>NW_026623268.1:1928948-2017371 GCF_030028575.1 Malurus melanocephalus
GATAAAATGAAAAGGCCTTAAAATGTGCCTTAAATGTGTTTGGATTGGTTATTAGGAAAAAAATTCTTCAYGGAAAGGKTTGCCAAGCCCTGGAAGAGACTGCCCATGGAAGAGGCTGAGTCMCCATCCCTGGAGGTATTTACARGATATGTAGATGWGGCACCTGGGCACATGGGTTWGTGKTGGGCTTGGCAGTGGTTGGACTTGATGATATTAGAGGTCTTTTCAAACCTAAGCAATTTCATGATTTGGTGCTCTTCTAGCAGTGCACTTTGTCTTCTGATATGCAAACAGCAGAACATCTCAGAACCTGACTACGTTGTACTTTCCTTGCTTCCATAATACTAAGCAAACAAATTAATACAAAAATATTCTTAAAGAAAAATTATGGAGAAAACCAACTGATAGTTCCATATCATTAAAAAAGTACACATAACAATGTCCTCAACCAAAACTACTCATCATAACAGCCTGAGAACGAATGCAGTTGTGTGTATTTCTTCCAACACCAGAAAAGTAGAGAGAATCCTATGAGAAAGCTATTTCCAGTGTCCTTGGATCAGATGGTATAAACAAGCATCTCTGACTTCCACTGACCTAGCCAAACCAAAAACTGAACAAGGACTTACCCCCAGAGTTTCTCTGGAATAGATACCTGGTTAGACAACATTTTATCAGGAAAAGTTGTGATCAACCATGGCACAGAGAGAGGGGTGCAGGATAGCATATTTGTCAGCATTTTACACCAAATTTCTCTTCCCTGAGTGGTTCTTTGTTCAGAACGACATCAACTTYGCTGCATGGTAAGTATATGCAGAGTTGTCAAGCAGCAGCTGACTTGCCAAATATATTACTTCCTTCTATAGTCACCTGTGTACATCCAGTTTATTTCTGAACATCTCTGGAAGGAATTACTCTACAATTGTTGCTGGGAAGCCTAATGGAGCTACAGAGACCTGGCTCCATTAATTCAGAAAAACAGAACAAAACACAACACGACACACAAAAAATCCAACCAAAAATACACAAATAAAAAGCTTCCTTAATTCACATAAATTTCATCTGATTTCTGGGGGACAAAATGATTTTGGCTTAGAGCTTATTCAAATGTTAACAGCAACATACAACTATTGAACTGTTTGAGAAAAAGTAACACTTGTTCACTCCATCCAGTCCAACATAAATAGAAATAAATGCTTTAAGATATGAAGGGCCTTTGCATTTGGATGGAGTAGAAAGGCTTTCACATAACACGCTATGCCGAGAGCTAAAGCTTCAGGAGTTCAGCCTGCCTTTCCTTGTTGCCAGTGCATGAATGACAGATGCTAGAAGAGTTCTTGTACTTTTGTAAAATAAACAACCCTAAACTGAGCACTAACAGAAATAAAATAATGTCAAGTCCTCTATACTTTTAAAAATTTGTAACACTGAGTTCTGACATGGAGATGGGAATATAAGCACTTTAAAAAAGAGTCTAAAAGTATTCTAATGCAAAAGGGCCACATTGTTAGAATAGCATTAATCTGCMTATCTCCAATAGGAGAATGTAGGGTCTGTACTAGATGCATTACYCTCCTTCTCTGGCAGTAGAAGCACACTGCTCTTAAAAAGATAATTATGGATGCCACATCTCCCTGCTATTAATATAATTGGTCTGCACTAGGAGAAAAATTCTGTGAAAGAACATGGAATGTCCTTTCCTTTTATTGAAGTTCCTCTGAATATCTAATCCAAAGGGGGATTGGAGATGAGGAAAGGTGGAAAATCCTTTCTGTATGTTGGTTGCTAGGTTGACACTGAAGTCTCTCCCAGAGACAAGCACAAGTGAAAAACAAGWTTGCTAGTATCATCTTAAATGCAAAAGGTCTTGGTTAGGTAAGTGGTGACTCTCCTGTCATTGGTCTAGTGTGAATATATTAATGATGGCTACCTAAAGATTTGGTAGATTAAATAAAAATAGTAAACACTGATCCAACTCCTCTACCTATATGAACAGTATGAGAATGTATCCACTATGCAAAATGAGAAAGTTTRTAAAGCCAAAGAAATGGTTATGAAGTTAAAGAGTTGTCTGAATTTGTAAAGGCCTTTGTCCAGAATATAAAACATAGAAATTACCATTTTCTATTCATTGGTTCAAGGTAATGTTYTGAATGTTCACAAGAAAAGAGGGTTTCTTTCTAGATGAAATGCCATGGCAAAAAAAAAAAAGAGATCAATTTGGGAATGCATGCAGAAATCTGTGTGAAGCATTCATTTTTCATTCCTTTTCTCCTCCTAGTGAACATGGTAGCAATCAAATCTCATACTCAATAATAAACCAAAACTTTGAAAAAGCTTAGGAATGCTGAAATTTACTTGAGTGTTGTATCTGTTCACCAGCAATGTCAGAGACACTTTTCATCCATACCAGAAGTTCTGATGTAGCTGCTGCCTGGTAGCAATGATTTCAGTGGCTTTCTGTGAAAGATCAGAGACACAAGCTGGACAGAGCACTCAGGTCTTCTTCATCACCTTGCTAATATGAACTCAGAGCACTGGTTTCCAGAGTTGACTGCTCTTTAAAAAGTTCACTAAAGTACTTTGTTCTTAAAAAAAAAAAAAAAAAAAGGTGGGGAGGGGAAGGAAGAAAAACAAAGTAGGGGAAAAGAAAATTGTGTTAGCCCTTTACTTACATGAACTTAGTGTAAGGTTCCTGGGAACAAGTCAGCATTGTTTAATGTCTACACTAAAAGAGAGCAATGGAAACACTGAACTATGAACCAAAATCAGAGACTGATTGCAACTTAATATATAATAAAAATAATGGAATAAATGAAAGACTTGCAAATGGCATTGAGCTGACAAGCTCTTTGCTAAACACTCCATAGGCCCYGCTCTGATCTACTACAGCAAACTAAGAAGACTGAAATAGAATGAAAGATTGAAAAGCAACTCAACCAAAATCTGTGAGAATTGCCAACAATGTCTCTGCTCAAGCTCCTATTTTTCTACAGTGGAACTGAAAGCAGAATCTGGCCTGCTTCCTTCGCACCACGTTCTCAGGAGTTAGAATAAAAAACACTRTGTCTCCCCCAACACTAAAATTTGATGCAATTTGAAGAAAACGCAGGTTGTTGCTASAAGATCTATTTTTGCCAATGACTARCTATGCAATAAAACTACTTTTTCCCCAGTCATGAAGAAAAAAATTGTTATGATGATTGGTTTCAAATTCCTATTGTTTAGTGATCTTCTCATATTAGGCAGTTTGAACATTAATGAAGACAAAAAATTTAATTCTGTCTCTATATGGCTTTTTTTTTGTGCAGAAGGGAAATGAATTTATAAATTATGTAGCCAAAATAACAAAATAATGTATTATTTCCAAACTGATTAATTGTGTAGTTAGAAAGTAAGCAGTATCTGTGAGATAAGGCATATGACCTGTATAATAGAGATGGATTAGAAAACACGAACATTTTTATTTAAGTTCTGTTTCATTCTCTTTTTAACTTCAGTGTCATAGGGACAAGTATTTCCTTTAATCTGAAATATATTTTCTTAAGGATGCTATATTTCATTTGAAACAGAGCACAAATTATCTTTCTATAATAATAATTTTTAAAAACGATATACAATCTTTTGGCAGAGTGTTTTAAAGGAATCTATATCTTACAGCCAAAATGTGTGTCACTTGGCTTCATTAAATGAAATTTCAGGAAGACTATTTAAAAGAAAAATATTCAAAATGCACACAGAGAATGCAAAATACTGCCACCAAGCACATTCTGGTGGAACTGAGGACAAGTCTTATTTAATCCTCAATCATATGTTAAAGGTTATGACTTCCATGTTTGGTTACTTTTCAGAAATGGACAAATAGTAGATTTGAATACAGTGACAATTTATTAGCTTTTATCATTTTCTGGGCCAATGTCCCAATCTCTGAAATGCAGATGAACTGACACCCATCCAATCTGAACCCTTATACAATATCACCTGATATTACTCAGTATTTTTGTACAATAACATAGGAACACAGCATCATTAGGAGTCTTAGAAGATCTTTAATTGAATAAATTCCTGCTTGAGGAAGGGTCAGCCATGAAGTCAGACCAGGCTGTTCAAGGTTTATCCACTTGGTTCTTGAAAACCTCCAAGGATGGACCCTGCACAGCTTCACCAACCAATGACTTCTGCTGCTTGATTGTTTTTGAAGAGAAGAAGCTTTTCCACATATCCAGACACAATCTCCTTTCTTTCAACTTAGGTYAGCTGTCAGTTGTCCTTCCACCATCATGAAGAGCTCATCTCCACCTTCTTAATAACCTCCCCATAGGTATTGGAGGCTGCTGTTTGACAGAGCCCCCAAACCTGAGTGTTGCCAGGCTGGACAGACCCTGTTCCTGCAGCCCCACATCCAATTGCAGATGCAGCAGCCCCAGAGATGATGTCAGTGGCCCCTCCACTTCCAGTTCACTTTCTTGTACCAGGAGGCTGAACATTAGACATAATCTTCTAAATATGGCCTAGTAAGTGCTGAGTACAGGGGGATAATCACTTTCCCAAGCTACTGGCTGCACTCCTGTATTACAGTCCAAGATAATGCTGTCCTTCTTTGTTGCCACAAACTACTACCGGTTCATGTTCAGTTTTCTGTCTAGCAAGACTCTCCCAGTTTTAGCAGAACTGCTTCCCCAGTCAGCAAGCTCACAGCTTTTATATGTTCAATTTGGCTAATGCTGTATCCTAYGCCTTCCAGAAAAATTGCCAGTCTTTAGGTTAACACTGCAAAGAGTTGCTCCATTTAAAAAGAACGTTCTCATTTTTCCGTTTTGGTATGGTAAGCATCAACAACAGCTAGAGAATCTCAGTGGAAATTCCAGAGCTGACACACAGATCAAGGAATTCAGTAAATAYAGGAGATAAATGATGCATTCTTAGGCTGGATTGATTGAACTAACAGCTTTGGACTGCATTCCCTTTTCACTGGTGGACATAACAGAATCAGCACAGTAAAGACATACAAAATGACATTTAGTTACAGCTACAGTATGGTTTGTATCTATTCTCCTTCTTTTTTCAATTCTGCCTCTATTAGGTTATGTGCTAAAGAATGAACCTTGTAATACTGGAGCAGACATTGAGGTAGACATTGAGGTAGACATTGAGGTGTGGTCCCTCCACACACAGTGAGGCCCGGGGTATATGCTAATCTACAATGCAAGATCTACATTTTCAAACTGTGTCCTGATTTTGTATCCTACACTGGATGGCACACAGTGGTTTTGTAGCCAGACCATCTGACTGGCAYTAATCTACAGACACAAATCTGAAAGGCAGTATCAGACAGATTCTCAGTATCATGCAGGGAAAACTTGGAGAACTGTTCGCTCTCTCCCATTACTCTCCCCTCTAAGTTTATGAATCTACTATTAAAAAAAAACCCACCAGCCAACAATACTCTATAAAAACTGCAACACTGTCACATTTAATTCTTTAAAAGGCAWACTTGCTGGAAAGACTTTGAATAAAACTTACAATGATGGGAAGCATGACAGAAGACAGAACGTTGCCTGAAACCACAGGTTAATAAAATATACCACTGGTGAAATGGAGACATTGTTGGTGTCTGTGGTCCTGTAGTCAAGTAAGATGAAAAGAAGAATATATTTACATGAGGGCTGCATAGGGTGACAGAAATTTACCTGTAGGCTGTTCAGAATATTTTTATATTAACAACCATCAAAACAAAACTCTGAAATATTTTCCTCTTTCCTGAATCATGAATTTTTTACATTTACAGCTGAAATTTGAAAGCATTAACTTTTACCTCACAAGGTTGCTATTGCCTGTGTTATCCCATTTTATGTTAGGAGGTCTCCTTCTAATATTTTTGGTTTGTGTTTAAAAACAACATTGACACCTTGATCTTGATAGCTAATCTGCCATCACTGTGCTGTCCAGCTGTTTGGGGACCCTCCTCCTTTGATAATATAGCCAAACAAGCAGCCACCTATCTGAGCTACTGCTGTAATGCTACATAGTCATTTATTTCCAGACGGTCAACCTGCCAATTTATTCATTGTGATTCTTTTCATTATCAACATATTAGGCAACCTTATTTAGCTCTGTCACGTTCAAGGCAAACTGGGAGTAATTAATTCCTTTATGGAAGAAATGCAGGAATTTTGGCTTATCTCCTTTTAAAAGACCTATTGTATAGTCAATTGTATAGCTATAGTTTTTACCTGTCTTCTAAGGATGATGCCAACTTTGTAATAATTGTTCTTGGCCATATACTTTATATGCCAGAACTAATATAATTTAATAGAAGATTTTATTACTAGATAAAATTATTAAAAGACTCATTGAAAAGAAAATGTGTATTGTTCTCAAAAGTGGGATAAAACCATACATCCACGTTTGAAGTACTTCATGGARTTGATTCCCTTACAGTTCCATTTTGCACTATGGGTATAGCCCAATCATCATATAAAGCAACTACCTGATATAGATTTTGGAAAAGACAGGCTGCCTCAAACAATTCTTTGAAGCTTGTGGCAAACCRATTTAGATATTTTGAGGCAAGACTGGAGCAAGAGGGCTTGAGCAYTGGAGGGTCTTCCTGAAAAAGTAACTTTATTTTTAAAAGGCAGATGGAAACTGAAAGTTTTGACATCASTCCTGGTCCTAGGAATATGACAACCTTTCCTGCCATGTGCCCACACTGAATTTACTGCCCAGCCTGGCAGGGTGCCCTGAAATCCAGTTGATCATGTGATGACCTAATTCATATTTCCCACAGATATTTTGCTAAMGTTTCATCTACTAAAAATCTCATCAAGGAAGATAAGTGTTGCAGTGACCAGAAACTCACAGGTCCTGGGACAGGGCAACCAYGGGTGTGTATCCACACTGGGGAACAAGAGGCTGGAAAGCAGCACTGTGGAAAGAGATCCCTGGGGTCCTGGTCGATGGCAAGCTGAATCTGAGTCAGCAGTGCCCTGGCAGCCAGGAGGRCCAACCGTGTCTGGAGGGGCATCAGGCCCAGCATCACCAGGACAAGGGAGGGGATTGTCCTGYTCTGCTCTGCACTGGGACAGTCTCACCTTCACCTCRAGTGKTGGGGGCAGTTTGGGGCACCACGGTATAAGAAGGATACAAAGCTGTTAGACAGCTTCCAGAGGAGGGTAATGAAGATGGAGAAGGGCCTTGAGGGGAAGCCAAATGAGGAGTGGCTGAGGACCCTTGGTTTGTTCAGCCTGAAGAAGACTAAGGGGAGTTTTCGCACCAGGGAAGTACAGGGGAAGAACTGGTCTCTGTCCTGTGGTGACCAGTAAYAGGACCTGAGGGAATGGCCTGAGATTGTGTCAGGGGAAGTTTAAGTTGGATATTAGGAAAATGTTCTTCACCCAGAAGGTGGTTGAGCACTGGAACCCAGAGAAGCCGTCACAGCACCAAGCCCRACAGAACTSAAGGAGTTTAACAACACTTTCAGGCACATGATGTGACTCTTAGAGTGTCCTGTGCAGGGCCAGGAGTTGATCTTTGATGATTCTCATGGGTCCCTTCCAACTCAAGGAATTAATATWAATAATTTTATGAAATCTATGCATAATGTAACCTCATCAGGTAATCTTCCATATAATTGCATCATGATGGTGCTTTAATACAGATCTAATACTTTTTATCCATGCTATATGTTGGTAGGCCTATTTAACACTTGTAAAGTGCTTTAAGATTCCCCAAACAAAGGAAMTAAAGAAAAACTTCTTTAATTATTCTCTTCTAGAAGTATAAAAAGGTAAGGCTGTCTGCAGTACAGTAGGACCCATGATCTGTGCACACAACTCATAGAGTAGGGAAGAGTATTGACTCACATCTGAGAACTGAAGTGGTGCTTAGCTCCTGAAGCTTATGGTCAGGAGTTAAAAAAACAAACAAAAAAATATATCAACATACAGCTAGTGCTTTACATCTAAACTTTTGTTCCCAAGAAAATAAGAAAGAGAGCTTGATCTCTTGAAGGTATTGAGTTTATAGAAGTAGCCACTGATTTTAGAAGGGACCTACAGAAAGCTAAGCAATTTTGAGACAGTAGAGCAGTTTATAACATCAAATAAAGATGTGGGTACCTATTTACTCTTTGATTTCTGAAAGTCTCAGCCTAGATTTGTCTAAGTACAAAATCATCTGATTATTTAGATGTTAGCTGAGTAGAATTCTACTTTACRTATATAATTTAGATAGTTGAACCACTACCAGGTGCCATAACTGAACCAATTTCATAAACTTATATTGCAGTAAGTTGTACCCTTTCTTTCCCTATTTGCTCGTTATAATTACTTTATGTAGCCTTCCTAAAAGCATGTTGTAATCTCTTCACAGCAGAAACTTATTTCTTACTGAGAAYTGTAAAAATACTTTGAGTGCTGCAGAAATAACAAATCAACATTAATTCTTTTCCAAATTAGTTTCAAAAATGTAGAAAATGCCTTAGTGAACAGCAAAATAATACCTGTCAGAAATATTAGCAATTTAAACAGTCCTTTTCTGATTGAAAGCTCCAAATCTCAGAGGCTACATCACCAGGGTTATGCAGCTTCTTTTGCCACATAACACTGTCATCCAAGTTGATGRATGCTTGATTTGTAAGCCTTTTTCTAAAAAGACAAGACCAAATAAAATTGTATGCAACAAAGTATGTTCTGATCAACTCAACCCACTCAGTACTTTTTTTTTTTTTAAGTATAACTCCTTAATCAGTGATCAGTTTGGCACTTTTGCAAAAGAAGCAGTAGATATCATATATCAACTCCACAAGCTCTGCTATGAACTTGCTTATCTCAACTCTGTAACTTAGGTATTCATAAATTTCTCTGCCTGGTCCTCCCTGTATTTTAAGTCAGGATGCACCTCTAGACTCCCCCTAAATTGCACAYTACCGTTCTTCCCTTCCTGTTCTGCCTTTCCAGCTTTCCCCATTCACTAAATGTTCCAATATGACATAAGTTTTACTCATGTATTATGGAAAATAATACAGGCCCAGATGCAGGAAGATGTGGAAATAGAGAATTAGTGTATTTGAGATGGATACAACTGTTTCACCTGTGGGAGCCAGTGTCTGGAATCTGTACCATCCACTACTGAGCAGAAAGCAATGAATGAGTTAAAATGAACAATGAATGATTTTACACAGAAACCACCAGGAACGCATATTCCTACTGGTTTGTCTTTTTGGCTACATTTGCCTTTTGAGAATACCAGTTGTTTAGAACTCAGACACAGTGAACAATAAAACTGCTCTAAACTAAACTGCTAGAAAGTCAGTGTGTAGATGGAACATGTTACAGCTGCGTCAAGAAAAAGCTGTGTAGCTCAGCAAAACAGAAATTTAGGARGGTCCCGGAGCTGAGATCTAGTAGACATTTGGAATATAAAGGAAGTTCAGTCCCTGAGAAAACAGACAACTTCAAAGATCAAGGGGCTCTATCCCTTTTCATAAAGGGAAACACCGACCTTTCTGAAAAAGACTTTGTATTAGTATCTCACTGCTCTAAAAACCCTTGCAAAAGACTAAGTGAGACCTAGTAGCATTGTAACTGCAACTGGAATAATTCAGATTCAGATTTAGAAAAATAAATACACTGGCAAAAATCTTTAGTTAACGACAGATTTACAGAAAAAAAAAAAACAACCAGCAAATAAATCCAACACTATTTATCATGTAAATGCCATCCAGCTTGCTTTTCCTTGCTCTCTCTGTCCCCAAAGAGCAAAAACCTACCCTATAATGCCTTCTGAAGGCTGTCTGCCTGCTATCCTCACTGCCCACCTACCGTAGGGAGCAGCTCCTCCCACCTGCACATAAAAGCCAAGTGCATGCTACCAGCAGCAGATCAGAGCACTTTCTCAGTCCTCCACTCTTTTGAGCCAGTGATCTTCTCTCCTTGGATCTTGTGTACTCAAGGTAAGATTACTGCTACTTCAGGTTTCTGTTCTAACTAACCAGCTATTGTGAGGAAGTCTTAATGTGAACTCTAGCACTGCCTTGCTGGGTGGTGCTGGCTCCCCCCCGCCTTTTTTTTTTTTTTTTTTTTTTGTTTTTTTTTTTTTTTTTTTCAGATGTAGTGTCATCTGACATTTAAGTTAGTCTGTTGTTTTAGCAATGAAATAAAAACAGTCTCTCTGGGAAACACTGTGGCTGGGAAAAGGTCTTCTCTTCCTTTCTGATTGATTTTGAAGAGATTAGTATACCCAGAGCAATTCTAGCAATTTATTATCCCTCTGAATAGTCTCCTTCTCAGTCCAGTCAAAGTTATCAAAAAAAGTCACTGTAAAGCTTCCTTAAATTCTGTTTGAGGAAAAAAAAATGCTCAGTGCTAATTTGAGGAAGGAATTGGGTTTTCTTGCTAATATCATCAGATTGAGACAATCTTGGGATTCAAGTGCATCTTCACAGGTTCATTGCCTTTAAAAAAAGTGTGATGGGACTTAAGCCGTCACAGAAGCACAGGAATAAGACTGATGGAATTCATTATCTAGTACCAAATATGCTTAAAGTACATATTTYACAAGCAGAGTTCTGTTTCTTGGAACAACAGACTTTGTGTCTCTATGAAACTTTTAGATCAGCTTGTTYATATTTTATCTTCAGTTTTCCTACATAGGCATTTCTAGCATTAGAGGAAGGAATAGTTAAGTGCCTCAGAGACAGCTACTGAACAGTTAAAACATTTAAAAGTGGTTTCAAAACTTATTTGCATTCCCATCCATGCATCTTCTATCCTTACAGGGAAGAATCAATTAGTGACCAATAGCAGTTTTTCATGTTGTGAGTCAGTGCACTTTTAACACACAGTCACCTGTTTAAAGAAATTCTATCACAGAAATCCTAATCCTAGAATGCCTCTCCACTGCTCAGRGAGGAAGGAAAGCATGAACTACCAAAAGGAAGCAGTTAATGCTGTCTGTACATACATAATACATTCTTCAGTTAAATAGGGATATTTTCTTCTTAATGTCTAATTCTCTTTCTAAATTGACYCCTTTTTGGTCTTTCACAAATAGAAAATCTCTAAAAAATAATTATGTCCACATATTACTGTACTCACATTAGCTGCAATATTTTAAGCTATAGCACTGTGTAACAGCAGAACTCTACTCAAAGCACCCTTTCCCATATACTGTATGTAAGATTTTTTTTTCTGTATTTATATGTTATCTATTCTAACTAGTAGGGAAAAGAAAACACTGCCTTCAGCTATTTGCCTGCAAGATTACATAAGTATCTTTWAAAAAAAAACCCAAACAACAAAAATCCAAAACCAAATGACTTGAACTATTCAAAAAATGAACTGCTGTGCTTTATATAGCAAACTCACAGTAAAACTAGTTTTGCATCCAGGTAGTTCATATAAATTGCCCATAGAAGACAGGAATAGAGGCCAGTAGTTTTCCTCATAGCTGGCATTAACTCTGAGCTACACAGTTTTATTTCTTAGTTAACATCTGATTTTYTTTAAGCAAACCTTCCCTTTCAAAAATCACCCCTGTTGTAAAACATAYATATGTGATTTTAAGTTTAATGCATACAGAATTTAGGTCTACAGCATGGCAGTAAAGCCTTATTTGTTCACACAGAATTTTACTCTATCAGATAAGTAAAAATTTTTAACAGAGCAAATTTCATGGAAAAAAAAAACAAATAATGCATTTGCCACAGGAAATGTGTATATAGCAAAATACTTTTTATTAAAGCCTGCTGTGAAATGTAATGTTTTGGCATTTGAAAAATGGATTGCAGGACATATTAAGAAAACTCTATTCAAAGGAATGCATCTAATTTAGATCAGAATCTCCTCTGAGCAATTTCTCTCTTAGGCTGAGTAGATTATTCAGCTTAGCATCACTTTGCAGCAGGGGATGAAGGGAAACTGCACCCAGCAGGTCTCCAAGAGACCTCAGATGTCTAGGAATGCATTTATTGACCTTTTGCTGATCTGAAACTCCTTTTTACAAGATCAAAGCACTCTGACATTAAAACACTGTAATTTTAAAGTAATTTTAAAGCAATTTTAGAGTAAACAACCAGAATTTAAAAAAAAAAATTGTGATTCACTGGGAGAACAGGGAATTCAGATTTTTTTAGTAATGATCATAACATTTAAAAAAATTATAAAGGGAAGCCACAGACCAGTTAAGTGTTAAGGAGGGATGCTGAGCCACTTGTCCTGGCAGTTCGGCTTAGGTTTTTTAGGTGTTTATTTAGGGCAGTAATATCTACTTAAGCCACTAGTGTAACTCCCAGTGCTGTCTAAAGTGCTAGACTAGATACATAGAAACAGAGGATAAACATATCACTGTCTGCTTATCTATGCATAGTTCTGCCACTACCACTGCTTGGGAGAAATTCTTACCTTCAGGAATTTATTTTCACWCCTCTCTGTAGGGAGAGATTATATTTTCCTCTGGCCATGCTGTCAGTAAATATATTAAATGTTTTACTCATGGTCACAGTGAAAATTCATGGCAGAGTGTCAGATTTAGCTCCTCTGGGTTCCAGGCCAACACTCTAATCCCACATTTAATTTTAAAATCAGCCTTTTAAAGTCCACCCCTTTGTAGCTGCTCTGTCTTTGCATGACTCTTTAGGGCTGAACAGCAGGGAGAATTCCAGTGACAAATCTTGAGAGAGGTAATTTACTCCTAACACTTTCAAACTTCCTGTGAAACCCTTTACAAACCCCTTAACAGGATTTACAAATAAATCATTATTGGAGGGGTAAATAAACAAATACACAAGTGCTCATCTCTTTCTCACACTCTCTGGTTAAAGGAGACCAACCCACTTTTGGCAGGCTGAGGAAGTTGACWTCCGCTGCCATGGACCAGAAATGGCAGGCAGTGGTGGGCAACATCTGACTGCAAGAACTCAGTCTTGGTAACTCAGCAGCAGTGAAGAGCTCAAAGAGAAACTCATAGTGCTTAAGCAAAATGATTGAAAGGATCTTGTAGGGGACATTGCTGGTAGACTTTCTTTTCTACATTCCCTATCATGTGCCACTTATGTAAACCTATAGCATGTAATTTCATACCCATTAAAATAAAACCAGCAAGCAAACAAACAAAAACCAAAACCCAACCCCAACCACCAGCTTTGTCCTATCCCTTTAGTTTTTAGCCCTCAAGTTAATTTATGAGGGTACAGGCTCATAATTGCTCCCGTGGCCTTGCAAATACTGCATTTCAAAAAACCCTCAAAACCAACAAAACAAAACCAAAACCAAATAAAGAAACAAAACAAAAAAAAAACACCTTACCCAACACATTCCAGTGCTCAATTTCTAGAGTTATTACCCTAGCWATGGAGGTCTTGTCTCTTACTCTTTTAACTTAAGAGTTACTACTGAGCATGCATTGTTCATAGATCAAGWAGTGAATGTGGGAGAGGAAACTGGAGAACTAGAAAAAGAACCATTAATGGTCATCTCAGTATCTGCCACAGAAGAAAACTTTTATGTACCTATGTGCTTATGTGCTTATGTGCATGGCAGAATTTTCTGCCCACTTAYTCTATGTCTTGCTGTATATCTCAGGTTTTATCTCTTAATCTCTTTATCTTAAATATATCCCTATATTTTGCCTTAGTTTTTTTGCCTTCCAATTATTTTAAATGGTGGGTTCTTTCCTTCTACAGGGAGATAATTTAATTTTCAYTATTGTCATATTTCTAAACAAGCAATGGTTTAATGGAGATACCAGAGTGATAAACGATAAGACAAAAACATTAGAGGGGGGTTGTTCTATCTGGTAAAAAACCAGCAAACCGCTGTACTAATGGTGCAAAAGTTTCTTATTTTTGCCACTTTCACTTTCTAGAGTTTTTTGTGTAAGTGTTTTTTGTGGCTTTCCCTCYGCAAACAGAAATCCCAGAAAAAGCTGTGGAGCTATCTATGTTCAAAAAGATATGTTTGAAAAGATAGTTCTGAAGCCTTTTGTGGGTCTTGAGCAATAACTGTGCCTATTCTCTGTACTCACCAGTAAACAATTGTGCTTGCTCTCCCTGCACTTCTGAAATGTTGGATGTTTTTTTCTGTAATTCTCTTGATATGTAATGAATTTAATGTCTTGTAATTGCACTGCAGGGAATTAATACCACTGTGCAGTCTTGGGACATGTTTAGGTGATTAAAACTTTATGAAAGTTCATGTTTTATAGCAAAAGCAAGTTAAATATGTTTGTTGCTTCTTGAATAGCAGGTGAAACTGTTGAGAGGTGACATTAAATRGACCCTTTTCAAAAGGGAATAAGAATCAGTGCCCTCTCTTGGCTAGAAAAAATACATAAAGCAGCTCTATGAGAGTGTTTATCAGTTCCCTCTGCTGGCTACAAAGCCCAGGCCAGATGAGCAGCTGTGTTTGCGGAGGCGAAGGTCTGAAGTTCTATTCCCAGTGCTGTGAGCCTGTGGTAAACTGATGACTGTGGTGTCTGTGCACGTCTGTGGACATCATTCTTTAKGGGGTCTCATCAGCAACCACACTGAGTTCAACATGAGGGCACTCAAAAATAATATGGACTTCCTGGTAGGTAAGAAACTTTCAACTTTGGATTGGAAAAGCATGCTAGCAGCTATGACATTCATAATTCTAYGTAGCTAGAGCATCCTTCTGTTCTGCATCATATGCACACTTTGCTTTTTCCACCTCTTCAAGAAAAATGTGTGTGTTCATTACACTCAGTTTAAAGACGTCTGGGCAGTTAGCGCAAATATTCTTGGCAGTGCTGAGTTGTAACACTTCAGAATGTCAGCTTCGGAGAACTCCACATTTGCAAGTAAGAAGTAAATGAACCAAAAAGAACACTCCAGCCTTCAAAAAAACCAAAGCAAAACTGACAAAAAAAACCACTTCAAAACAAAACAGAAAAACAATCTAACTACTTCTTTTCCATTCCTGTAGGCAAAGGCCTATATAACCTGATTACACAACTGAAGAAACAAGTCATACAATTTATGCAGCCACTTTTAAATTAAATTGAGATGAAAAACACCATCCTGCAAACTTAAGAAAGAGTTTKAGTTTTAAGTAAATATCCACAGCATTAAAATCATTAAAATCACAAACTCCTGGATCATCTATGCCAATTTACTTCAGCTCCTTGGAATCCATCATGGCAACATATAGGAYACATAAAACCTATCCCATTAAAGGCAGAATGAGTCAAAACTAACAGCTTGACATAACAGATATCAAAGGTATATTAAAAACCAGAACTTTGAAACATCTGCAGCATATGTTTCCTGCTAACTAAAAAAGCAACCACTCATTCCAGACCAACATACTGCTGCATTCTTCAYTCTGAAAATAAGCTGACAGTAGCACACTGTGCATTTGCTTAGGGAACTTCASGCAAAGCATTTGACCATTTTTGCAACTGAAAATTCTGAAGAGTAAAACAAGTTTCTAACAAAATGCACTCTTATTATATGAAGTAACAACACATGTATGTAATGTTTCTCCCTGAAATGGAGATGCTTACTTTGCCTGTCATTTACTCAACAGAGYTTTCAAAAGGACAGAATGGAAGGTGGCACAGCCCCAGGGACATACGAACCAAAGACAATCAATTTACCACTAAAGAAATCTTGCAGTCAAGTCTGCTTATGCCAGCACATAACTCACCTCTGCACTGCCCTTCCATTCTTCCCACCATTTCATTCCAGTGAATGGTAACTATCAGAACAAGAGTCCTTATGTAGCTTRGAGACCAGAAATTCTCTTTCAGCTTGCCTGAAACAAAAGCAGCAACCAAAAAAAAAAAGGTTCAGTTATTTCCTAGTATTTATTTTTAAATGAAACAGGTGATCTTAGTCAAACTCTCAGTTGATGGATATTAATGTAAAACACACAACTGGGACCCTTGTTGACAAATCTCAACAAAAAGTCATGATGTAGTACCTTTAGGTCAAAGCTGAGCAATGAAAGCAAGTATGTGAGGAAAGTTTATGTTGCCAGCATTGATAGAGCTGTCACCTGCACTATAGATAAAAAGCAAATAAGCGAAGAGTAGTTAAGGAAGTATATCTCACAAGCACTAGCATTCATACAAAACRTATTTTAGAAAATGAAGGGGAAAAAAAGACAACATTCAGTACTTATTTCCTTTCAGTCAGTGGCTTGAATTRAATTTACCATAGTAGCACATCACATTGTTTGCTGCAGAAAAATGCAAAGCTTAGGCCTTTAGGAGTAAGTCTCTTGTGCTTTATTGGTTCCAAAAATGTCAGTGCTTGTCAAAGTGTTTTTGAAATAAAACCAAAACCATGTTATAAAATGAACTTTCCAAGACAATGCTGGCCAAAACTGATTCTTAGATTTCTTTTCAGTAATAAACTGCCTCTGTGGTTGCTGAGTTGATAGGGAGAAGGATTTAAAGGATCAAAGCCAAGTTCTAGTTAACTCAGGGTAAAAAAAAAACCTGAAGGAGAACACAAGCCTTCCAATGAATGGGCAGACTTCAGCTGAAGGTGGGCAGAGCTCAGCAAAATCCAGCTGTGCTTTCAAAAATAGCTGTAATCATTAGTATGCTGTAATTGAAAATATTCCAGGACTGCAATACTCATTGTGGGTACACCTTTTGATACATTGCTGTAGGTTACTGGATAAGCCTCCAGTAAAGCCTCTACTTTAATGCATAATTCATGGGCTGAATGTTAGTTCAGAAGAGCTACCCTATTTATTAAATGGTAATTCCCTAAGTGAACTAATAAGGCAACAACTGGAAGGATTCTGTCCCATCTCATCCCAGCCTTATGGATGAATATCTCCAAAAATATGCTCCAGTGAAGGCTGAAGGTGTTTTTGATGAACTCAGTTCCTACTGGGCACACAGTTTGCAGGTAATTCCAGGCACTGAGGTCTCCAGATTTTTTCTGGATGTTCATATAGGTGCAGACGCAGCAGCAGTTTCTGTCTTCCATGGAAGAACATGGTGCCATAGTTGGACATTCTGTGTTTGTAACAGAAATTCCTGTTCTCCACCAGTTCAGCTGCCCTACCTAAATTTAGGAGGTCTATGCAGTGCAGTCCAAACTGCCACTGCAAGGATTTTTTTTTTTTTTTTTTTTTAGTTTTTATGCTTAGGAACTCCTACTGACTATTATTATCTTTTAGATATGAGTGTAACTTATTACATCAGGAAACATGGAAGACATTTTAGGGTTGTTCCCTAAGCTTGCATTACTAGTCTCAGCTAAAAATATCAATCATACAGAAAACTCTATGTTTAACATTCAATCCTCATACTTGATGAAAGACTAATTTGCAGGACTCATTTTTTTTTTTTACTCATGTACTGGTATAGAATTATCAGATGGCTTTTAAATGTTAGTATAAAGTAAATCCATTCGTCTCAGCTATGTTTTGTAATGTCACCTTCCTTCCATTTTGATTTTAGATTGCTCTTAAGCAACTAGCTGCAAATACTCAGTATCTAAAATCCAAGTGGTAGTGGTTAGTTTGGTAGTGGTTAGTTCTGGCATGTGATTCCTATGGAATAGTTCTGTTCCACAGTCAGGACAAGATAGCTCTTTGATTCAAATTTCAAGCACAAAAACTGCCTTTCAGACTGTCCAGAAGTCACTTGCAGTGAATGTATTATTCTTTGAAATACCCTATTTTCRACATCACATCTCTCACTCCTATTCTGAAYACTGTCAAGAAGTCAATAGAAAAGCACTGACAAGCAAAATTATTTCAGTTTGTGACTGCTAAAAGACATTTTTTCTGCTACATGTGCTTCARACTTTCTAACTGCTTATCTCATGAATACAAGTATTTCAAAATTAAGTAAACAGGATCTATTACATTTTTAATGCTCCATTTATCAAGAGTGTTTCAAGAGCTGGARTTTTAGCTTGATGGACATTCACAACATATACACAGCCTTACCCTTCAAAACAACAACTGCATCTGAGACCAAGAGCTGCTCCTACAATTCCSCCCAAAGCTGAAGCTGGGTGAAGAAGTAACATGGCACTTTCTGGGGCACTCAGCATGGCAGACCTCAGCTCAGGGTGCAGCAGCCCTTCCTTCCTGGCTTCTCCTTCTATGCCACCAGACATGATGAGGAGAAATGTGTTTTTGCTTGCTCAACTTCTTATAAGTCTCTTTGAAGCTTCRGGAAAACACGAAATGTACCTAATGCCCAGAAGCTATTGAGATACCAGGGGTTTGTGTCTGCATTCTGTAAGTCATGCTTTCTTYRTGTGAGCARAGAATTYGTGAGCATCCTTCTTCCCAAGCYTTGCTAACCTTCTGCCAGGTCTGAGATCACAGAAGCATATCAAGGCCTAAATCTTAACAAGGCAGTTCTACCAACTACCCCCAGACATCACTTACAGCTTGCTTGTTAGCTGCTCTCTGTTTCATGGATYAAATCTCCCTTCTTGTTGATTAGGCTTGAAAGTATACTAAGATCAAACAATATAGAACATCCTTTCTTAAGAAAATKTTACATATTCTGYGTTTTGCCGCAAGCAGATTCCATTTAGTTAGAATTGAGTTGGAACAGTCTTGTTAAGTCTACTTGAAAACAAAACCAAACTGCCGGGCACCCTGAGGGCTCCATCCTGCTCCACAGCCATTATCTGCCAGTAACAAGGTCCTGAGGAAAACTGACATGGCCTGGCAGGGTGGTGACAGCTCACCATAACCAGGCTGTGGTGACATTTCAGCCTCACCAGGCCGTGTTGACATCTCACCCTCACTACGCTATGGTGACATTTCAGCCTCACCAGGCTGTGGTGACGTCTCACCCTCTCTAGGATGTGGTGACATTTCAGCCTCACCAGGCTGTGGTGACGTCTCGCCCTCACCAGGCTGTGGTGACATTTCAGCTCACCAGGCTGTGGTCATAGCTCGCCCTCACCAGGCTGTGGTGACATCTCACCCTCACCAGGCTGTGTTGATATCTCACCCTCATCAGGCTGTGGTGACATTTCAGCCTCACCAGGCTGTGGTGACGTCTCACCCTCACCAGGTCACGGTGACTTCTCACCCTCACCAGGCTGTGGCGAGGGCAGAGCCAGCCTGGGCATGGGCCTGGCCTGGGGCCCCTCACGAGTCCGGCTGGGCCCCCCTCAGCCTGGAGCACCTCCYGCCTCATGTGGTGGCTGTGGCTCCCTCACGCTCCGGCGTCAGYGCCATTTCTGCAGACAGAAAACTCMTTTACAACCTGTAGCTCCCATTCCCAAAGGAGAGGCAAGGGCTGAGGAGAGGAGAAACTCCCCGCAGCCCAGTCAGCTGAGGAGCATTTCTGGAAACACAATGCATTTGAGGTTTCTTGGGTTTCGCAGATATAGCCCAGGGCCTTGGCTTCTGCGTGCCAGCCCTCGGTGCCCCTTGGAGAAGGATCTGGGCAGCATTAGCTCGCACGGATGCCGACAGTGCTGGAAGGCCAAAAATGAGGGGGGTGGCGGGGGCACTCCACTCTCAGCTGGAAAGAAAATTTCACATCATGTGAGGGGAGACTGCTCAGAAAGAGGAGGAAGGCTGCTCCAGCACACACCACAGGAGGTTCAGGACCTTTCAGATTTCCACATCTGGAGGCAAAACTGAAGCCGCTGTAAGTTTAAAAAAAAAAATAGAAAGGAAAGAAAAAAGGTCCTTTTTCAAGTTAATGTTTGTGGGTCTTACAATCCAAAAACSTACCTGCAAAAGGCACTACTGTATATGGGTATCTAGTATAAGAAGAGTAACCAGTTCTGTAGAGTTAAAATTCTAAACCCTCAAACCTCCCCCCCAAAACTACCAAACACTTGGGTGGGATGTGAGGAAAGAAATATCATGTGAGGAAAGAAAATGATAAAACTACTGTACTCAACAGGCAGGGAGTTCAGAAGGCAAACAGCTGAACCGAACAGCTTCATSATTTCTTTACAATGTATTCTCCTGTCCCATCTTTGTTCAGCACAAAGATTTTTCAGGCTGTCCTTTTGATCTGTATATTACACCCCCTAGCATGGTGAAGCCCTGACTCATGATCAAGGGTTTGAGACAAAGAGCAGCAGCTCCTGAACTTGAAGGCTTGGAAAGAGAGAAATTGTCTGAAAAGATACTATAYTACAAAAGTTTCACCCCCCTCTCCTGGCAGCAGAGACATCGAAGAACCCACACACAGCAGGTTAAGAAATTTATCCTTACAAGCACCCTGGCAACATCACTCTCATTTTAGAGGAAATTGAGGCGCAGAGAAAGTTGCTGATGTCGCATTTCARGAGATTGCTCCTGGCCAGATTTTCCCAAGTGTCTTGCCATCATGATGGGAGCTAGATGGAGAGTTTGTTTCCCATCTGGGCACCTCAGTGAGAACCAGATTTTCACKAGTGATCAGCACCCATAGCTCTCAGTGACACTTGCAGTTAAATTTTCTAAGAAATTCCTTAGATCATCTGGCCACTGCTTCAGTGAAGTCAGAGAGCTTTTGAAATATTTGATCCTGTTTGCGGGTGCTGAACACTTCTCAAAATTCCTGCTTAACTGACCTGGCCAAGGATGCAGACTAAAATCTGAGCAGAACCCACTTTGCCTAATCCCTAGGCCAGCGATTTAACCACAAGTGTATTCTTCCATCTTCAGCAGAGAAAGAATAGTTGGGGCAGCCATCAAAGTGCCAAACAGCCACTGGTATCCATGCCTGCCAAGAAAAATGCCCAGATACTTGTGGGCAAACCAGACAGCCACATTTTGCTACYTTCCTGAGAAAGAATTATTTCTAGTAGCCGTGCCAGAGTCTGGCTACCTGGTTTATGCTCTTTCCAGATGTACCTCTTTCTTTCTGGGCTAAAACCTTTGTGAACATGCCCCCAAAACAGGCACCCCCTCTCCACTCTTCAAAAAAACCTTCAGCTATCCAAGCACTGTCCTGTCTCCATTATTCTTCAAGAGCCAGGCACGCTTGGGTAAGACAACACTATTTTGAGATTAAGATGATTAAGAAGTGGTCGTGTCAGTGAAGCTTCTTGCTTTCATTCAATATTTCATTCATTTTTGAACATAAGCAACCACTTAGCTGCAGTTGTGCTAGATGCAGAGGAGGAAACACATGCTGTTTTTGGCCGGACTTTACCYCTGTGGAAAGCAGCAGCCTCTTTAAAGCAGCCTCTGTACAAAGCATGATTTAGCTACATTTACGATTGTCCTCAACCTCAGTCAAGGAYCTGAGTACCTGAAAGTGTAAATG
This sequence comes from Malurus melanocephalus, assembly GCF_030028575.1. Taxonomy (NCBI): domain Eukaryota; kingdom Metazoa; phylum Chordata; class Aves; order Passeriformes; family Maluridae; genus Malurus; species Malurus melanocephalus. The sequence goes on from NW_026623268.1 coordinate 1,950,177, forward strand.
CGTGTGAAATCCCCCAGCCCCAGCCTGGATCATCTATTTTATRTCCTGTTTGTGTGAGGTCCATTTGSAAAAGACAGTTTCCAAAGCCATGAGCGAAAGGCTAACTTTAAAATTCTTCTTCAAACTGARTATATTCATTCAGCTGCCAGTTGAGATAATGCTGTGTCACTCAGCAGCAGCTTGTTGGATTGTCTATCACAGGACTCCATGTCAGAGTCCAGCTTTCATTAAGTGCTCTCTGTCTCACCTCTGTCCCTGGCTTTCAGACCACCTCCCAAGTATCTGACCAGTCTGGCAATAGGCAGATAAGGCACTGGTGTGTTTTAAGGGAGCATAGATATTGTGTGGTAACTATTGAATGAAAATGTTTACAGAAAAATAGTTCTGTAAAACAGCTCAGACTAAGCTGCTGCTGGATGTTGAGCTAAAGCTATATAAGCCAAAAAACACAGCTGTATCTTTTCTAGCTGCAGCTAAAACCAGCGAAGTGTACTGGAAAAACCTTGAGGGGGGTGGGGGGGTGGTAGGGCGGAGAGGGGGGAAGGAAGGGAGATACTTTCCTGACAGAGGATAATATCTAGGAGCAAGTGTGAACGTTTTTCTGCTCTGTTGGTTCAGTACCTGCAAGAACACACAACACAAGTGATGACTGTGGTTTGTGCTCTCATTGTTGAATGGCTGCTTTCACTTGATTCTGACATCTGCTGCAGTAATTATTGTAACAACAACTCTTGTCAGAAGCTGGATTCAGTGCACTGCCCCAGTCTAATAACACAGCCTCAGCTTTAAAAAAAGAAAAAGTGAGGCAGGAAGGGATGAGCTCATAAACACATTTATGCAGGCAGTTAACTGCACATGCTTTGATGTATCTTGTGGCCTAAAATGTTAGAGGGAATGTCACTGGAGAAATCTGGAATATTATTATTTTGTGGGTCTTTATGGTTTTGTTAGTAAATTCATCACTACAACTTTTCACTTCTTCCCTCTGGCAGATTTTGGGTTATTTTAAACTATTTTGTCCTGTCCAAGAGAAACCAAGGCATTTCAGTGACAAAGCTAGGGTCAGCTGAGGRCCCAGGTCAAGAAGTCTGTCTTGAGTGTCGTCTTCTGTGAATTCAAAATCTACAATAGTTCAAAGAATGATCTAAATTCAGACAGCAGTGAGGTAATCAGGACACAGCTTGCTGGTGAAGGACTGGGAGATGTGACACTGAAGCAGAGATACCAGAAAGGGCCCATGAAAAATTCTGGCAGGTTTGATAGTCCAGCCTGATGTGCCTTTGAAGCAAGAGYAAACAGGCATTCCAGTGGTGACAGGAAAGGGTGCTGACCTTTCAAGGTGGGTGTGCAGAAGATGGACCCCTCTGTGCAGTTGGCTTACTCTGGAGTCTGGGTCTTGGGACAGTGGGGCTGTTCCATTTTCCTGTTAGGGCTAGATATATCAGCACAAACTTTTTCTCCTGGTCTTAAATGTAATTGTGGCTTACGTCTCTTGTATTAAGGTAGCCAAGAGACTTAAAGGGAGTATAATGAACTCCAGATAATCAGTCTCATTAGGAGATGCTGTTACTCTGGGAAGTCTGTGAATCGGTCAAAATTGGTCAAGAAACGCAGTCCAAGAAATGGGAGACATTTCCTTTTATGACTAATGCTTGCATTTCCACTAGGAAGCTGTAGTTTTGAATTGACATATTCTGAGAACATGTTTTGATTAGAAATTCCTGCTTATTCCTTTGGGAAATAGTTGGAATTACTTATTAATTATAATCACTTTAGAAGTAGAAGAAAATCCACTGTCAGGAGAGAACAGTCAGCATTTCCCAAATGATTCTTCTCTCTGTGCCCATGCAAATGATCACTTGAAATCAGTGCCTGACACAGGTCTTGTAAGAACCTGAGTCCCATTCTTAACCCAGAACAGCAGTAGAGAAACTACACAAGGCAGCCTCTTTAAACTGAATAGTTTTCCAGCCTTTACAAATWCATCCATGACAAAGCAAAACACCCTCCTGACTGAATTTACACAGCTAAATAAATAACTTTTTAAGTGTTTAAATGTCATTGTGAAAGTAAAAAGWTGAAATGTGCTGTATATCATCTCTACAAAACCAGAAGTAGTTATATTATAAATAAACAGAGTTTGCCTGGTATTAGGGACATAGGAAATTCCATTCAAGAACAGACAAATGGCACATCTTGTCTGGTATCCTGCATCTGGCACAGGSCTATAACAGATGCTTAAAATACTTGGTTCCCTTGGTCCCACAGTCTCCCCTGATCCACCTGCCACCAATGTTATAAATCACAGTTTTCCTAACCTCTGGTGAARGTCCCTTCCCTACCCACTTGCATATCATGGGAGGTAGAAGCAAGGGTCAAGGGAATATGTATTTGCCCTATGTGATGCTTATTACACTGTTTGGTACTGAGTTGGCCCCAACTGTGGCTCTGACTGCTGCAGAACATGTAAGGCATTGCTGCCTGTGTTGCCCACACAGCCAAACAAAGCAGCACACACGTGAGGACTGTGCCTGTCTCCAGGGGAAGGGAGGAGCGAACYCCTTCTTGCCCTTTTTTGCACACAGGAGACAAGCACAGCTACCACTGGCCTTTTACAAATCAGCTGCCCTCTTTMCATCAAGACACTGCCTCCTAATTGCACCCTACTGCTTAACGATATTTACATTCTGGTGTTGCTTTCTTAGTACCTTTGAAAGTTCAACACATGATGACTGAAAATTAAATCAGTTTATTGTCTATCAAGCAGAATTCACTTTTGGCCTTATTCCAAAGGTTGTCAAAACATGGTTCATCTACCCCATGGGACACTTAATGCGGGCTCCCCTCTTTAGCTGACTRGTGCATCCAGCCATTGTCACCAGTGTAACATGCCTGTATCCAACAAAACTGACTGTGACATTCTCCCTTACTAGAAATGCTACTTGCCACAGACCTTGTCTCTTTGTTTTCTACAATCTCTTTCATATTCAAYATCAAATTCAATGACACAGTTGGTTAAAGGCCTCTAAAACAGAGAAATGAAAAATCAAAACATTTTCATTTAAAAGGTTAAAGTCTAAAAACCTTTTTTATTAATTGCATTAAATTCTCTCTGTATTCCCCTGTGAAATATAATAGTATTTTTAAAAGGCTAAAGAGAACTTACATCTGTAGGTAAAGCAATCATGCAGGCAAAAACAAAAATTGCATTTGAAGGAAAAAAATTRTGTCCCTCAGTTTGAGCATATTGTCTCTACAGTTGCTGAACACTGCTTTTATAGACTGACCTAATAAATCTTTACATATTAATAAGGGAAAACTGATTCCTGATGGTGTACATGGACTGCTGGATACAGTTTGATATGTCAGCTTTCTCCATGCTCGAGGATTTTCTGATTTTGGTTCCATTCTGCTGAATATAACCTTCAGTGGCAAATCTGAATCTAGAGCAGCCCTTTGATCTAGCTACCCCAGATTTTGTATCCACAAAGAATAAGACATGGCCACATAAATCTGCTTGAAAGAGTGGACACATTAAAGCTGCTAMAGTACCTAGCAGAAGTTTGCATCCTTTAACATATTCCAAATCGACATTACATTCAACGATTGTTAATATCAGTTGAGCCATATAGGATGGCTCAATATTAACAGGAGCCTGTGACTTTCTGTACTTCTTTCCTGTTTCACGAGAGCAATGAATTTCAGAATATTCATATTTTTTTCAGTCAGGAACAGTCATAGAGGTTTTTCAAGGCAGACAAATGAGTCAGCCRCTTGTTCCAAATAAATGGAAATGGTGTTCCAAGTTTCCTAGACAGCTTTAAAAACTACATACAGCAATTCAGCTGCTTAATCTATTCTGTTCTACACAAAATCACATGCTCGTTATTCCAGATATAAGTTGTTTTCTCCACAGCAGTCCACAGCCACCTTTTTGTCTCTGTTGTTAACATACATGCTGGTCACCTTTCTCATGCCATTTCAAGAACACAAGTAGCACTCTTCAGAGTAAAGAGCAATTGCTGAAGTTTCCATACTGCCATGGATATCCTAAATAATAGTGAACCAAGTTTCTTTGGGTCTGTGACTGCATTTGCCCATTTGTTTAATGAGGATGTTAATATTTTGCTTTCTGAGGAGAAATGTTGTAAACCTTAATTAATATATCCATTACAAAAAGGGCATGAATTACAACTTTAACAGTGCAGTAAAACAGAACATCTGCGTGAATAAATAATTATAAGGAGATACATAAAACTATAAAAATAACTTCTTTACTGCAAACCTTGCCTTAACAAGAAACATAACTCCTTCCTGCCTCAAGAAACCTGAATACACTGACTCATGTCTTTGTTTAAGTGTCATGGTAAATTTGTTCTTTTAGTACATGTAGTAGTTTAGCTTTGAACTTTTGAGTTTTGGAAAAGGCAGAGCGGAAAAATGTTTTCATGGGAGAGRAGTGCACATTCCAGAACTGTCGACTGTTACTCGTTTATGAGGCAGGGGAAAAACTACTTTGGTTTTAGGCTTTGGTTGATGCAATTTGTTGTCTGGTATTTTGTGATAAACCAGAGTTTACACTGTACACTAAAGTATTTCAGTTTTGTCTCTCATCTTTCCAGTTTCTGCTTGTTGAAAATTCTGACCGARCTTGAAACTGACTGCTGTTGAGGAGAGAAAAATTAGCTGTGTACAACTAGAAATAATGGTCCTTTGTAATATACAGAGTAGTCCAGTGAGAAAATAACTCATGGATTTCTGTGAATTATAAAGCKGCACCAAAGCATAGTGGAGGAATGCAGATGATATTAATAATAAAAATAGAACAAACCAAAATGTGAGCCCTTCATGGTGTCTTTGTAACCTGAGCAACARTTTTAAACACAATTTTCCTGGGCTGTTTCATGTTTATTTCATGTATTAACATCTGATTACATCAAAAATATTAAAATAGGAAAATAAAATAAACTCTCTGTAGCTTATTTATTCAAGTAAAGTAAAAAATGTCTTTTTTTCTATCCTGCCTTTTTGAAGGCTATTAACATTCATTCTTTCTTCCTTCTCTTTCTAGAAAAGAAAATGCAGATTGTCAGAATCCTTCAAATTTGATACTCAGCACTGTCATGATCTCTTCATTACTGGATGTTGAGTCTGGATATCAGAATCGGTGTAGTGAATTTCTTCTATTAAACTGAGGTAATTTTCATCCATAATTAATGAAAAACTCTAATGCTGAAACAATGCAATTAACATGTCTTTCAAAGTTCCATTTCCTGAGAAAAATTACTGCCATTGAAAAGGATCTATCTTGTCAAAAATCTTCACAGATAAAGCCTAAAAWYTACATGAGACTGCTAACCCCTTGCCAGAGATGAGAACTCCATTCACAAAGRCAGAACATGTCAGTGTATTATTCTGAGAGAGGGAGGCTTTGCTGAGGACATCAACTTCTTTTCAGATGCACAATGAGATACGTGTCTGCTTATTGGGATGGGCATCCATACAGTGCACTATTTCATAAATATGACTCAGTGTGGAAACTGCCTTTCTGAAAGCCCACCAATCACCAGTTACCAATGTCACATCTTYCCTCTGGAAAGAAACTGCACATAGCACAGGGCTGATGTAGGCACAGTGTGTTACAGAAACATGCAGTTTAGGATGCAGACRGGAAGGCATTCAGCTGCAGAATTGTAGTTAAAAAATACAAACTGAGCAGGTGACTCTGAGCTCACCCATGTAATTAACCTCAGAACCAAGTTCTGTAAAAAAGGTTTTCAAAAAGTGTCTCCTCCTTTCCTGGTATATCTCTAATCAAGACACTGTCTGTTTTCTGCATTGCCCAAATGGCGTAGCACAACATTCATAGTACATTATTAACATGAATTCGAAAGATTTAAATGTGTTGTCATAAAACCACTACTCCAGAGAAAAACAAACAAAAAAAACAAACAAAAAAAGCAGAGATAGGAGGGAGCACAGGAAGATCAGCTAGAGAAGATATATTCTTACTTGTGCATCTAACAAAGCTTCCACAATCTCCACATTTGCTTTCAAAGTAATGGAATTCCATTRTAAAACAGTAACCAACATGGAGCATAGTTCTTTGAGGTAATTTGAAGSCTGTCTGTTAAATAAATGATACTCCAGTTTTATTTTTTTTTCCAAGGCTTCATATTTCTTATATATTTTCAGCAATTTTTGTCCTCTCCATCTTCTAAACAAGTACTCTGGACCACTGAGAAATTGTTTGCCTGAAGCCAGAACTCTGATTTCAATACCTTTCTCTTATTAATATTCCTTAAGTTACATTTCAGCTTCCAATCAAAGTTCTTATGCAACAGTTTCTCTTTTGATGCAAGTCCACTGTACAGTACCTTGGATCTCAGCTAGAATGCACACCATGTCATGTGAACAGTAAAAACAATATAGCTCAACTTTCCCAAAGTAGGTTGAATCAGGAGTTTTCAGGATAATCAAAACCATATTTTTAACAGCAAGCAGTGCCAGTAAGTCATTGAAGTTATACAAATACATTCATATCCACATTGCATTTCATTAGAAAAAGAATCTSACACCCAGGAACACAAAAATTCAGAATACTGAATAATTTTGGAACCAAAAAAAAATGGAAGAATACAGTGGTCTTTGCATGAGAAGTGCATCATATAAGGGATTCCGGTAAAAGAAGGTGAATCTTTAGACTTTGTATAAACTTTTTTATGCCTTTCTTAGCAGACATTGGAAATCTTGAAGGACTTTGTATACAGCAGTATTACTTAGAGGAGTATTTATTGCTTGATTCTTTAGGTAAAACTTACTTATGAATTGACATACAAAYGCATGCAAGTATGAAAGTGCATGTATGTTTTCAGCAAAATCTGTTGCTAAATATTTAGGACCACCTGACAGTMTTTGGTAATGTCAATAGACAGGTGGCAGCCAATTTGATATTTTATGTCAGCAAGTTATTCTACAYGTAAGAATACATTTGTGTAAATGCAACAATATATTTCTTATCAATGTTATTTATGTGCAAGTCTTCACAGGACTTGTGTCTAGACTGAATCTGAATTTAGACTGCTGCCACWGACATTAGAATATACATCTTTGTTCAGTTTCTTTCATGTTTATTTTGCTTTTGAATGCTAGCTTTCTTTTCACTGCTAACTACAAAGGCTGATTTATCAATAGAAGTGGAAGCTACCCAAACAGCAGCAACACAGAACAGAGTCAATAGCAACRATTCATGGCCTTCTTTAGTTTATTGTGGTTTTTTTAATGCTTGGAGCCCATACAGGCAAGAAACTATTTCCCATACTGTGAGATGGAACTATTGCTCACCTCTTTGTAGAAYAAAAAGCTGAGAAATTAAATGTAAGTGATTTCGTCAAAACTAAACACTTTCCTCATCTCAGAAAGGGAGCACATCCCAATTAAGCCRAATTGTAGCTACCTGAAAAAGGGAAGAATTTGTTCGCCTATGCCTGAAATCACACATTTTTAAGTTGTTCTAACCACASTGTAGGCACAGCTTAACTGAATGATTTCACCATGCAAAGTTATTTCCCACGTTCCTTTGTTACTCCAGTAATGTAAAAAAATTCAGGAACTGGAAAGTCATATGATCCATAGAAAAGTGAATATTGTGGTTTCTAAGAAAAATATTTATTACCAAGCAAGMTATTTTGATTTATTAAATGATAGCTTCCCATCATAGTGTTTTTTGATACGGTGTTTGAAACCACAATGATTGTACAAAGCCAGCACCTTATTTGTTTAAAGGCACTCACTCATGTTTTTCTTAATAGAAATATCAGTTCATGACAATGCCAAGTTCATAGAAGCTTGTCCAGGAATAAGTTCTTGAAAAATTATTTTTTTCCTAGAGTGTCCATTAAGCCAGGGCAGGCACCGTGTCCCACTGCTAGTCTTCTAACATGAGATTTATAGGATGTTATAATTAACAACAGGTGATGGGCAGCACTACATGCACAGCAAGCAAAGTGAAAAGACTGGCAGTTCAAGAGCCACTTGTGAATCAAAGCTTTTCCCTGGATAAACTCAGTAGTAAACCTGATAGGTTTTCTGGCAATTGCTTTGGGTTGGGTTCTTTTTGYTTGGTTTGGTTTGTTTGCTTGGGTTGTTCTTTTGTTCCATCACCACCCTTGATCTTTTTCATATCAAAGATTAGGGACCATCTGTCTGTTTTTACAGTTGCGTAGTTTTTCCAATTCTSTGTTTACTATCTATAAAATGAGACAAATTATGCTTCCCTGCTCACAGAGGACTTCCTGGAGGATTACAGACAAGTCCACATAAAATTTTGAAATTATGCATATTTTTAAGAGACATTTGTATCTCTGTTATTCCAGCGCTTTCAAACTTGTGTCCTCTACAAGTAACAAAAAGAAAGAAATGGTTCACTCACATACACTCTCCACTTCAATTTTAATAAAAGCAGTTCTTCATCTTAAGAGTAAAAAGGAGGGAGAAAGACACTGAAACACATGAAYTGGCAAAACAAAAATATGTCCCAAATTAGTTTTTACTTGCATAGCTAAACAAATACCATTTTTTCCCTTCAGTTGTGAGAACATAAACAAGGCAAGGTGTATTGGGAAAGGCAATGATTTCATTTAACCAAGTGAAGAAGAACATGAATCTCTAATCTACCAATAGATCTTACTTTTATGAATAATTCTCATTGTACTAACCTGATGTGATCATGGTATTCATGAGTTAATTACATGTAGTAACATATTAATTATAATAAAGGAGTACTTTAATTTAAAAACCACATCTGTTTTGGATAACCTACTACATGTTCTTTTGGACGTTAGTAAATACTATAAAAGCACTAACTAGTAGAAAGCAATAAAAGCTTTTTAAAAGAAAATAATACGTAAAAGAAGAAATACCTAAAAGAGTACACCTAGAGTTCCTCTACAAATAACCCTTATACATTAAGTTATTTTCAAGTGAAGCTCTTTTGGTATGTTTATTCCCTCCTTTCAACCTCCCCACCTCAAAATACACTTGAATCAGTAACAAAGTTCTTAGCACTACTATATTACAGAGCAATTGCTATTATTCTAGATTTATGTTACCAGGCTGCCAACAGGAACACATGATGCAGTGGTGAATTTATCCTGCTTGCTGCAGAGTTTGCACTTCATTAAAATTCACATAGCAGTGCTTATCTATAGCTGAGACAAAAAGTGGCCCAGGGGAACACTCGTTACTCTGGGTAATTAATCAGAGGTGATGGGAAATTTTTCTTAGTGTTCTCGATAATCTCTAGGGCATCATCCAACTGTGAAATTTTGGCCCAGCTGAAGTGGAAAGCAAGTTTCATCAGTAACTAGAACAGGCCAAGACATTTCTCACAAAGCACTTCACGACCTGGTGTCATCTTGGCAAAGYTTCTCAGTGCAGTCTTTTTTCAGAGTTCATTTCTATTGAATACTTCACATGCATACATTAAAAGTCCCTTCTTTTGGCATCATAAGCATATAAGAAAGATTCTGCACATTCTTTAGGTAAAATACCTTTTTTTAAAGGGYTTGAATCTATACTCAAATATTTAAGTCACTTAGCTCAGTAAATTTGCAATCACATCCTCACTAAGACATTCATGGTTTTAACATGGGCAGGGAGAAAACTCACAAGACTCAAAATGCTTGGAGATACAAGCAGATACCTTGAAACAGCCTGAAAACTTCCAAACTTCCCATTTCTAGAGTGAGGCTATCCTCAAAAATACTCTTATATAGAAAAAGAAGAATCACTCCATCAGATGCTCAAACTTAAAAGTGGTTACTTAAAAAATAATACTTGAAAAAACCCCAAAAAAACAACACAACCAAACTAAAAAAAAAAGAACCCACCAACATAATTTTATTGTTATGGTTGCTAGGCATATGTTTTCTAATTCATTTATGTTGAGACCAAAGATAAGTGTGTTGTTCTTACTGAAGTGMTTTAGGATACCAAACTTCTACTGCACAAAAATAGTAGGAAATTTTAAAAGACTGAAAATASTTTCTATTCAAAAGAAGACTCTTCCCCAGCCCAAAGAACTATTAAAATATCAGTCAGGTGTCTTACAAAAAGCTCAGTGATTTAGGTAAGTGTTAGAAAGAGCTGAAACTGACTCAGCAATTTTATTTCCCGTTAGCTCTTTCAGGTATAACTTTATTAATATTGATTGTAAATGATGAATTAACATTTATTTCACATTTTTGTCAACAATTCATTAGTTTAGCCATTTTTGTCCTAAACCCAAGATATTTTCCAGTTATATCAATTTAAAACATTATTGTAAGAGATATAATATATACAAAATAATTGAATAATGAACAGCTATGGTATATGGGGCAGAAGTTTACAGGCTAAATTTAAATGGACAGATATTTAAGTGTTGCTGCAACATATGAAACTGTGAACAGATATTGATGGACAGGTTTATCCAAGCTCACAAAGAGAGCTGSAAGCTTCCTGTTCCTTTTTTTGACTGACCCCTGGCTCACAGTACATTTGTTCTGATTGATAACACACTGTGTTACTGCTGGATGCTCTTGTTTTGAGTGTGTTGAACTTGTTTCACTGAGGCAGGAGCTAAATAAAAGCCCATTTTCTAAAATTACTCAATTGCATCATGAATTCTAACATGGACATTTCAAAAAAGTTTATTTCTCATCGTGATGACTAATACAAGTTCCCTATAATAGATTCACCAAGGGATTAACAATTTTAGGAGTTTAGCKAAAGTAACTGGCTCTCAGGATTAATTGCAGCCTTGAAAGTCTATCATGAACAAGTCATTGCAATGTCTTGGATCCAAAAGAGAACCAGTTCTCTTCTTTATAGGTAGATGCTTAGATGGATGTAGTTTCTTCTAAATGAAAGTTAATGCTAGTATTTTGTTTTTTAGAATGAGCTATATCTTACTGAGTAAATTATGAAACAAGACATTTCTGGGGTCAAGTTACCACATATGCCAAGAAGGTCCACAGTGCAGTGCAGGATCTGGATGCAAGATCTGTACCCACCCTCTTGAGGCACATAAGTTTCCCTGAATACTTCCCCTGACCTAGAAGTGAGGCCACCCACTGCTTGTGTAAATCTGAGTACGATTTCTGTGTGCCTCAATTCCTTTGTGTGAAAACCCTCTGGTGACACACTCCTTAATAGAGGAGTTAGGATGATAAACTGGCTACTGTCAGCTCACCTCACTAAACTCAAGGATAGAGCTGTATGAAGTCTGTTTTAAAGAACTTACAATCTTGCTATTTTAGAGACATTCACATTGCTTGCCTAATCTGTGTATGTGTCCTGAAATGCTGATTCAGCTATCTYAGCCAGTGAATGACTGTAGTTAAAGCAATGTGACAGAATTATCTCCCTGATATTTCATTTAATATTTATGCAGGCTTACACATGCTTATATATAAAATTGTCTTAATTGGGAATTCAAATCAAAAGTCACATAGAAATAATACAAACTACACTGTATTTGGGCTACAGAAATAAGGGAAAAGTAAGATGAAGGCTCTTTGCACAAATAAATTACCTTAAATCTTGTAGGTGAGCAGCACAACAAAACCCATAAAATTGCCAATTCAGCAAAGAAAAAATAATTTATATTTCTGTTCCCTTATTACATGAATGAATACTACCAAGCCTGCTAGAGATATAAAGGTGATTTATGCTTGTCTTTAAGAAGGTCTGCTCATGTTGACTCACATCCAGAGAGATACTGGGACATGTGCTGTCATTGTATCAGGAAAAATCTGTTTTAGTGAGAGAACAAAGGAAATTACATAAAAGTCTCTTCAAAGATTATTATCCAAACTTYACAGGTTTACTTGCACAGAATTACTCATACCACACCATCAAACACTTGAGTATGACTGCCTCCAAAACTTTGCAAATATACACTGCAGAAACAAGCTGTAGCTGTACAACACCTAGCTACAAATCTGGAAAGTAGGTTACAGAATATGCTGACCCTCAGACTTGATGGATTAAATAAATAATTATWAATACACTTTCTTTCAAAATAAGTAATTCCCAATTTACAATATTTTGGAAATTAGTAAGAAAAAGAGATCTGGATTATTCATAGACTTAGACAAGTTCAAGATGGAAAATAATTAGATCATCCATCCCATTTTCCTGCCAATGCAGTATTKTTCCCTGCAGTACATTTTCTAATGCTTAGTTTTTGAAGTTCCTTGAGAAGGAAGATTCCAGCATTTCCTTTGGACACATCCTGGCACACACTGTTAAGCAGGTTTATCCTCCCTCTGTTCAATCAGACATTTCCTGTCTCTTCTTTTTTTGTCTTGTGCTCAAGAATTCTTCCTCCCACTAAGTGCCAGGGCCTTTCAGGAATTCAGAAGGGACATTCTACCAACAGGAACAGATAGGGTATTCCACAGTATGGAAACCTACAGAAGATAATTTCAGGAGAACATTCTAGTAGGCTCCTTTTGTTGACTGGTCCTTGTGTGCCAGCTGGGCAGGATGCATCTGAAAGGTGCTTAACCACCTTGGAACATTTTCAATTCTTCAGTATGAACTTTGGGGMGAGCATCTGTTAAAACCAAAGCTTGACTGCCTCAGATCAGGTTAGAAGGACTGCTGAATGAACATCCTGCAGTSAACAATAAGTACTATGTACTACTGATTTGTCCCTTGAAAGAAGTGGACGTAAGAAAGAGGCCTGAAGAAAAATATGGAGAAAATACAGAGAAAAACATTGGCCCAGTGTTGGCTGAATACAACCCCATCTATGCTGGATGAATGTGCTCAGGAGAGTATCACATATAGGTACAACATTCACAGTCAGGCTACAGACACAGCAGTCCACAGCCACTCATTCCAGGCCTTTCTGATATTGACAGAGTAGTTGTGGGAAAAGATTTATTACCACTCAGCAGGCTGGGTGCAGACTCAGCATCATGAAATCCTGACGTTTGTGAAGAGATCCCTCTGTAGTTCCTGCAAAAGCTGGTGTTTCCTAAGGAACCACAGGCCAAATACAGCCTAAGGGTTTTAGACATCTGAAGAGTTGGGTCAAGGCAGGAATTTAAGTGTGGTTTGCTGAGTGGAAGTTTAAATGTGTCAGATTGAGTAATACAGCCTTTTAACCTGAGCAGTCCAAGCCTGCTACCTTGATTACAACATKGYAGTACAGGTCATGATAAATGTCATTCTTGAACCAGAGSTTTAGCTTTGTCTTGAAAGAGCCTTGCCAGAGAACTCAGGGATATTTTCTTAGAACAGCAATAAATGTTAAATATCTTTTTGTTCTTCGAATTTGAGCAGGTGGACTTCATAGTCACTGGTCTTGCAAAACAGTTTGCAGCAGGGAAGGATTAAGTTTCCATTACCTAATTCAAAAGACTGGCCAAATATAAAACAAAAATGAAAGAATTTGGTTGTAATTTGGTCTGTGTCTTTGAAGGGATAGAAATATTCTTGGATGTGTCCTTTGTTTTGACACATTTATGCCGATTACAAATGGAAGGGCAAATTTGGAGTATTATTTCTTCCAAACAGTCTCAGCCCCACTTTGTTCCAGTGTCTCTGACAGAATCTCTTTGACAGTGAAGGAACTTTCTCTTTTAATGTAATTGTTCTTGAAGGTTTTCAAAGCATCCAGAAGAGAAAAGGAAATAGTTCCACAAGTAATTTGTGGAAGTYTGGAAAGTATCTATAGCTTGTAACTTATACAAGGCAAAGTAATTTTAATAAATATTTTGCTGCTCTTTTTGAAAAAAACTCAGGGCAGAAGTAGAGCCAGAAAAGATGCATTGGTACCTTATTTTGATTAAAATTCAGAGRGCTAAATCAGTGTCTTCCTTTTGTGTTTTACTGAAACTGTCTTGGGTGCTGTTTATTTCAGCAGCATTGCAGGAATAAAAGCTAATTAGTGAGAAGAAAGACAAGCAAACCTGGAAAGTAAAAAAAAAATCATGCTAAAAATTAGATCTTTATAAACTTCATTTGAAGAATTGTAAGAACATTCAAAAAGAAGAAAAGCAGAACAGAAATCCTAAAGGAGAAAAGCAGAACAGAAATCCTGCGAAGTACAAGATGTTTGTCCTGAACTACCAAAAACTGGATGATCATCAACTGACATCTAATTTATATTTTTTTAAGATAYGTYGCCCTTTAAAAAGGGGYTTTTAAAACTGTGGTGTGAGTAGAGAAATATATATTTGTTGCTTTGAAAAAAGGGAAAAATAATTTAGTGTTTTGCAGTGCTGAATTATTAATCAGAGACACAGTCATCATTGGTCCCACCAGCACACAATGCTTCCTGCTTCAGTGATGCACTCCCTGGGAAGGGGCAATGAAACTCCATTGAGCACATCTGTGCTGCTTCATTTAGTGATAAATTTAGGTTTTCAATTAATTCTTTCCTAGTAAACTGGAAAGGGAGCTCTGGAAAAGCAATGGAAAACTTTCTCCATTTGAGTGGGCAAGCTTCATCCATGCCACAGAATGTTTCTGATAGCAAATARGGTATCCTAAACTAAATTTTAATCTGCACCCTGACAGGAGGTGAAGTAAAGAACAGCCATCCACTTCTGATGAAGGTTTATGGATAGGATTGCAGCTTGGGCAAGACTCCTGTTAGAGCTCGAGGCAGTAGCTTCAGGGAAGAGATACTGCAGCAACACTGCAAAGACTTTAAGATGAACCTAGTATTCGTGATAAGATTAAAAGGAAAAATACTTTATATTGAATCAACAGTCTCAGCAACAGTGAGAAAGAAAAAAAAGAACACACACTTCCTTAGAGCTATGCATGGAAGTTACCATCTGTAGTATTTCCAGTTATTCAAGCAAATGCACAATTAGTCAAAAAAATTACTAAAAGAAGCACAATCCCCTGAAGAGTCAGAAGGGAGAGAAATCAGATTTTCAGGCTTTTTTCTCCTATATAAGCACCAAAACAATCAGATATTTGCCAACATTTGTGTGAGGTGCATAAAATTGAGACGAGGCTTTTTAGGCACTTGCATTCCCACCCACAAAAAGGAAAAACTTATTTTCTCCTGATTCACAGAAATCAAAGAACTTGTGTATCTGCTTATTTAAGAATTTATTATCAGAAAAACAAAAAAGCAAAACCCAAAAGCCCAAACACCCCACAAAAAGCCCCCAGACAGCGCACATCCCCAAACACTACACTCAGTTTGGTAGGTCGGTATCACCAGAGATGTGGGTGACCAATGTAACACTGTTACAGCTATTTGATTTGCACCCTAGCAAAGTAGATGAAGTCTGTTTAATGAGCCATTATGTTTTAGAACACAGGAGGAACATTTCCTTGAGGTACATTTCCTGTTTTCCTCTCATTATTCTTTATAAYGGAGAGGGATGGTGCTTCCTTCTCTAGCTGGGACAGATGATGCCACAGCTTGAGCTACTACTATGATGAAAATAGAAGAAAAAAGCTTTCTAAGTCCAAATTSCCAAATTCCCATGCACATCAAGCATCTTCACAAATACTTCACAWCAGCTTCCAAGCTCAGTGATGGCATTGCCTTGAAACAGTCCACTGAAGATGAAATCAAGTAAATACAACAAACTGTAATGTGTTTATAATWTTTTTTTCACATCAGAAATAACTGTTTTATTGTGCAGTTATGTTGTTCCTGGAAAGACTCACTGCAGAGACAGATKACGAGCTTGTTCAGTCCCTTTCCTACAAAAGAATCTCTGTTCACCACACAGAACTCTTGTAAAGCAAGTGACTTCTAATTCAGTTGTGGGCAGCTTCACAACTCTRTATCACTACACGTGCATRAGCCACTTTCTTTAATAAGCCTTGRGGGTTTCACATTGAGCAKAGCAATTGAAAACATTCATGGCTAAGCAGTTGTCACTATGTGTCTTCCAACAGAAGCCAGCTTGACATAAACCATTTCCATTKAAGTTTCAGCTGATATTCCATACCATTTCATGGATGCTGCCTCCTCCCAGCTGCTCTAGATCATGGAACCCAACCCACTAGAAGTGCAATTTGTGACAAGCAGTAGAGGCCATGAAAGCTGATAAAAATCTCACTGCTTTGTGCTGTCCATTGCAGAATTGGTTCGGTCCACAGAGCTTGTTCAGGTATTTTAGCAATGATGTGAAAACCACAGCCCTCCCAGCTCTGCACACAGCAGCACAAACCACTGTCACTCTTTGGTGTAAATCATTGCTGACAGCACCTAACTGTGAGGAGCAGAGGGCAAGTTTTGATTGTGGAGGTCACAGTCAAGTCCTCTAAGAAAAAATTCCAGTACTTTTGAGCTCCCACACAAAGCAAACATAATGGCTAATAACACTTGCTCTCCCTTCCCTGTCAGATATGACACTTAAGCTCTGCCAGCTGCCTAAGAGTTGCTAAAATAAATATGCAGTACTACTAGCAGGTACTGTTTCCATTTGTTTCAACCCCCATTCATGCTGTCAGGACAGCTTCTCGAAAAGAAAAAGAAACCCTGTTTTTTTGACAGGGAAGGAAGACCTCAATTTCGTATCTGCTTTCTTTAATTTACCAAAGCTTATACGTTATGTAGTAATATTTGTCCAGTGAGTTTGACACAAGTGAAAGTATTTAGTTTAACACAACCACTCTCTGCAGAAAAATTTCCTCAGATAGCAGTGTGCTTGATTGCATGATCTTCAGACTCCCTCTTTGAGTTATTCACGGGACATGAACACTGCACTCAAATCAGGAAAATATATTTTATCAGATACACTGCTTTCTCTTCTTTAAGGATATTTGGAGATGCAAATTCTCTAAAAAACTTAAATAAAAACATACAGACCTGAACTCCAAGCCTTTTCTCACAAAACTCAGTTGTTGYCTTTCTTTCTTTCCTTCTTTTTTAAACTATTTTGGGTTTATCCCATGATTTGATCAAGTTTTACAGTTGTTGTACTTTGGGGATAGGACATACGGTTTCTTAAAGCAGGTTCCCACTTCCATGGCAAGGTCTACTGAACATTTCAAATTCACTGTTTCTGTTAAGCAATATGTAAATTTGTATGTGATTGTTCACATTTGTCTAGTAGGGGAACTCAAGATTCTGCTTTTTTTATAAATAGCTAATAGAAAGATTCCAACAAAGAAACATAGCTAAAGCAGCAATGAGGATGCTTTAATATCTAGTAATTTATTTCTGCAGTTAATTCCTTAGCTGATATATCTGATTTCACAGGTCACTGGACTTGCCAACACATTCTGGCTTTGAATCACTTCTTTGCCAGACCAAAAAAAAAAAAAAAAAAATAGTATCTTCGGAAAGGAAACAAACTTGTCTTTCTACCTCCAAGACAGGACAGGAAATAATTATGACAGACAACAAAAGGACTAAAATTACTTTCTGTGCATAAGCACATGTGTACTCTGTTGCATGAAGGAGGYAATTTAATGCATAAAATTCTAGGAAATATTTCAAACCCACCAATAATTAACTGTTCAGTCCTGGATCAATCCTTTTCTTCATGGCATTTTAAATGTATAGTAAGAAAGCAAACTGTAAGCTAACAGGTTTTATATTGCGAGCTAGATCCTCTAGTCTTCCATCTGATGCCCATGGGATGTCAGTGTTAMAATCCACCCTTCAAAGTGAAGAAAATTCTGCATTTAAACCAAAATATCCTGTTACTAGGTACTTGGGTAATTTTCTATCATAAATGTAGCCAAAATGTCCCATTATGTCAAGTGGTCCCTGAGAGAAGGAAAAAAAGTCCTCTTCATAATGCGAGAGGCACAGATTATTCTACAGTTTTCACATCATTTGTTGAGACAACGTTCACCATTTTCTATAGCTGTGAAACTTTTTAAATGTTAGCATTTATTTATTTCTACCCAGACTTCAGTGTGCTTGTCTCATGAAACAGGCTGGTTTATTGGAATCTGTAAGATCTTAAATTTATTACAGGATGRATCTATGGTAAGTTCAAATGCTAACTCAATTAGGGTGTTTACACAGGGTCTTTGCATAGTGTTTATGAGATGAAGTTTGAAGTAAAACCCAGAYATGTTCTGTTTCTGTTTTGTACCACAAAGATTGCAGGGCAGCTAGGAAACATATTTCAGTGAGTCACATTTTGGAAAAGAAAAAGATAAMTGGCTAAAAACGCAATAATAGTAGGATATCTGGAAATAAACACTAACTGAGCTAGCAGACTTTTTTTGTAGTCCTGCTCGCAGTCACTTCTAGCCCATGTTCAGGATGTTTCTCCTGCTACCCAACTTGAAAAAAAAAAGGAAGACAGTCACTTCTCTTGATGACATTACATCTGCATGAAATGCAGAAAATAACAGAATTAATTCGTGTTGCTTTATTCTGCTGAGTAAGGCTATAGAGGTTGAGACTCCAGGTATTTGCCTTTTCAGCTTCCATTTTTCAACAGCCCTTAATATTTAACTGCATTTCACATCTCTGAGCTCTTTGCAAACATAATGAGCCAGTGCTTTAGTTTTGCAAGACACATAGCATTATACAGGTTTCCCTGTCGTGAAGCAGGAATTGAAAGCAGGAATTGTATATGGATTTACAGCAGCAGAAATGGAGAGGCCAAGCACCAATAATCCTGCTGGTATCATCATATACCTGCAGGGGTCTTATTTGCACAGAAATATTCATTTACACATAAACATCAAAGGAAAAAAGGTTTCAGTAATGCTTGAAATACAATTAATTTGTTAAAATTAAGGTCCTTGATGCATTCAAAATCTTTCCCTGGCAATTCTAACTTTTCACTTCATCCCTGCCTTTTGGCCAGGATAAGAACTGTGTAGGAAGTCACAGTCCAGTGCCTCTGGAAAGCAGAGTGGGGTAGGTTCTACAGGTAACTTTCTGGCAGTGTTCAGCTTCAAATATCTCTTTTTTTAACCTAAAAACATCCCACAGCTGAAAGTTTTTGAGTTAGGTCTACACCCTTCCTCACAAAAAAACACTGCCTTACTCATCTCCTTTGCCTCAAAGCAGGGCTTTCTTACATTACAGAGGTTGAATCCGAAACAGGGCCAAAGTAATATTTAACCTGAAGCAACCTTTTTTTAAAAATGTATTACTAGAACAGCTGCTTGCTGCATGCATTACATTTGCAAGCATATACTGTCACCTTTTCCAAGTCAYTAGGAATTTATTTTGAAGCAGAAGCAAAGGGAAAAATATCCAACAAGTCATCTGATTTATTGCAGTAACCCTCATATACATGCTGTGTTAAAGTGATCATATGGTTGGCTGTAGAAATGCTATGTAATTCAGTTCAGTGGAAAGGTTTAAAGGATTAAGTGATACACATATGCTTTTGTAATTACATCAATATGTTAAAAAAACTCCGTTTTTAAAAAAGTGCTAAATCACTGTATAGGATATGCAAGCTAAACCAAGAGCCTGCTTTGGAGAGAGAAGTGAAGAGATGTATTCGCCAAGTTAGATAGCAAAAGTTTTGGCACCTCAGATGATCTGGAATGCGTCTACACGTAGGTGTGATTCAAAACAGTATACACACATTTCCAACAGCAAKATCTCCAATTCCTTACCATCCTACCAAAAATGCTAAAGGATTCTGATAGTCTGTGTACTACCTTGGCTGAGCCTGCGTGTTCACTGGTGCCAGATGCCATTCTGAGTGGTTTTARACTCTTGCATGGATAGCAGGACTTMGTATCCAAGGAGTCTCTAAYGCTGTGTTATTTGTGMAAAGTAAAGCATGGGGGTTTACCTTTCTTTTCACTGTTTTGTTTGGGCTTATTTTGGCTTGGTTTTTTGTTTGTTTTTCTAAAAAGCAATTTTTTATCTAGTTTGATGTTTCTTGGTCTATCCATCTATTCCTCCCCTGAATAACTTTTGAAATTGCTGGGCAATTTGAAACTCATCCTGAAAGAAGTCTAAAAGAAAACTATATCCTTKCACAAGTTCCTGAAAGTCAGTGGGTGAGCAGTGGGTAGAGACAGAGCTTGGCATCTTCACAGAGGGAAAGCAGACAAGATCCATCTGTTAGTCATTCCGTTTGGCCTCAGGAAAACAAAAGAATGCAAATCCAGGAGAAATCAAAATTCATTGGTTTTGCTGCTCACACAGCAACTTGGAGAAKCCCAATCTTTCTATCTTGGGTGATACATAAATGAACCATTAGGGATCCATTCCTGCTTCCTCACTATTGACTGAGGTAGGAAGGGAACATTAGTAGAAATACAGTGAGACAATACAGTTTAAAAACTCACTCTTGTGTTCCACTCCAACACCACATCTTCCAAACATCAGTCTCTTCAGTGAGTTCTTTTGTGGGATGTTTATTTGTTTTAAAGTGTCACAGGACAGTTGGGTGTTCCAGAATAATGGATTTTTCTTTAGGGAATATCTGCTTGATGAGACTATTCCTTGAGGACCCAGTTTAGACTAATGATACTAAATAGTAATGATAAACACATAATTCAGTTTTAGCAAGCATTCTGCTCCAGGGTGATCTGCATGGAAAAAMCCCAGAATTTATTCCAACATTTTTCATTGGCTTAACTTGTCACATAAAATCAGGCTAGGACTCCCTTGCAGYCTAATTCAGACTACAGCTCTTGGGGTGTCATCTAAAGCTAAATTCCATTAACAAAGCAGATATTTTCCTGATTAGGCTGTAGACTGAGCAAAGGAGAGAGGGATAGGCTGGTCTTAAAGGAAAAAAACTYGAGGAATAACCCCTTATGAAAATGCAGACAGTGATAGAAGTTTATATCCCATTTTGAAATTACCCTTTGCTAACATTAGTAGCTCACAAAAAAAATGGATTAAGTTTTCAGCCACATGGATGTTTAATTGAGTTTGAGCAAGATGGAAGAATTTACCAACTAAAATCCATTAGTTAACCTAGTTTTGACTTGGGTTCCATATTCCCTTTAATAAAAAGATARAATGATCTACCACAGCTTGTGTCCTGTGGGGAAAGAACTCAGTTATCTGAAAGATCTGAATGCTTATTTCCAAAACCTTTTCTATAGATCTATTAGATTCTCTGTAAACCCTATGACAAAATAGGAACCCTGATCATAAAAAAATCTTAGCTAGAAAAGATGAAGGATACAGTTTTTTTTCACTTCATTTGTACTGAAGTGTTATCTTCTACTCTTAACAAAGTGTTTGTAATCAGTTTGTAAAGAGAATTTTATTTAAGTAGATTCAGACTTTAGCATCGGATATTTGATGTTCAAAATATGACCTGTCCTTACAGGATACATAGATTTCAAAGATGTTTTCTTCTTGACTCAGTAAGGGAATCCTCAGCCTTGCATTTTAAGGGCCAGGAGTTTAAAACCTGCTTTCAGCTAGATTCAGCTGGAACTGGCCGCTACAAAGAACTTGCCCATCAAACATACTTGTCATCTAGAACTTGAGCAAAGAAGCTTTAAGACAGTCAAAGAATTCAGAAGAACATTTCTGGATTTTTTTTTCATACTGCTAGTATTTGTTCAGAGAGACAGACAGACTTACCAAGGTAGCTGAGTGGTTGCCATSTTAAGAATGCCACTGAACAAGGCAYAGCCARCACACACACCAGACTGTTGCTGTTAATGCTGAAATAGCTCCATTTCTGTCYAGCTCTCCTTCCCATGCACTGTCTGCAYCCAGCATCCTGCCTCAGTGTCTTMTGTGTTCCACTGAACYGATTAGGAGTAATGATAATTATTCMGRTCCTCTTAAWTATTTACTGTTCTGCAGTTCACAGACTAGTGCKTGGTCCTTCCACTGCTCACTCATCTTCAGCAATGGGAATCAGTATTCTTTTGAATACTGTCCCCACCCTCACCATGGCAAATCAGGGACACACATTACCTGGGTACAAGACCAAGGCTAAGACAAAYACAGAATTTGTGGAAGGAGAACAGCCTGATGTTCTATCTTTTTAAAAACAGAATGACTCCTTTCCACTGCTCATTTGTTTTTCCTCATGCACATATTTTCAAGTRAAAACACATTTGAATCTGGAGGACAATTTAAAGCACTTCAAAGTTGTAATGAACTAGGTGACGGGAAAACAGAGCAACAATCATCCTGATCTAGACATGCCCCACAGGATTGAAAATAACATGCCAGTGCCCAGCAAGAGGACTGCATACTAAGTTTGCTTGAAAGAAAAGGTGAAGGAATTGTTGCACTGTTGGGTAAAAAAAAAAAAAAAAAAAGCGTAGCCTGAAAAGTGCTGTACTCATAGTAAAAACCTGAAAGCTTATGATGTATTCTACTATATTTACTACTGTTGAAATGGCAGATTCTATGTTTTGTTTTTTTCATCTAGTCCTACTCATAAYCTTAGGGATTAAGCAAAATGAGTTAGTAAAAACACCTTATAAAGTAGTAAAACATACTTTTAAATATTGAAGTCTACAAATCTGGAAATAAACAGTTAACCAGAGAATTAAGCCAGACTGCAGGAAAAAGATAAAAATGGTGATGAGCCTGTCATAAGCAGTATTGCCTCTTACAGCAATGTATACCTTTTCTTTCAATGCTTTCAGTCTCTTCTGTCTTACTTAGTGGCTTAGAATCTTATCTACATCCACTGCAGGCATATTTCAAGCTTCACAGTGTTCAAACATTTGCGTTAAGTTCTTAAGCTATTACTAAAATGTGGAAACCATCCACCTAAGGGCTCAGTTTTCCACGTTGCCTTTAGATAATGCTCCTACTCTCTTGAAAACAGAGCTTTGCTTAAGGTGAGTCAGGTATAGGCACAGTTCTCAATATTCACAATATCTGGTTCTTTCCCCGGTGGAGCTTAGAATGAAAAACAGAAACAGGAACCATGCTCTTTAACTCTTTAAAAACAGACATCATAATCTTGAGTGCCTTATTCCTCATCACAGTATTTTTTGTTATCAAACTCAAAATGATAAAAGGAGGGAGTTGGGTAACATTAAATCAAGGCATTTCAAGAGGCTTTGGGGCAACATGGCTCTTCGTGTTTTGCAAATCCACCTCTGTCAGTCCAGAAAAACACGGGAAACACCAGATAGATTAGTTTGCCTATAGGYTAGTAGAAGACATCYCCYCAGAGGAGGAATACAAGATACTTCMCCTCCCAGGCCTGGGAAGAGACAGACATAGCAAGTAAGCACAATAGGATTAGCTCCCCATTCTCTATCCTCTACAGTCACMTGCTGAGGTAGCCCTGGTAGTGTTTGTGAGGTTGATGCCATTAAAAATTATAAAGCTGTTGATCAATTCCAAAAGTGTTTTYTAACCTGTTCAAAACCTCCTACATTTGAGTTACATTTAATTAATATTTTTCAGGATTGTTTCAAGCCTTCCTGAAGTACAAAGCTTACAAGCAGACTTACCGAATAAGAAAATTCTAGTAAAATCCCACCCAGTTCAAGAGAGCTAAGCAATACCTTTATAACATCTCTGCCTTCATTTTATTAACAAATACAGAATAGAGAAAGTGTATGCACGTATGGTATAGAGAGTAGGGAAGTTGGCAAATGGATTCAGAAATCCTACCTTCACTCCTTCCGCCTGTCCAAAAAAAACCAAACCAACAACCGCAAACCAAACCAAAGCACTTTTTAGAGGCCTAAAGATTGAAAAGCATTCCTCAGTTAGTGTTTTCAAGTGTGGTATGGAGATATGTTATCAGCATGAACTGTAAAAACCATTTAGATGTATATATGTATWAAAAAAATGCACACACTCGTTATTACTTTTCCCCCAGAAAAAATGACACTTAAACAACAAATATAAACTTCAAAAGCCATAGCATTTCATTCTGGTTTAGAAATTCATATTTCCATTTTCACTATCTCCTTAAGTGTGACAGAGAAAAACAAATAAGAGCATTTAAAAAACAGAGCAGGAATCAAGAGCACTTACCACTTGGAAGAAGGAGGAGTAGCAAGCTCCAGCCAGCTCCAAAATGGCCCCRCTAGGGCTGTAGCTTCTTGGCTCTACCAATAATGAGGAGAAAGCCACAAAAGAAGCACAGTGGGGAGAAAAAAGTTCTTGTTGCAGACTTGCCAATTTTCAGATATGGTATTTTTCATTAAGAGCTAGATGTCCTCAAGAGACTATATTATTTTTGCATTTAGGAACAAAAACAAAGAAYCCAGATCTTTTTGATTAAAACATATTTACATAGAAATGCAAGCACAAAGTATCAAAACAATCCTCCTGCATCCAGCTTCTGAACCACTTTAAGGACAGGGAGAGGGCAGTAACCATGGAAAATGGGCTGTGGGAAGGGTTAAGTGAGACCAGGTGTACTTCAGTACCAAATTTCTGTTTGCAGTGAAGTAGTTAGCAAGTGTTTTCTATCACCACAATTCCACTAGTTTCTTACTGCATCTTAGTTTTTCATCGTCTGTTCTTGTTATTTATTCAGTATCAAGGATATTTTTTAGGGTTTTTCAAATGCAGTGCAAGTTCCAAGTAATTATATACATTTAAAGCTAGTTAATAACTAAATGAGCTTCTATAAGCTCCTGGAAAGTAGCTGAAAATTATCTCTTAAGATGCAACTGAGTAAAGTTAGGCCTAATTTCATGCAGAAGTCAGGACACTTGCACATAGAGAAGTGGCTGGTAGCCAGCTGGGAAATGAACTTCCAGTGCTTTGGCTAGTTTATGATACCTGCCCATATGCAAGCACTGCAGTGAACATAAGATGATTTCTCTCTCAGCAAAAATAAGGAATAATTACCTTTGATTTAACTTTTGAAAGATAGGAGTCAATAAATATATTGCATGGATAATGTGAAAAAAAAAATCTCAGGTTATCTTACAAAAAGTTGTTCATTTGCCTGTTAGAGAATAAAATGAGGCTTAACTGCAACACATATTTCTGGCAAAGTGTAACCTTAAAACCACCTTAGCTGCCACCTAATTGTGGGAGGACCTAGATTTCAAAGGTGTCTTAGTTTTAGATCCTTCTCTTGTTATGGGGCCACTTGATTAGAAGAACATGAAAGACAACTTTATTACGAGACCAGTGATGCTTGAAGTTTGAGGTTAAATGAAAATAAGAGAGTATGTGTCTCAAGAAAGGCATATTCCTACTTTGTTGCTTGGAGAGGATGTTCCTTTCATGTAACATAAAAAAATTTTGCATGAATATATAAAAAAAGGAAAACAAGACTTGCCAGAGAAGTGAGGCAAGCTTGTAAATCTGAACTTTTTGCAATGAACATTTCCCCAAAGTTACACTCCTGTGCTAAGAACATGCCTGAATCTTGGAACTTAGTTACACTTTTATGAATTCTGCTTTATGTTTCTCACACTGAAGCTGACCTCTAATGTCTTCAGACATGAAATCTGAAGTCAAGCCCTCCCTTTCATTTCGCCTCACTTCTTTCAGAATGACTCAACAGCAAAGTTTGTTGCTTAATGCTGTTCCATAAAACAGTTAATCCAGACCTGACCTTATAAAACCTGACCCCTGTACATCTTACTCCTGGCACAGTTTGACTGGTGAAGAGCTGATCCCATGCACATATGGCTCTTAGTGATTTGCTTTAGATTTCCTTGGAATCAGTGCAGACAGGGAGTAATTTATTTTTTAAAGTATCCAGTCAAGGAGGAGCAAGGTGAAAAAAATCAAAGAACTCTCATGCTGTTTCCTGCACCAACCTTGTTTAGGCAACAGTTGTGATCCTAAAACAACACCTTTTCCAAGTCAGCAAGGCAAGGGCACTGCCAGTCACTCCTGCCAACAGAAAGTCATGCATGGAGGACTCATGTCTTCATGCAGGAACTTACTCCTAACAGATAATCAGTACCTACAGTTTCCTCTGTAGACAGCCAGAATGAAAAATACCTTCAAGACAAAYTAGCCTTATGCATGTATAATATGTCCAGAAAGTATTCCTGTTCTCATCATCATAACAGATCATTAGTGTACCTAAATATTCCCCTTACTTGCATGCATATGATAGAAGCTCTGTAGCTCAGGGCTGTAACATCTTGTCTTTAACTCCAAAATAAAACTACTGAGTGCCAGGACTAAGGTGCTTCAATCTGTGCTTAGCCACARAATGCTGAACACAACAATTCATTCCCCCAAGTCCCTAGAAAGTTTTGATGCTCAGCACCTCTGAAAAGAAGCCAGGCTTTAGGCAATGACATTTGGGAAATGTTGGCCAAAGCTCCTCGGTTAAGCTCTACATATCTTGTTAAAGGATTTTATAAACATGAAGCAAACAAGCAATCATTGTGTGGGCTGAARGCAGCAGTGCTTGAGATGCACACAAAGGAGCATTTTGACAAGAAGGATGTGATACCAATTCAACATTAGCTTCAAGTGGCTCAGAGGAGTCCACCTCATGCTGATAAATGCAAAGGCACATATAGCTGATGTTTCCTGTTTGTCATTGTTATTTTTTTTTAAGAATCACAGGTTTTGATTTCCCCTTTCCATTTATTAAACGGGCAAAGTCCTTTATACCATATCTCAGGGCTGAAATAAGGCTTTTCCCGATGTGATAGGCAGCACTGTGAATAATGGCAGAATTTCTGGAAGATTGGTTAGGAAAGCAAAAGGCTCAATCACTAACTACCCTACTTACTTGGCAGTTGACACTTTTCTTTCTCTTTTGCAGCAAATGCTTCTTTCCTTCTGAAGTTTTTTAGGGATCATTCTGGCAAAAGCAGAGATCTCCCTTTACACATCATAGCATTCACTAGCTTTTTAACTAAAGATAGTATTTTTCTGTTGGCTAATTGCCACAACTTATAACCACTTGCCACAGTCTTGGTGACAGCGATAATAAAACTGATTGCATTTGTGAAAGACAGACTTGTGTTTACAGAGTTTCTTAGCAATCTTTTTTTGAAGTTGGTTTCAGATATCAAATTGTAACTTATTTTTCATTTGAACTATCACTGATAATTTATAAAACTGATTTCGATTTTTGTGTTTGCAATCAGTCATTCAGTTTATGGGCACATATTTAGCTGCTTCAAATTCCACACACATCAGATGACTGGAACACACATTCAAAGGAAAGAGTGATTTTGGATATTTGGCTTTCCAAATGCTCAGCTGGAGACAGCACAACAAGGCCAACCGTCACCAAGRACGGACCACCCATTTCTGAGAACAAGATTAACTCAAAGTGTCTCAAATTGAGGATTAGACACTTTTTAAAACTTAGGCATGCTGTCATCATTTGTATCAGCTATAATACTACAGTTACTATTAAAAAAATGTTAGGAAAGTGATACATAAATGTTCACTACTTTTAAAAACCAGGTGCAATTTTCTGTTTGTGACAGCATCATTGATTGCTYTGGAAGTTTCAGCACTCCAGAGCACAAATAAAATAAAAGACTGAAATCCTAATCAGACAAAACCTTTTTTTTTTCCTGCTGGTTCAAGCTGGAGAAAGAGGAATACAAGAAATCTATAACATATGAGCAAAATTATCTCTAAATTGAGTGTTCAAAAATGTTTCCATCAGGCATCAGTAGATGGGTCTTTAAATGAAAGCCAAGTATTACAATGGCATCTRTTTTAGGTCTTGCATTCCAAGAGTGAAAATATAAGCTAGATAAGTTAGTCTGTGTTGACATGTAAAGTACATCACTCCCATTAGAAGGGCTGTTGTGGATCTAAATRACCCAAAAGATGCTCTGTGGCTCAACTGAATACCAGAAAACAGAAGCGTAAATGAATTTGAACATGGGTAATTCAATTGTAGTTATTGCACTTCTRAATCAGCCTCTGTGTAAACTTCCATTAGACAGAAAGCACCTGGGAAAGCTCTGCTAAGAGGGCTTGATTCTTTGACAGCTTTGGATGGCAGCCTACATAAACAAGAGTCAAGAAAGAGAGACATTGTCCTGCTTTTTCACTACAGCATTGTTTCTAAGATTGCCTCCAAAAGCCCAAATTTACAATTAGAAAGCCTTCTCTACAAGGACAGCATATAATTACTTGTCTGGGGGTTTCAATACATGCTTGATATTTTCAGCACTCTTCACTCYGACTCATGCTGGTTTTCTTTCAGTGTTTATACCTCTGTCTCCCCTGAAAGCTCTAAAACTGAAAATTTTGCAAACAAAAGCTTCACATCTTAGTTATTAACTTCATGTATGACATCACTTCCTTTTGTTGTTTATAAGCAAGAAGATTGCTCAGAAACATCCTGGATTTGTGTACTCTAAATTAATTGAAAAAAAATTTAATCTTTATTTAGACAAAATAATGAGAAAACCAACATGATGTCAAACTGAGACTGATTTCAGTAGTAATGACAGTAACTGACTAATTTCATTCTGCTTAACAATGCTGTTTACATTCTTCTTGCCTCTCCTTAAAGTCAATTATTTCAAAACTCAAGGGATTTCTCTTCTGCACATCTGCAAATTCAATGTCAGTTCCAGATTCACATTTTGGTGGTGAATCAAGCTGGCCTCAGTTCACCCAATGAGAGCCCAGTTTTTACCAGACAAACAAATTGATGTGACTTAATACTTGTGGGGTTTAACTGACATATTTACTTGCTTTTGCCATCCTTTTTGGACTTCTAATTAATCAAACACATTACTACACCCTATTGATAAATAGAAGATGATAGGAAAAACAGATGAGATAGACATTAGCAACTTTAAATAAAGGACACACAGCTTAATACTCCAATATCTGACACAACCAGCCCTTCAAAGAGAGGGTTACATTTTTTGAAAGGATTGTGAAAAGGAACTAAGATTTAAGTTTTTTTGTTTTTTTTTTTTAATTTAAACTATATTAATGGGAAACTAGGCATGCTAGAAATACTCAAAATTAATGCACCTTCAAAATTATATGTCTCAGTGGCATACTCATATTATTTAATGACTTAGGTTATCTATAGGTATTCTCTTTATATAAATGCTGGTAACGAAAGACTGAGCAGCATGTCAACAGATCAGGGATTTACTCAAATTCTTGGAAACTGAAAAAGCTGAGAGCTGTCTGCCTGTATACTAATCTGATATGYATATGCAGTTGCTTAACTACACTACAAACACAAAGTCTGAGTCTGCTTTTTAGTACAGAATTGAATGATACAAAAAAAAAAAAAACAAAACCAAAAACAATTTGTTGCTCAGTGTCTATTGTGACCTAAGCCAGGTTATGACTTGACAGGAATTGGACTTTTTCCACCACCTGAGTGGGAATGAAACTTGGCTGCTAACATCCCTGTGCAAAGARATACTTGACTCTACACAGAGCTAAGCAACAAGTCATGAGACCTAAGGCTTGGCATTGCCAGTAACTTGCTGGGAACTTTCAGGCAAATGATTATTTCCATTTTCCTTTGTTTTCCTAATTCTAAGTTGGTAATAACAAAACTTACATACTTATCCTAGAAAGTCTTGTGGCTGTAAGTTGTCTTCAGCTCTAATCAGCATTACTACAAAAACTGGCTATGTTCAGCACTTCATTTTGTTGAGAGCTGAGACATCATTTCATTTTCTCCTGTTGTGCTCCCAAAGGAAGCAGTACCCACTCCCAGTGGGTTTAAAAACCAACAATCTACCTGCTAATACTATTTTCACTGGGCTGTTTACACCTTCACGTACATTTGTTGTTATATATTATTGGTTCACAGGCTTTTCCACCTAGTGGGAATGAAATTGGGCTGCTCACACCAGCAGTACCAGTTTGCTGCTGAGCAACAGCAGTTCTTGAGACCTGAAGACTGATCTTGTGCCTGTTGCTCACACTGACTTGTACTRATCACTCACTCCCTGAGGTCTTTCATGAGAGGCACTGAGATTAATTCATAACCAAAGAATTGCTTGGGCTGAGAGAAGCGACAGCATCCATGTGTAAGCCAAATAGGGATAATCTCCTCATGTCACTCTCAGTTTTCTGCTGTGRAGAGAGACTTGCTTAAAATATTGTAGAATGCTTTCTTGGTCATGTTGAGTGCAGAGTTTTCTGCTGGTGTCATTTGGTGCAGTGAAAAAAAGGCAGAGGACCAGTTTAAACTGAATCACAGGCATTTCTGCTGAGAAAGCAATTGCTGCCTCAGAGACATTGAACAATGAGGTCTGCTTTGAAGAGCTAATACAAGTTTATTTGCCCTGCAACAGAGCAAACCTTCAGTTCTCCTTTTTTTGAAACATTCTTTCAATAGTTTAGCCTGGGTTTTGTACAACCTTTACAGAATTAAGCGCTCTAGCAGACTGCTGCCAACAAAGGTTGCTTAATTCCTCAGTAAAGGGGGAGTCTTGTTATTTAAATAAAGTAGCTACTGTAGTAGATTTGCAGATATGTTAAGAGTATTACAGGATCTAGAGGTAGATTTAGGAAGAAAATACTATAAAGCAGGAAAAAATTAAACAGAGTACTTATTGAAACTTGAAGGACATTATGACATGTGATGTGATTGCATCAGATAGGAGCAGGTGGAAGTRCGTTACCTGTGCATGCAGTGTAATGCATGTTGCAAAGTGACTTGATTATAGTTATACTTTCCTTTAAAACATGGTCACCTTTTAAATCTACCACTACCAATTCCTTTGGAGGAAGACAACAGAAGCCACAGGGCTYTTCTGTCCCTTTTTATGGACTGCAAACCACCATATTATGGTTTTCCTAAGTACCAGTGAGTTACCCACAATTTTTTGTCTGAAACTGGACAGGTGAATTCAYCTGCCATAGATTCCCTGTGACAGGACAGCAGCTGTTGCATTACCAGAGGAATCACAGCAACAGAGATTATTTAGTCTAATGCCTTCACTGTGGTGATTAAGTCACTGCAATAGCCATTCTGGAAAAAAAAATCCAGGGTCAACTCAGTATCCATTCCTATGTGAATACAAGTTTTTCTTCTGCTTTAACTCACCAACATGGAATTAGTAAGTGCTATGGTATTGCCTGGTCACTGCAAGTTCCTCTAAATCCAGGATTTTAGTGCAACTAAGCAGACCCTGGAGTTTCTCCAGCATTTCTCTCTCAATCAGAAAGAGAGAACCGAAAAGCCACAGCCATGCACAGAAGGTACTGACAGMTTTAAYSGAGTCCTGAAGGACTGGGAAGGGGRRARTCCTTTCTGCTGACCCTTTCACAGGAAGGGAGTTCCATGACTGTTCTACTGGAACCTTTCAGGCTTGTGTTCTCAAGTGTAGACAATTATATTTTTTTACTGCGTAAGTCATACTACACCAAAGCAACCAGAGTCTTCTGCAAGCAGGAACAGCTCAGTGGTGCTTTCTTACTGCTTTTCTTCCCTGGCCTGTGGTACTTTACAAGGAAGGGGTGGGCTGCCTGTTGCTGCAGGTTGATGGCTGATTGCATGCTTTGACACAAGGTGTCAGGCTCTTGTCTGGGCTTTGCATAAAACCTCACATAAAACCACACATGACTGTGTTTAGCTAGTGATATATACACTGGAAAGACACAACCAGTCTACATTTTTCAGCTTGTGAAAGTTCATCTGTCAGACCAACCTCTTGAACAAGCACTCTGGGATTTTACTGGAAAAAATTACTTCMGGAAAAACATTCTCCAGCACTCTCAAAAACCTGTATGCAAATTTGCTTCCTTTAGAGAATAAACGAGTGTTTTAGCAGACTCAGCTCTAGGGGTTTTATTAGCAGGTTATTAAATGTTCTTTTTTATTTAAATATAATTTAAAGAAAAAAAATTAGACACTTACAGGASTCTGGCAGTACTAAAATACAGAAGAAGAAAGAGAAACCTGACAAAACACATAAGCAAAAACCAAAGCTGGTTCTCCTCAGGGCTTGGTTTGCATAAATTATTTATGATCTCTATCGAAGCCCATGGATTTGCATAAATTTAAAGAGCAGTCAATGTATTTGCTCACAAAGTGAATGCGCAGAAATTCTTTCCTTTATTCTTGGATGACATTTTGCTACTAGAAATTACAAACCAACTAAGCATTGAAATGTGCTTTTCCCCAACACCACTGAATGGTCTGGTTTATGACTTTTCTTTGGGRTGGTAACAAACTCTGGAATCAATCAGTTTTTAATGTAAGGTGGGATCTATCTTCTTTTTTCTCTACTAAGCTATTTATTACACTAATAATATTTCTTTGGTATCTCAGAGTCCCCATTATTTGACACTATGGATATCTGCCTGTGCATAAATATTTAATGCACTACCCATAACCCTGCAGATACACACATAAATCATTAACAATTGTAGAGAAATTCTKGGAAGTTTGAAGTCAATGGCAAAACTTTTCCTTGACTTCAGCAAGGATCATATTTTGCCTCTGCTCCCTTAGCAATGTGTCTAGCAGGTGTCACTGCCCTTTTAATGCCAGATGTCTGCTAGAAGTTCCAAATAACAGTATTTGCCTTATTATCCAGCATATTAAAATTGTATTTTCTGCTGGCTCACACTGAGCGTGCAGTCCAAGGTGGAGGTTGTGACATCTGCCCAAATGAGATTGCATACTGCTAGAATGAATTCCCAGATCATTCCTTAGTGGGTTTGGAGCTAACAGAATCATAAACAGAAGTTGATTTGTATTCTAAATGGCCAAAGAGYTGCAATAAAGGCTTAGGATGGTTGGATGTTCCAAAGCACCGTGCCAGTTAGAACTATTGTTTATGTCACTGACCTCATCTGACCAACTGTCCAACACTGTGCAGCCTCCAGTAGATTYCTGTGCTGGCACGCTGCAAACACGTGAGCAAATGAGCTGGGTATAGAAATAATAATATTAGCAAATATCTTGGATCTCTAGCGCAGCTTTCAGTCCAAGAGATTTAAATAACTACGTCTGTTAATTAAGCTCTTCCAGCTTCCACTATGAGGTGGGTAAATGTTAACATAATCATTCTTTAGATGGGAAGATATTAGCAGAGAGCTGTTAAATGACCTTCCTGCTGGCTGATATGATTTCTGTGGAAGGTGGCACCTGTATCTAACAAGGCTGTTTCTCATGTGCTTTCAAGCAAATGAAGTCAGTTGAAGATAAGCTGACAATGTATCTCTGCATGTTTCGCCCAATTTACCCCTGCCCTGTCTTTTTTTGGTCTCAAAATAGGATTTACCATGTAGGTGATACATGGCTTAAAAATCAGAATTCACCTCTGCTAGAGATACATATGTTCAATGGACTGGTGACTTCTGCAAGAATCCATACCTCTAATTAATGAAGATTTCATCTTTGGGGAAAAAGCAACCCAGAGAGATATCTTTCTGTCTTTCTTTGAAGAAGAGCTCACTTTAGGAGAATGCAATATTCATTTTCTCTTGCGATTTTTGGGAGCGAGAGCATGTCTGATTTTCCCCATCCTTTGTCAGTGTCATCCCATTATACTCAGATATTTTTACACTTCTTTCCCCAATAAAATTCACCTGAAAATAGTGGTATAAAAGTAAGATGTTAATAGCTCTACAACTCTGTTACTATTTTTGATCTCTAAAACAGCTATATCAATCAGTCATATTTACAATTTGAGCCATCTTCCTCCATCAGACCTCATCCTATTCAAGTTCAATTTAAAATTAAAATAACTGTATCCTTTATTTTACTGTTCTCATAACCAAATATGCTAAACCTGCTAACTATCCTATTAAACCTGCCAGCTATCCTGCTAAGATCTGAAATATCTTATTAATGTCAGCCAGACCTAAAACTTAACCCAGTCAGCCTTGTACTATTATTGCCTAAGAAATCAAAGGCATTAACCAGCTGCTAAGGAAGGTTAATAATCTTGTTTTTATTTGCATTTATGAGATTTTGAGGGAAGAAATGGCTGGTATTTTTCCAGTTTCCAAAGGCTAAAGATTCCATTTAACTCTGTGCTTCGATGTAGGTATCACTTCTGAACATGGTATCTGAAGTCATCCCACATGAAACCAATAAAAATATCTAAGTCCCTAGGAAATAAATTTAAGTCCTGAGGAAATTCAAGGCCAGGTTGGATGGGGCTCTGAGCAATYTGGCCTAGTTGAAGGTGTCCCTTCCCACAGCAGCRGTGTTGGAACCAGGTGATCTTCAAGGTCCCCTTTCAACCCAAACCATTCTAATATTCTATGACTTGGACACCAGTGAAGGTATTTATGTCTGTTAAACTCTCCACAGTTTAAGCCATGGAAAAGAGGACAGATTTATTTTCTACCACATATAACACAGAAATTATCTACAGGTAAGGGTATATTCACGTCGGAGGTTACAAATTTATAAATACTTTGTTATGTCACTGATTTTATCCTGAAGAACTTATCTATAATACAGTTTTATAACTGTTGTAGGATATGACTTCAAATTAGTTCAGGTAAAAATATCAAGGATAAAAGAAAGTGGGCCTAACTCCTGGAGGGTTCTCTCATATGCATGCAAATTTAATTTTATTACTAATTGAAGATTGAACTTCAGAACAGAAAAATTACATTGCCATGCTCAGATGGCTACAATATGCAGAACAGTTTAGATTTAGCCAATCCATCCCACACTATCAAAATCCTTCTTGCTACCTCCTGAAAAGACGGACATCAGATTCAAGTCTACATTTATGAAAAAGTAAAATTAAATTAATGCACTAATATCATTTTAAATTTATTCTTAATTAATCAAAAGTGATATATATCTGATTGATACTTGAAAAGACTGTTTCCATTCTGCTGACCAAGCTGTTGTTATCATCTTACAATCAATCTTTATTCAAGATCTTTACTTTCCACACATCTTCAAAATTTCAGAAGTGTTAGAGAGATTAGAAATGTTAGAGAGATTAGAAATGTTCTATCACCAAAATCTTTCTGTTAACTCAAAGGAGGCATCTTTCTTTAGAATTAGCATTAGTTAATCTTCTTATTCTCAGGAATTCATCAAAGCCTGGACTTCTGTGGCTTTTTATAGGTGAAATATTTACAGAATCTYTGCTTAGTTATATTTTCATCCAAATGTTCTTTCTGTTGCTGTCTATAGGACAGTACAGATAAGTCAAAGTACTTAATTTTGCTGTGCTTGTGCTATTTATTATYACATAAATTTAAGACAATTTTTTAATGTCCCGTGGCAGAGAGGGTGGAACTAGGGATTCTTTAGGGTCCCTTCCAAACCAAATCATTCTATTTTTAATTAATGTTGTCATCCTTATCAGCCCATTTTATTAATTTTATATATTCCATGGCATTTGCCRTGTTTATTGCATGACTCATGCCTGGGATCTGAGCATCATTGCCAACTTGTCCACAACTCACCTTACAGCTGCTGTCTCTTYTAAAGCTTTTAATCTGCACAGCAGTAYAGCTGAGAGTCTAATACAGCAATAYGTGTAAATRSCAYCTACATAAACACATCAAGTGATGAAACKTCAGAGCAGAAATTCCAAGCCTGATAGAAACACAGTATCTACTGTAAGTTTTAATTAGCGAAGTACACTCATAAGATAAAAATAATTCAGTGCTGGGAAAAGTGGAAGCTGTGTTTTTTGGGGTTAAGGAGTCAAGGGGCAGGGTAACGTGAGATCTGGCTGAGTTCACAGGACGTATCTCAAGTGCAATAATTTCAAGAGGTGGGATGTGTGGTAATTCCTTCAAACAAACTGGCAGTGTTTGTGCTGCTGGTGCTGGATAAGGCTCATATTCCTGCAGAAAAGAAGGCTGACACACTAAAGCACTACCATGAGACAGGGAACACCTCCTTCCTATGCCCTACATCTCCCGGGCAACCCTCCCAGCCTCAGTCCAGCCAAAAAATGGGAGTAGTACTGCTTCCCTATCTCACCAGATACTGTGAAGATAAATACGTGA
Organism: Malurus melanocephalus; assembly: GCF_030028575.1. NCBI lineage: Eukaryota > Metazoa > Chordata > Aves > Passeriformes > Maluridae > Malurus > Malurus melanocephalus. The sequence goes on from NW_026623268.1 coordinate 1,985,923, forward strand.
ATATTTAGGTATTACTGTAAAGATGACCAAATAAGCTGCTGGCATGAGCTTATTGGGTTCTATATTGGCATGGAGAGGAATTCTCCTTGTTGCCTGTAATGGGAAACTCCTAAAATCTTGCCTTAAAAGGAACAGACAACAAACAGCACGAATCCCTAAGGGGAATGAAGAGGAGGTCATACTTTACAGTCCACGTAGGCATTTTACTTCCAAGGGGAGCATTTTGAACATATTCTCAGTATTTTTTCCTCTGTAAACCAGAAAGCATTTTCCTCTGTGATGAAACATACAAATATAACATTTCTCCTTTTTGATAAATACTAGCAGACCATGTTCGTTTTAATTTCCTCYTCCCAACCCAAGTATAAAGCATGTCTGTTTGAGTATCTTTAATTGCTTTGTTTTTATGTAAGAGAAAAAGTATGGTGAAAAAGAAAACCACCCATACTTTTCTGCCCATTGGTATTTTGCTCTCTGCTAAGTAGGGGGGCATTTCTACCACTTAAATATAAGCTCCTATTTAGCACAGAATCTAATCATGTACATAACTCAAAGTCTAACACTTGCTCTCAAAAATAAATGAGATGCCTGTTTAATTACTTCATCAATTTAGTGCTCTGGAGACTTGAACAGAAAAGTTTTGCYTTTTTTTAGGATGTGAGATTCAATAATTCTGCCAATGTAGAAATTCATTGGCCATTTCATCTCCTTCAAGCTTTTCCCATTTGCAAAAAAATCAAACATATAGAGAATTCAGTTATCTGGGTATCAGCAATAGAGATAGAATTTAGTTTTGTTTGTTTGTTTCTGCTCATGCACAGTATGCAGATGACAGTCAATACATCTGCCCTGATATATTTCGTCTGGATTATATTCATGGAGTTTAGAACAATTCTAAACAATTCCTTCAAATCTACACTACAGAAGTCAGCATAGTCCTTATGTCTCTCCTTCATCTTTAGAGAGAAATTACATAAAAGGATGTGGTGTGGGTCATGGAGTTTAGCCAAAGAAGTCAACAAAGCAGCAAGAATTGCCTGGTGCCAGTCAGGGCAAGGAACACCACCTATACCTGTGGTAAACAGAGCACATTGGTCATTGTGTGATGTATTAGCAATGTGTTCTCACTTTTTATTAGATTATATAAAAAAATGTGCACTTTGCTTCATTTTTCCTTATAATATGAGACTAAGCTGATAAAAATTCCAGGATGGATAAAGAATTGGTTTGTTGAGATTGGCAGCAGTAAGGAACTGGAAAGTTTACATTTATTTTCTTTCTTTTTCTTTTCTTCTTTTCTTTTTGTTTTTTAAGAGGCACACATAAATAACCTGACTAAATTACACCACGCCCTTCACACCTACTGTTTCCTTTTACTAGTACCTCTCCCAGAAACAGCTAATCTTGGCTGCACCAGCAAATCCTTCTGTGTGTTAGTTAGAATCAGGAAAAATTTCAAGACAGAAGTTCAGTAGTCCTAACAGAGTTTACGTTTCATCATAAATTTGAATTTCTGTCCAAGTTCCTGGTGCAGAAACATACCAGAGAAAAACATGCAGTGATACATAACTCTGTCCTGAAGGCCTGGCAAAATTTCTGTCTGGACCAATAATACCTCCCTATAATCTTCTTGGCCCTCRGAGGCCTACTCCTTAATTGCAGTTCAGTGTGCTCCAACAAACCTTTTCTGGGGAGGTGGTTTTGTAGGAATTGCTTTGGCTGAAACGCCTGAGAAGCTTATCACAGTTATAAGCCACTATTAACAAGAAACACATCTTGTGACAGTGCCAGTATCATTAAGGAAAGGGAGAACCATTAYCCCATGTGCTTATGTTTACCTCAAGGCACATTGCCTGGCAAGCAAAAACTAAATGACTGAATTTTTATGGACTGAACAAAATACAACACCTATACCTATTAGCAAACAAGTGGCAGTCACACCCCTATTAGCCTCTGATAGCCTAATCTTGAAGAATCAAGTTACTGATGTTTGATGGATTACAGAAAATGTGTTTTATATCTATAGAACAAGTCCAAAGTATTGCATATCCTGAGAAGGTAGAAAAATTCCTCAGACACAATAAAGCCAATTTAAAATGGAGAAAAAGGAGGACTTTCTTTTACTGGCTTAAGGAAACACCTTTACAGCTAGATTCTGAAAGYATTGTGCTGGTTCCTAAGTATTCAGACATGTATATCTCTGAATAAAGCCCACAGGAATTGTCTGGTTAAGACCACCCATTTCGTTCTTAAATTTTCACCCTTTGTCCATTAAGTGTCTGTTCACTTTCTATGTTTAATGTCTCCTACACAGCAGGAAAATATGGCATAAAAGCAGCCCAGCCYAGCATGGTATGCATTGAACAGTTACTTTTGTTATCATGGAAGGAAAAGACAGATTTTGGTGGGGAGTGGGTAGGAACAGGGCCCCTGCTAATAACTAGAACTAGTGGTGTTAAACAGAGGTAATACTTATCTACCTAAAGCTGAGCTTCAATCCTGAAGAGTAATTATTGGAGTTTACAGCACACATCCAACCCCACTGAGTTATCATAAAAGGCAAAATATGTCTCTCCATGGGGATGTTTAGATCTTTCCCTGCTGCTTGCTGGAGTTGGTCCTGGCCGGCTGAAGTGTCTGTCAGGTCCATTTTGAAGCCCCCGTGTGCAGCCAGAGAAGTTGGAAACTCTGATAGTGCACAGACCTCCCTTGAGGACTCTGCCTGCCTCCATCAGGTACCAAAAAAAGCACATCCTTTCCCAAGGCTTGAGGGTGCTGACAAGCTTGTGAAGGATGTTTACTGTCTTGCTGACCTGAACTGTTCATTGGATAGCGGGGTCAAGAAGAAGGATTGAAAACAGACAATGCTCAGATCCTAGGAAACAGAATACCTTGTTCACCCAACAGTGAGCCAGATTATAGATAACATTACCTGATMACATCAGATAGAGTGAGTAATGTTTCTTCTCAAGTCTAATGATGGCAACCTACAGTGCAACCAATCCTAATTACAGTCCTTAAATACAAAAGAAGTTTATGCTTCCTATGCAGACTAAGTTAGCCACACATMCTGAAACAGTAAATTACCTGTAAAAGGCAGTCAGAATGATTTTTTTCAAAGACAGCATACACAAGATTTTTTAAGCAGCACAGAAATCCCATAAAGCTAACAGGAGTACCATCTGAAGGACTCTGGATTTACTACAATGGAAAAATAAAATAGGCAAGAGGATGTGATTACATCCCTTCCTTCTATTATTATTCTCAGTCACTGGTAGAAACTTGGCACACCATTTCTGAAGCAGCTRTGACAAACTCAGTTTTTCTTTGTGTGTATGTGTGTGTGTCTGTGTGTGTGTGAAGGAAGAATGCTTTTACCTCGGTGTTGCTTAAAGTTTTGGTTGTGATTCAAGCATCTCAAAATATTGAGAATAATTTGCAACATTATGTGCTGCCAGCATTTGCAGTACAAAACTCTGTGTCTTTCTCACACTTTATTTWAAAAAGAACATTTTGCACCTCAATAGCTAGTTGTGGTTTTGGATCATAAGGCACTAAGGGTTTTGATCTGTTCTGATTCCCACCCCTTCTGTCTCATTTTTCTCATGGCTTAGAACAAAATATTAATGTGACTCATCTGTCATAAGTAATTTTCATATCCTCTACCTTCTATTTTGGTGTGTGATTAGAAAAAAACTGTAGTTATGTAAAAATATTTTGTATSTTATATAATGGAAAATAGATATCACAGGTACTTTAAGCAAAAAAGAACAATGTCAGGAGAAAAGTACACTATAAATGAAAGCAACTTATATATAATATAATTAATAAATACTGTAAAACATGCTATTTCAATTTACTATTTTTTAGTATTAAATRTTACAGCTGTCATCTCTGGAACACTGGTAAAGAAAATAATGGGGGGAAAAATAGAGTTTATGGACTGTCTTATCCAAAGTGAGTCCCAACTTTGATACCAAAACATTTACAAGGACACTAATTATACTTGGAAAGCTGGAATTCARAATTGCAAATGTCAGTTCCAGGATGTTAATATTTTCTGGTTCAGTTTAGAAAATCCTATATAGCGTGCTACTTTCAAAAAATGCAATTATGTGTCTACATTCCTGGGACTTTTCTCCAGATCAACCTTCTATCCCACCCTAGTACTTTTTCACAAAAAACCCTTACACATTCCCTAGAAAACAAAAAAGTCAGTACAGAAGTGATTTTGCTGCAGAGGCATTTCCAACAGTTGACCATATCCTTCTTTTCTCCCTCAAACAGCAAACTGAAATATTTTACTAAGTGGATCCAGTTCAGTGAAAGCCTCATTCCACAAAAGTCATTTGCATTTGGGTTGAGTACTGAATCAGCAGGACTTCAGTATCTGCTTAAAATAGAAATTGTATTTCTGGGACTACTTAAATTAACTARGGATCATGCTGTTTCTGTGCTAAGGGAGAGAATACAGTGATTTTGTGATTTTCTGCCTTTCTGTTTTTGTCTTTCTGCGCTTGAATTGCAAATACAAAATGTTGTTTTCTGCARTCAGTTAATACCTGCAGGCAGCAGWGGGGAAGGGAGGGAAGACTGCAAGCCACCTCACTATATTTGAAGATTTAGAACACATAAAATAAGTTCTCTGAGATACAATKTTGCACGAAGTAATTCTTCAAAGCAGAGCAATGAAATGAAACATTATCAATCAGGAAATTCAATGCTTAAATGTTCTCTTAGGAATTATTTCTCTCATTCTAGCCTCTCTCATGTTCCCTCCCTCCCCCCAGCTTGCTTCTCCAAGAAGCCTTCTTGGGAGTTATTTTCTCCACATCAAAAAAAGAGTTGTTGCTTCAAGTTACCCAGCCATCATGGCTTGAACTTGGGACTTCTCCAAATAGTCTTAATATATATATATCAGGATCTGCATGTGACCGAGTAACACAGTGAAGACAGGGATTGTATCAGTAGGAAGTCTTTCAAGAAATTATTTTTTCACGTTAAGAAAAGTCTTGCACCATTGTAGGTTTTCAGTTCTGAAAGCAATGAAGTGGAAGAATGCACATCAAGTGATTGGTCTCAGGACATGAAGAGCTGGATAATAATAATATTAGATGAATGTTAAAGGAAACAGAGTGGCTAGGAGTTCGCCTAAGAAAAATCACTGGAGCTTTTTGAGTGATCTATTGGAGCTGGAATTTGTCTTTTTATTTGTTACACTGTGTTGAAAGCCAAACTCCCAGCTGAGGGCATCCTTGGAGCTGACAAGGCAGKCAGGGGTGGCAGTGGTGGGGAAAGACGTGAGAGTGAAAGGTGGAGATTGAGTGGCCTCTCTGTGGGGAGGTTTAAAGGACACAGGGCACTTTTTCTGCTTGTGAAATTGTTTCTCTTCCCTGTGACTCCTTCTTTTCCTTCCTTTCCCTCCTCCTCAGAGGGAGGACACCCAGRGACCTTCCCTTTACTTCCATTGTTTCCAACATCACCATCTACACATTTTTCTGTTCTTTCTTTATTGTCAAGGAGGCGTCAGTCTTGGTTTGGAGGGACAGAAACTAGGCCAGGAYCAGGGCAGAAAGGCAGAGAAATCCTGCTGGAGATAGGACAGATGTGACTGCTGCTGCTGTGATGGGGCCCTCTGGTACACACTGGCAYTCCTTTACCCTCTGTCTAATCCTGCAAAGTCAGTAACAGCAGCATGGATGGTACAAACAGGAGGCAGGAATGAGCTGTTTTKGCTGAAATGCCTAATCCCTCTCCTCAGTCACAGGCAAAGTAGCTGCCATGCCCTTCAGTCTGGCAGGTCTCCATTTTGCTAAGTATACAAAACTACTTCTGACTTGGAGACTTCTCCATGTTCACATAAAAAGCTAAGCCAAAGCCCCAAACCTAAATACCTACAAGTTGCAGATAAATTTGTATCCCAGGCTGAACTGCAGAGCACAGAGGCTTCTCTAAAAGTCCTGATACAGTGCAGAAGGGTTCTGAATTATTGCCTCATTCTTCGAAGAAGGCCTGTTTGGCAGGATAAACAGCAAAAACCCACTCTTCAAAAAACTAGGAAGCAAGTGGCAACAAAGTTGTGCATTAGCATTGGCAGTTTCTGCTCTTCAGGCTTTACAGTCCTCTCAGAAAGGTGTCAAAAACACATTTCATTGTATAGCTCCAATGAATTGGATTAAATCAATTGCAAATCATCCACAGTAGTGGGACATTAAGTCATGTTGATCACATTATCTCCTAAACTGCACCACAAACTCACCAGGCATCTGCTTGCAAGAGATGGATGGMGTCAGGAGAAAATCACCACCTATTRTCTGTCAGAGCAAGGGTGGATTGGAGATCAGATTTGGTATTGCCAGAAAACTGAGCCTGCTGTCATTAAAGAGATTTTTTTTAAAATAAATTTTACACCAGAGGCCAGAAAGCTTTGTCTTCATTAATCTAATCCATAGTCTAAGACAGAGGACCTGGAAAGCATCCAGTTTCATTCTGAAAGGGGTTTGGGCTCTGAGAGGAACATGCCTACCTGGCTGCCATGGTGCAGCAGCTCTCAGAGGCTGTGCTGGAACTAGGTAGGCAGCTGGAGACACCTGAAAGGAGAAATGGATTCCAGCCAGCAATCAGAAACTCAAGAGCTGTGTGGCAAAAATGTACCCTGGTGATACAGGGCTGATGTTTGGGGATCTCCTTTCTGGCAGAAAACACTCCTCTATCTAGAAAATCAAGCTTCTTTTGTTAAAATGCAYTGTTCTGAGAATAATTTAACTAATTATTTTGTCAGATTGGAGAGACCTCACAGTAGCCCTGGTGTGGCATTCAGATGGAACAAGGTAGAGGTAGATTTCAAATGGGCTTGAATAAATCTGAGGTAAAAGCAGATTTCTGCAGTCAAGCAGATTTCCCTTATGAAATCAGTACTCCTCTCTTTCCAATTGCTTCCTGATCGTAAGGTTTGCATGGTCTTGTGGTGGCCACCCAGGGCAGAGCTGACTGGGTGCCAGGGTGCAGGGCACTGCTGCAGTGAAGCCTTGCACGGGTGGGAGCTGCTGCTCCTGAGTTTGCATTTTGCCCTGACTGATAAAATGCCAAAAGTAAATGGGGGGATACCTTTGGGTGTGTTTATTCCTTGGAGTTACTCTGACTGCTGGGAAACCAGTGGTTCTGGAGAGCAAAAACACAGGCATGGAAGATCTTAGGCCAAATACCTCAATTTTCAACCATAAATATTTCAGCAGTGAAGAAGAATCACCCTGCTGTTTCAGTAGCCCGTGGCTCCGTGCAGGATGGATGCTGAGCAGCCAGTGCAGTGTGTGTGGTGAGCAGCTGAGGGCAGGGGCTGTGCAGAGAGGGTGGGACCATCCCCAGCTCTGATCCAGCACAGCACTCAAGCACATGCTCACTCCAGCTGGGCACTCTTATCCCAAATGCTCCATCCACAGTTGAACCCTACACACCTTGATGGCACCTGACCCTACCAGATCACAGAGACTTCTCCCAGTCACGTCAGTGGGATTTGTGTCAGGTGAAGCACATAGGATATGATAGCAGCTGTGTGAGAATGATCAGACTATAAAATAGCAAAGCARATTTTCTTTTATATATAGGACACTGCCATTATCTGTGGCTCCCCCGTTCATATCCTCACATTACGGGTGCAGTAATTCTCAGGACTTCGGTAGTTCCAAGCACAATGGCTCTTGGGAAGTAATGGTTTTATTTATGCATTGCATGAAAGRGTTTGTATGTACATTTTCATGGGCACAACACACATACGAGAGAAATATGAGATTAGAAATATGATGATTTTCATCTCTATTTCAAACTGATAATTTTATACCTTGTAATCTGAAAAAGTTACACAAAAGTTACACCCTTCTCTGTAGAAGGGTGGGAACAAGGCTTGAGGCACTTTAGAAATTCTAAMCTGTAGTTTGATTTACAGCATAATTATTACAGGATTGCCAACAAAAACACCGAACACTAGGATTTTGGTCCATATTCAAACTGCTGCATCAGTTTTCACAAGCACTGGATAACTAAAAAGGCTGCTCAAACTTAATGAGTTGCCAGGTTTTCATACTTCTGAACASTACACCTTGAGTAAGAAGCTGGAATATGGAATTAAAGGACTATGTTAAGACACTATGTTTGAAAATTTTGATCAGTATTTGTTAGTATTTCTGTGGGGGGGAAGGAGGATATTGTGCTCATACATTTCTTATAAGCTTTCTTTTCCCCCTAGGGATCAACTTAAAATCAAGAGTAACGCCGGGCTTAACGCAATCAGGAAATCTCGGACTCTTAAGGTGAAAAGCAACCAACCTGTCCTTCTTCCCTGTCCCAAAATCTAAATGTAAGTATATTCARCTTTGCAATCCTAAGTGAGTTCWGTAAGTGAGTTCTATAAGTGAGTTYAAAGTGCAAAGGATTGAAACTGGAATTGTCTTAAAGCCATCACCCACATAGGATTTGATAGGTTATTCAAGTGTTCGCTACACACCCAAGCTTTTGAATTTTGAGTGGAAAATTGTATGGTACATAAATTTTGGTGGTCATCTTCACCAGCCCTTTTTATCATAAAAAAAAATCTACCCTTTCAGTCATTCTCCATTGTTTGATAGGAGAGAACATGTAACTCTGGCATTTGTGTTTATGCGAAGAAGCTTGGCTTAAATCTGTTTTTATGGTTGGAGAAGAGTCAGGACAGGTTTCATTAAAAAAGAAATGTCAAAAAACATTTTATCCTGTGAACAGAGTGAACTACACTGTTGATGGGCTTTTGATCCCCAGAATGCATATGTGCATGTGTCCACTTCCATATGCATGCACATGCTAAAATAAAGAGCAGTAACATTCATTGAGAAATCCATGCTTAATACAATGTTTAGTTTAGCTCAGTAATGGGAAGGATATGTTAAACATTATTCTGAGCCTTAATGGAAAAGTTTCTGACAACGAGACATTAGCTCATACTGTCCACAGTCATCTTATGCCTCTGACTATTGTTTGTTATCAAGTGTGACTTTTGGAAGAAAAAATGCATTATTGCTTAACAAGTTGCATTGCAGTAGTGTCCTGCACTCTGTTTTGGTTTCTAGAAAGCTAATTAACAGAATCCACATGGTAAGRATTAATCATGTAAATTCCTCAGACTTTCCGGACATCTTTTAAGGAGGATGAGTGCCACATTCAATAGCGTTGCTCGCTGGCGGAGAAATCATACACAATTTGTCTGAAATGAAAAACCAGCAGAGTCACACAAAGTCCACAGTGTGGCTTCTAGAGCAGCAGCCTTGGCACAGACCTCGCACATGACTGGGAGCACATGAACCCAGTGGGATGGACTGGTGACAGGATTTTAGGATCTCTGGCCACTCCACCGCTGGAGCTGTCCCTGGTAACTGTTTCACCCAGCATCAGTTCTGTGACCTACTCTATATCAGGTGCTAGAAAAATCTAAAAAAAAAAAAAAAAAAAAAAAAAAAAAAAGAAGAAACAAAAAGATTTAAAAATGCTCAAAGCTCCAGCCCACAACTACTGATAGAGTAAAACACTTCTCAGCTAGTATTTACATTCCCCCACTGCATCCATAAAGTTTTAGAGTCCATCCATTTAACAAAACATCCATCCAAGAATGGCAATGGACTTTGATAATTCAGCTGCAAAATTTCTATAGTACTTGATATAAAGACTGTATAACAACACTGCTCTTTTCATTAGTAATTTTTTCAAACCTTTTGATAAATATCTTCTGGTGTTACATAGTAATGCAGATCACTTTTATTGAAGTATTGYTCAGTATTTTATAGTCCTTAACCTACAAGAGGTGAAGCAGTTATATAAGTGATTAAATACAGCTGCTAGACAGAAAAAAGCAARTTAAGCTAAGCATTACAAATTAGCACCCACTACTTTTCATGGACGCAAAATTGCTTTGAGAAAAACACTGTCCTCAACAATTCACATATATCAAGGAACAGAGAAGTAAGGGGAAAACAAACTTAAAAAGGGGTTGAAAGTTCTGGAAAATATTGTTATTTCCTTTTTTTCTTTTAATYTGTTCCAGTGAATGGAGAAGAATTTCAGCAAAACATGCAGATCTGGATAGAATGAAATGAAAAGGAAACAAAGCCCTCTATCTGTAGCAAGAATACAGAAAATTTTCAGACTTGAGCATCAACTGGCAGATAGACTTGAAAGGCATTTGGGTCAAATAGAAGTCCTGAGCTGCTACCAAAATCAACAGTCTAATTGTCTCAGCTGAAACTGGGGCTTAGCTGTTGGGTTTCCTGTAACTACATCTTGCCACAAACAGGTCTGCTAAGTTTTTCCTTCAATAATAAAATAAAACACAGTAAAATTAAGATAAATACAAGAGACAATGAAGAAGAGTATGTAGTTCCCACCACAGGGAGGGGAGCACACGTTCGTGTGAGAACGTGAAAATTTGTGAGGATGTTAAAATAGTTCTTGTCAGTTCTAAATGGTTAATATGACAGTTCCTTAAAAATAAACAATCAAACATCTGAAAGTAATTGCTAGACTAAGGGATTTATTTTATTTAAGCAATAAGGTATTTTAAAAATGTACTTAGAATGTCTAGCTTGCTTCAAATTGCTTTGGTTTTCTATACAGTGTCATGGTAGTCACTACCCACCCAAAAGTGGTATTTTAATAATATTTTTAAATTGAAAARAAACACAATTGAAATGAAGAAAGCAAAACTATTCAGAAAGGTTACCAAAATGCACAGTTTAACTTCAGAGACTTTCTAATCTGATCAGGAAGCAGAATGAAAAGAAAAAATACTGTGCTGAATTCAGAGGCACTGGGTCAGGTGATAAAGTTATACAATTTTATGTGGATTTACTGAGGTTGTATTTTAAAATCCAAAGCAAACCTAAGTGACTGAAAGTAATGTTTCAGTTTATGTAGGCTGGTATTTTTTCTGTCTATCCGTTTTCCTGTTGAACTGCCTTTTATGCCTCTCAGTGTATAAATTTCTTGAACATAGGCATCTCCTTCTCCTCCATCCTCACTTTGCTCCTCATTTTCTTGTGCTTTATGTTTTCTTGTGCTTTATATTTTTCTTGTGCATTTTTTCTTGTGCTTCATTCAATCCCTACTTTCCTGATAATAAGGATTAGTTTATGGGTCTGCCTTTTCCCTGTCTGACTTAGGGGGCTGGAAATACTGGATGACTTTTAGTAGAACCTGAACCTCAAATTACTCAAGTATTTATGGAAATGTTACCTTACATTTCCAGGACCATTTATTTTAAATAGGAGTCAGTTGCTGGACTCCTTTACTCACTCATGAAAACCTAGYATCAGATTCCTCTCAGCAGCTTTGGATGGGAGGAAATTAAAGGAGAATTACAAAAGAAAAATCTTTTCCAAACATAGCAGTGTTATTCAATAGCTWAGAAATTTACTTTTCCTGTTGGTGAATGTGGTTTCTTTAACTAATCCAAGCATTATTGTGAATAAACCCRATGGTTGCTTTTGTCTGTGTTTTGAAGAGGGGCTTGTTGAGGGCTTTAGTAGGAATAATTGACACATAAAGCTTCAGTACAGAAGAACACATGAAAAGAACAAGATGAACTTGCCTCTACAAATCATTAGAATCGGGGATRTTGTATAGGCACCTCCTGCTTGCTGTTAGTAAGCATGATGACAAGTTTATGGTCCCAGGCTGTGCTCAGCAGAGATCCAAGGAACCTGCTGCTCACTGAATTCTCGGCTTCCGAGTCACCTACTCCCCAGACCAACTCMCATGAAAAGAACTTGAAGCCAGCAGGCAGCAGATTTTTGTGCTGATAACAGGGAGTTTGTGGAAGACTGGAACAATGTGCCACTCTCTCTCGGGTTTGGGAAATAGTTATACCAAACAGTAAGTCTTCTTACAGGTGTTGCATTAYGCATAAATTCTCCTGTTTATATGCTGAAGCATATGGTTTATTAACAGGTAGTTCATTAACAGTAACAAGTAGAGCATACAGCTGCCWTCATCACTTTGCAAATGTTTTCCACATATTTTCCGTACCTTTCACAGAAAAGCAGCACCAAGTGAAAAGTCTTCTTTCAAAAGCCTCATTARCATAAATTATCAATGAAATGATTGAATCTGTCTGAACTCACAGTTTCTTTTGGAAACACCAACGTATTTTCTATGCAGAAGTTTCTCAGGAAATGTCGCATTTTAAGACAATTTTCTAGACCCTAAAGAGTTCAGACACAACTCTATTAATACCTTTGGCTTGTAAAGTTCAAGCAATGCTACCACAGTGTGCAATGAAATTTGAAATACAGTCAGAATAATTGCCCATCTAATACTACAAGTTCAACTAAAACATTTGTTATATAATTCAACCTTATATTTTGTTTCTAAGGAGTTTTATGTAGCTGTCGGCTTTATTTAAGTAACTGTTTAAGGCTGTCCTRTTTTAATTGGCAAAGTCACGCAAATAGCAACCCATATTACAGTTCAAGTAGTCTTGGATAGGAACAATTTTTAAATCACAGAATGGTTGAGGTTGAAAGTTACCTTTGGAAAATATTGTTATTTCCTTGTCCAACCCAGCCTGCTCAAGCAGGGACACCAAGACTGGTTGCCCAGGACCATGTCCAGAAAGCTTTTGAGTTATTTCCAAGGATGAGACTCCACAACCTCCCTGATAACCAACTTTCCTACTCCCTCTACTCACTCTCACAATTTCTACTTTATCCATCTGAAACTTCCCCTGCACATGTTCTCTGCAACAGTCTAGCTTCTTATTTACAAGGGTGGATGAATGTTGAAGCACAATGCTGAAATCGGGGATTTTTGATTTAAGAAGGCAATGCAGCTCTTTACTGAATGCATTTTTTGGCCATTTAGTCAGTAGTCACCTGTGTATTTCCATGTAAATGGCAGATGGTGTAAATGGAGTCAGCTGTGCASCTTGGGAATGTGAGCTATGCCAGCTGATGGCAAAGCTAAGGCTTTCTTTAGAATWCTTCCTTTGGGTGCAAACAGCATATTTCATGCTACTTTGCTTGCATTACAGCTATTTTTAAGCAATCCACAGAATGGAGACTTAAGTATTTTGAACATGCAGAAGGTCTGGTATGTGCTCAGGTCCCCCCTCCTGTGCAGTGTTTGTGAAGCTGTCCCTTGATAAATGACAAACTGAAAACGCAAAGAAAAGGCAACAGCATGGAGCCTGTGCTGACAATGTACACAGAAATTTGAGTTTAGCAGACAAAGTTCACAGTTTGCAGTGAAAGGTCATAAGGATTTCAGGCATTTATGGTATTTTGTCTCTGCTGTCTGCACAATATCAAACAAATGAAAAACCCCTGATAGACAGCTTCCAATTCTGTATACTTGGCATCCCTGCACAGCCTGAAGGAACACGGGAAGCTCCGTCTTTGGCATTCTGCAATTATTTGAGGACACGCCATCCTAACAARGCTTTAACACTTACTCAGCCCCAAGTTTTCATGTGATGTTTGATAAGCTGAAAGGCTTACCCAGCTCGGTTAAGCACAGTGGCCTGCACTTTTTTTTTTTTCTGAAAATTTAGCATGATGAGGAAGAGTTCTAACACTTTAACTATCARCAATTTATGTTTGTTTTTTCTCAACCACTGTAGAGTCACATTAAAATACATCAAATACTTTTATGAGAAATCTGCAGTTGAACCAAATGAGACTTGGAGGAGTCTGACTTCCATTATTATTTTTATTATAATTTTTGCCTGCAGTGAGTTCATTCCCTCTGCTGGATATTATTAACATCTCTTTTAGGAAAGGYTTAGCTCTGGCCTGTGAAACACTGACAATGACATTTTTATTTCTCAAACTCAATTAAATATATACCAAGTGGAGATTGTTTTCCTGGAGGTATGCCACTTCAGAAATCTAAAGAGTTACATTATCTATGTATCTCAGATGTGACTGCACCCACTGTTTCTTGTGAAACCACTACTTGCAATATTCAGGCCTGTGCTGCAGAAACGAGAAAAAAAATCCATAGGAATCTTGTCTTTGGGTGCATCTCGCCTGGACTCAGAATATTCAGATATCTTATGAGTGCGAGCCAGGTGTTGGCTGAAGCTTTTGCAGAGTGTATTCTTTGAATCTTTCAAATGAGCTTTTTTGTGTTTCTAACTTTGCAACCCCTGGCGTATCTCGGCATGATCACACATGAGGAGTTTGTTGTGCACACTATGAGTGCCAAACACTCAAGTCCACATTGTGTCTACAGATGCTGAACATGCCTGGTGAAGTTTTCCCTGTTCCTCCCACAGATGTGCCTGACAATGGCATGAGGGATTTATTTCCAGTCTCAGATGCTTGCACACTTTGCACACCCTGTCCTTCAGGCTCAGATGGAAGATCCATTTCAGTCACTGTGCAATATATTCCTTCATACTCTTCYTGAGACACACATTTTTGTACTTAGAGATACAAATTCCTTTACTATACCTGAAACTTGATGCCCATTACCAGGCTTAGAAGTACAGTTACCCACACAGGTACCAGTGCTTGTGAAAAGATGAAGATTTAAGGTCTCGCCAGACAGTCCTCCTTTGACTTCTCTCTCCTTTTAATTCCCTCTCCCCCCTCACTTTTTATTGAGATATGGAAGACTTTTCTCTGAGATTCAGTAGTGCTGAATGGAGCAGAATGTAGATGTTACCTYCTCCTACCRTGGCCAKMWKMTGGCCATGGTAGGAATGGCCAGAAACACCATTTCAYATTGTGATTAAACCCAGCCAGGAATGTGTATGACCCCTAAATGGGAGTTACAATGCATAGGAACTGCAGACACACTCACACTTCACTCCCTTTCTTCCCTAAATATAGAATGGTTAAGACCAAAGGACTGATGCTTACCATCTCCTACTCAGCAGCAGAAAAATCTGCAGATACTGCTGTGCTCAAAGCAAAGCACATTGCAACACTTCCATGAGAGCGAGAAAACAAAGTCTCTTGCCTTTTGACAAATGAGAGTCTGAAAAGTTAAACACAGTCTAAATGACAGGTCAGAAAGGACTAAAAGGAAAGGTATTTGTTAAGGCTTAGTTTATGTCATATTTGCCCTGGCCAACACAAGGGAGATGCTGCTCGTAATGAGCTCTCTGTAGGTGATCAAAGTATCTGAAAGAAAGGAAGACTCTCCTCATTCAAAAGCACAGGAAAATGCTGTCTTAAAATATGATTTTACCTTTGCCAGAAAAAAAAAAAAATCTTTAATTCATCACAACACAGAGGGCAGTGTAACACAGCCGTGCACCAGCCAACATGGACCATAGCACCTATATAAAGGACAGTTATGTGAGCATGTTTTTATTATTKAAATGCCAGTGTTAGAGCCATGTGTGCTGAGCGGATGGCTCACGCCACCTACAGGGCACATCCGCACCGAGACGYGTCCGCTCCCAAGGACTGCCCCTGAAAACCCAGTGCACTTTCCATCCTGATCAAAAATTGCTCCAACAGCTATTTGAACTGGCTGTAGCACCTGTCATATTTAAATACATATATATAGATAGATAAGAAACATTTGGTCTTCAGATGTTACACCATTTGGCATTCAGTGTGCCTGATTTTATRAGTATGCTTGCTAACAATCTGTTTTTTGTCCTGGTTACAAATAAGGAGACATAAACATCTAATTCTCCTCTGTTATTGCCACAAATTAGTTACAGTGACGGTATCTGGAATTAGAAAAAAGACGAGTTTCAAATGCCAGACCTATTCTGTGTACTAGAGACTGCAGTAGGCAATCTAATAAAACTCCAAAGCTTACAAAGCTACGATTGCTCGTAAGAGCTTACCATCCCTGAACTGCCCCATGTAGTGTTTGSATAAAGTCAAGATGAATCCCAGTGTGCAGCTATGGTGCTAAAGAGGAAAATGCCTTCAATTATAGCTGTAGAAACAGTACCCTTTCCTTGGGAATAACAGGATTTCCTGCACAGAACTGTGCAAGTACCAGCCTTCCTGCTGTTTTTCAGAGGCTCATTTCTATCACCCATTTCAGCTCTTTTTTCACTCATTAGCACTACCTAGTCCTTAAGTCATAACAGTTCAGCTCCAAAAGCAGGTCACAGCCTGGGCAGCTGAGCTTGAATGTGGGGGTCACTGATGATGGTAGGAGCCCTTCTCCCAGCCTCCTAGAAGCAAAGGGCTAATCCTGTGGGACAGCAGTCCCAGGCTGGCTTGCTTTGCAGACTTTAGAGAGGGTGGAGGTGGACGAACCAGAAATGGAATAGGTGAAGACWCAAGGACTGCAGCCTCCCCTCCCCACCCAGCTGGAGCACTGGAAACAGCCKGTGGGAGGYCAGTGCATGCCACAGACATGGCCTYCCCATACAATTTCCCCAAATCATGCCCTGCTTTGTCTTCCTTCAGCAAATGGGCTTTTTACAGGACTTACATGATTAAAACAAGAAACTATTCCAGACCCTATTACATTCTTTTTAATRTACTAATCTGCACCGGGCCAGTGGGATTTTTGGTCTGTGCTTCTTTACCCTTTTCACCTTCTTCTCCACAACACTTTTGCAATCTCRGTGGATGACATATTGGAAAGTTGGCAGTAAGGAATACCCTCTTCCTGATTCTCAGGAGATGAATCAGCACATGAGGCACTCGTTTGGTTCAGCCATGTTATACCAATTTTACTCATGGACAATGCCACTGATACAATGGAAGTTTATTTTAAATTACTACTACTCAGAGATGAGTATCAGAGCTTAAACTTTACTCTTCTCTTACAAAGTGCAGTTGTTGTAAAGATTCCTTCCAGTAAGACCTGCTGTCTTCTTGACAAACATCTTTTCAAGAAACTCTTTTGCATCTCACAGCCCTGAAGAGAACTAGAAAAACCGTGTCTGTTCATCAAGACTGACTTGTAGTCTCTGTGTGGCTTTATTTGAAGTCAGAGGTTCAGAGAYACCTGAAAACAGTCACCTGCAGGGAGTGGAAGCTGTGGGAAACAATGCAGTGCATAAAAGAGCTTACTGTCACTGCCACACTTGGTATAAATTCTTTTGGAAAAAGTATAAGCCAGTATTTCCTTAATTTTCTTGGGGCAGCATGTTCTCATAGAAGACAGAAACAGTATTGGACCATTATAATTTTCCAACCCACACCCCTCCAGCACYGTAGGAAGAAAGAATATCTGATGAKAATAGTAAACATTCAGCATGTCCCTGTTTCAYCATTCTGAATCAGAGCACCAGCCCCACATTCAGAGATAACAACTGTGGGAGGCTGTGCTCTGGAGTAAAAAACATTGGCTTTTCTGAACACTGACACCTCAGCTCATTTAAAATGTGCATCCTTTGGCAGCATACAGCTGAATAAGGTCACAGAAATGCATTTAAAAATGTGGTCACATTCAAATTGGTTTTTTCTTGAAAAGCATCTACATTATAATTATAATGGCACCACTGCATTTCTTTGCAAAACAATTAAATTTAGGATTATTACTTTTAGTCAGTGATGCATCATTACCAARAGTGAACAATGCTGAACTACAAGTAAGTTTAAAGTGTTTTAGTAATGAGTTTAATACATTTGGAAGCCCTGGATCCTCCCATGCTTTTCTTGCACTAATTTTCTGTGGTTGGACAAAGATCAAAAGGTWGTTGTTTAGCCAGCACACAATATGTATGATCATTTTAGTTAAATTATAAAAAAGGCTAACATCTAATTTGTCCATGTCATGTTATTTGGCAAAATAATGATGTTCCCTAAACAGAATTAAGTACCAAAAACATATGAATCCATTTACATCTAAACTTTTTTTCCCCCATTTACAAAATAATGCTTTTGTTAGTGAATAAAATTCAATGAGCTTTATATGTAACTGGTGGAATTGTGCAACTCAATCACTTCTTCATCACAATGGCAAGTGAAACTCCAGCACATAAATWATGTAGCAGATTCCTAGACCTAATGGCAGCRCTGAGACTTGGCCCACAGAGCTTCYAAGCAGCCAGCAAGGARCAGTCTTTTCCACAGGTATGAAGTGGGTTTGCTGGTAGCATCAGCTAACCCATGGTGAAGGGTATGAGTAGAACATTTACAGACCTACTTCCAGCTAAACGAAAAAATCTTTGAAGTATGATATGTTGATTTCATGAGTGTTTAAAGAAAACTTCTGCAGGAAATGGGATCCACATGCATGTTTTCTTGGGAGTTCCTTGTAAAACAATAGTCAAGTCTGAACATAAGTATGTATTTTTAATGTGATAGGTTTACATTACAGGTTCTTTCCTCATTCTTCTACTGCCTGTAGGTCTGTACATCAACAAAGACATCCAAAGTCTGCTTTCATTTAATTAAATGAGATCTTTGTCGCCAGTTGGAAAAAAAAAATCAGATATATGAAATAATGTCTGTTCTCATGACATTTCCAGCCCAGTTTCCAGGAAGACTTTGGGATGGTTTTGAATAGATGAAAAGAATGATAAGAAAAACATTTCCTTAAAAGAAAATAATTAAAGAAAAGCAACACTCCCAACTCTTCCATCTTTGGAAAATTTCCTTTTAGCTCAGAGGTGCTAGGCCAGTGAAGTTGTTGATCTGGGACATCCCCTAAATGTCATAACTAACAAGATAAGATGCAGTAAAATGGACTTAGTAACAATCACTGTTGTTCACTTCAAACCAGATACATTTAACCACTCTGGTAATTTCTACAATAGAATACCAATAACAAATTACGCACATGCAAAAGTTAGGACTCCGTGATATTGGTTTTTCTGCTTATAAATAGGAATTACCTCCACAGCAGTCAAAATGCTTCAGTAACTGAGAACAGAATCTAGGCCAGTAGTGGATACCTGTTTACTTAGCTGCACAATTGCTGGCCAGAGTTTGGGTATTTTTAAGTTAATACAAACCAGAGTGATTCTAATTTTACTGCCCGAAAAGGGTAATTTCGTAGATCTGAACTGACATTTGTTCCTTTCCAAAATATTTTGCACTGGCACTTACTGTTGGAAAGACCAGGTTTTTTTTCTACTGCCAAGAACTGAGCAAAAGTCAGCCAAATTATTCAACTCTTAATTGAGCAAAATTCTCATTGTTATTTTGCTTGATTAAAAAGAACAGGTTACAGTCAACTTAATGGACAGCTGTCTGGGTATGTACAGGTTAAGATTCATTTTAAAATATTTAACAACCAGCAAATTTTATACAGGTTACAGTTCTCATTGAAATTAATGGCATTATCTACATAGATCTAATTTCTGTCTGCACAAGTGACCAGTCCTCCAACTGCTGAATTTCACAAGCTTCTAATGTTGCTAATTGTTACACAGAAATAATTAATTGAATAACTTGAGAAAAATCTATTCCAGATCATGTAGGGTCCCAAATTACTGAACTCTAGGAAAYACACTTTTTACTTTAAAAAACAATCTTCACCATTATAATCAGTGCACAAGAACTGGTGGAACACAAGTTTCTCAAAGTTACAGTCTGTACTGCGTGTAGTTTTCCATCATGTCTGTTCAGATTTCTGCATTATATCCRTGTCACAGATCCTCCCAAAGAGAATCACTAGGCCTTCATAGTCAGGAGGTTTCATAAAGTATTAAAATTCAGCAATCATTTTTCGCCTGAGGCAGACAACGGGAAACTAGCCAGGAAAATCTTCAGCAATATTGCGTTAATAATTTTGCATTTCCAACTGAAAAATAAGTAGGTTTGTCTTCTCTTCCATAACAGTTATCACTGGGCTATGAATGCCACAGCACTGTTGTATGGTCACAATACACTGATGACTGCAAGTGCAGGAAAACACAAATCTCTCCCTTYCTCTGCATAACTTGTCATGGTTTCGTCCTCTAAACACATTTCTCGTGTCACATTTAATCAAGATGAAGATTTCATTCCAAACCAAAGACATAATGGCATGTAATCCTTATTATGATACCCAAAAAAAGTAAGTAATTTTCAATAGATCWCTGTTAGGAGATTGCTTTATTTGGAGAATAAATACTAAGTATAAGAAAGGATAAAACAAGRTATTAGTCATAGAGAGAAGAGAGAGAAGAAGGAATTCAGGTAGAGGAGAGGCATGAGTAGAATTCAATAACAGTTCTCAAAGGTGATTTTTGAGATTTGTATGCATATTAGGAGATAATCCAGTCTAGAGCCTGAGTAGGCAAAAGAAACAAAACTGACAAAAAATTAAATATACCAAATTGAGGAGTTTTTTAAATTTTTTTTTGTGATTTTGATTATGGGTACTGCCTTTTAGTTTGAAAAGGAGGGTGATAATTTATTTCTATAGATATTAGCTGGAACTAATCCATTTAAAGGCAATGACATTTTCCTGTGGCAGCAGTTTGTACATTCTGCCCTCTGTGTCTTAAAAGAAGAGATGAAAACTCTCTGCAAGTTTGCCTTGCTTCCCCTCTGTATGTTACTCTCAAAAAGCTCTAAGAAGAGTATCCAGTTAAAGACCAAACATGGGTGTCATACACTCCCAGAGATTATAAAAGCTTTTATGGACAATTTTGCAACAATTTTCAGGCAATACTGCTCAAATATAAGAAAAATCATCTCACTCTGATCCTCTGGGCCATAATTATGTACTCCAGAATATCTCTTTCATTAGCATAGTTAAGCAAACTTTCCACAAAAAAAGATTACAAGTATTTCTGTCAAGAACACATGATTTCTGCTAACATCTGAAAATCTGAGCAAGTTTCTTGACCAAAGGCAAAATTGACTTGGAATTAATGTAAGTGCCCCATCTCAAATAAAACACACAAATGAGAATAATTTTAAGCACTCTTGATAGCCATCCTGCTGTATGAAACATAACTCCATTTTCCTTGCTAGATAAGTACCAGCCTAGTGGATTTATTTTTGGATTTGGTTGAGCCATGGCCAGTAGGCAGCCATAAACCTTTGGTTCYGATGTTCAGCAATAACAATCAGGTGGACAAAGTTTGCAGGGAAGGATATGACATCATTTAAGTACATTGTTTCTTCTAATGCCAAATTTTGTGGAATTAGTCATTGTTGATTTAACTGCATCATCCTGGGAATATCTAACACATGCCTTAACTACGCCTTTGCAAAGATACAAGAGTAATTTTAAAAAATGCTTACCTGCTTACAAGAAGTCCAGATTTTGAAACAAAAAAAGACAGACAGGGCAAGAAATTGAGGCCTTAGCTGATTGAAATACGGAATATAGAACCTTGAAGATCTTAATCCATGAGAGGATGTTTGCATCTGGCTCCTTAATGGAGTCCACATGCCTGAATTAGATGCCGGGAGTCCATGCATGTGTGTAAGTGGAGTTAAGTGCAGGAGGATTCACAAAAGCCCGTTTGGGGACTTGCCTAAGCCAGCCAAATAGGAAAAGCTGGAGATTGCAGTTCATCCTAAATCCTAGCTCTCTCCTGGGTTTAAGTGCCTTCTGGTGAATGAAGTACACAGGCACAAGTCCCTCCACTCTCGGCTCATAGCTCAACAATCCTCYTTTGAAAGCAGGTGCCAATTTTTTCTTTCAAACTCCAAGCAACCACCAGCAGCTTGAGCAGTCTTACTTGGGCTGAGGAACACGGCTCCARTTCCTTTCTGTAGCAAAAGGCACTTCTCAAGTTTGCATTCCCTCCCTCCCAGGCATGCCTGAGCCACCAGGCTACAGGCATCAGCTCCCAAGAGGTGGGTRAGAGCTGGCACAGGTCACAGGAGACCCAAGAAGCCATAGGGAGGAGGGAAAGCCATGAGAGACTTTGTCTGGAAGCCTGGGAGGTGTTCACAGGCACAGGGAGCCTCTAAGAAAGGCTTGTGCACTGGGGCCAAGGTGCTTTTGAGGAGGATTTAGGTGGCCTGACAGCTCAGGCAACAGCTTATCAGTCCCTGATCAGGGGTTTGGATTTCAATGTGGATTGAAGTGCTTTAATTTCCCCCTCCAATCCTATATTCTCCTCCAATTCCAGCCCCAGCTCTGCTTTGCAGTGCTGCAGGAAGCTGAAGAGAAGATGGTGTCCACCTTTGATTCCGTTGAGCAGCTGAGTAGCTGCATATTTGTCAACCCATCCCTTCATCCTGGCTGCAGCACTGATGAAATGCAAGTGCTGGCTCCTGCTGTGGCTGTTTTATAACTGTTGGTCCCCAGAGCTGAGCACAGAGCAGCTTTCCTGTGTATTTGTTAGTCACAGTCATCATGGGCCCAAATGGCTGCACTGAACATTTCAGATTGTTTTTCTGGAGTACAGCTGAAATATTTAAGTGAATGACTGATAGTATTCGCTCTTCAAGGCTTGGCTTTGCTTTCCCTTGGCCTTGGKTGTGTTGTTCCAAGGTGACAGATACGGCAATTCCAAGTCCTTTAAACCATAGCTCATCAGATTGCATAWAAGAAATTAATTCCGCCTCATGACATTTTTGGAGTTTAAATGACTATATATTTTCATGGATACAGCATAAATGTGCGTGAGTGGGGTGGGGAGGGTCTTTCATGTGTATGTGTGTGAGCTTCAGAAGTATCCTTTTTCTTTGCTGTGCTTTGAGAGGCAAGGCAAACCTCTGCTAGGAGGATTCACTGAATCAAACCTACAGGGAGTATTTAACAACTCAGGTTGAAGGTTTTTTTGGTTGTGTCCTGCTACCCTTACTTCTGCACTTGCAAAGTGGGAAGTGAGCGGTATCTGTGTAGGCCTTGTGCATGTAACACTTGTTAAAAAATAACAGTGACTTCAAGCTTTGCCTCTGTGCCCCTCCACTGATGTGTGCTTTTGTGCTGAAGCAGAACTGAGTAAGATGCGTTTCTTACCTGCTGCACAAGAGGAAAAGACAGAAGRTCTTTAGGAACAGATGTATTTCTCCATGACACAGGGATGTGTGTGCAGTCCATGGTGGTATCGTAGAGGAGTTTTTGGTGATTCTCAGGGGAGGTTTGCATGCAAGTGCCAGATGATGAAGAGACCTACACTGGCAGATCCACAGTCTACCATGTAGCAACTTCCACCTTCATGTCTGCCCCAGGTGTGACCCAGAGCACAAAGAGTCTTCCATAAAAATTACAAGCCCAGTTTTGGAACCATTTTAACTGAGTGTTTAGTTGTAGTTACTGTCATCTTAGTCTTTATCAAGAAAAGTAGCATAAAAGAATTTACCCATTTAGGAAATACGTTTGTGAGATAAGATCTGCTTGAATTTTGTGAATGGTGTCTCAGTTCATGATTAGCACATCCTAACAAATATAATGATACCTACAATATTTTATAGTAAAATAGGAAAATAGCTGTTGCTAAATTATTTTAAAGCATTCTGCTGATTTYTCTCTGGTTGGAACAGTCTACTATGTTTAACCTTCTAAGGCAAAATTATTTCTTCCACTGTTTGAGCAAAGGTAGGAAAAGTATGAAAAGGGCAGGAATTTTTTTAATGGCAAATAGCCTTCCAAACAAAATTGTCTGAGGGGAAGTTTTTTCAAGAAAAATATTTTACAGGCATTTGTTACTGTTTTCATATCTCCCTTGGACTGGGACTTTGGGTTTCTGGGAAGTGGCAGAGTTAGAGCACAGCAAATAAAATAAGAGAAAGAAGCTGCTCTTTCTCTCAACAGGCTCATCAAAGCACAGTGAACGGAAATATTGTAAATGGTAACAATTTGTCTCCAAAATAAAGCCTCCAAAGCCTTTTGCTTTTATTTAAAAAAGAAGTCATGAAACAGCATGAGGGCAAGAGCCAAGAAAACACATTTTGTACGCCATCAAAGTGAGAAAAGGAACAGAAATGCTATGCTGTGCCAGTTTCAGACAGAGGCAATCAAGCAAAYTTTCTGGCAACAAGGCAATGCGTAAGGCCACAGGATTGCAACAGGAGTCACAGAGAACAATAAATAATTTCAAATTAAGATCAGACCAAGTACTTCAAGAGTTCCCCACAGATTTCTTGCTTTGTAGTGCAAGAACTCACAGGACTGTTAAAGTAACCCCTGCACAGATTGCAAAGGCTGGAGTGTGATCACCAGAAAGAGGCACTGAAATWAAATTGCTTTATAACCAAAAGACTGCAATGAAAGAACCTGTGCAGAGCCAGGACCAGAATAAGCCTCACTTTATGAGATTTTATGATCTTGATTCCTTGTCAGGGGTTAATGGCTCCCTGTAATGGATCACTGTAAAGCATTTCAATTTAATCAGTATACATTCAGTGCTAAAAAGAGCTCAAAAKTTCTAAACATCAGAGAAGATCCTGCTTCATCACTGGTAACAAAAAGGCTAAAGCTTATCYCCTTCCAAAGGCTAAAGCTTATCCCCTTCCTCTTCTTCCCTGCAACACTTGGAACAATCAGTCACTGTCATTATCAAGAACAACTCTATAATTATTTTTGTTTCAAGGGATTTTTCTTTCAATTGTCACCTTTTTGTGAAGTGTTTAAGAAACATGCATACTCTTGCACCTCATTGTGTCTTGCAGATGTCAATGAAGGGAATTTTTGCATGCACATCTAAGCTTTCCTAAAGGTACTGAGATCCACTAATTCACAGAGGGCTTCTTCTCTACATAATCTTCCCAGATGCAAGACAGAAAGTCCTAAACCATGCCATATAAGAATAAAATATATATAGACAGATTTAGGACTCAGTGCACCTTCACAAAGATGACAACATTTTTTTCTGTTCTTGGTACAATAATTTAATTAATCAAATTAGGAACTGAGAGTTCTCTTAATGAGTAATACTAGTAGATATCCTTCAAAATAATATTCTGCCACTAATGCATATTTGCCTAAGGAYTCAGGATATACTTGAGTTTATTAATTTTCGAAGAAAGAGATAGTCTTCCCTCACTTCTGATGAGATGGAGCATTCCACTAATTAACAAATTTACCATGAACTGTGCAGATTATTCACTTGTCATTTAGAGCCAATTGCTGACATGTAGCYTGTGCACAAAGCTACAGCTGACTGACCCAGGAGACACTGAAATGGAAACTTTTTAGACTTCTACCAGTGAGTGCAATTCACAGAAGCATTGCCAGAAGCATCGCTTTGGATTAAAAAAGTAAAATGCTGTGATACACTTTGCAAACTACTGTACCGTAACACACAAACAATTGTACCATCAAAATTTGGGAKACTTCTACTGCAGGCAGCCAGCACAACCTATCCCAGGGCAGAGCAAAGCCAAGAAAGATGAGTGACAACTGAGAAGGGAGGTTTCCAAAGCGAGCCTGAAGCTCCCTGCTCACACTGCTTTGCAACCAGCAGTAACAATAGTTCATTATTAGCACCTTAAGGTTCAGCCTACTGGATTACACACTGCAGTYTGAAGCACATCACCAATTGTTTGTCTTTGAATTACTTTGGGGTTACTGTACTGGCAGCAGATGGGAAGCATTCTCACCAGAACAATCCCCAAGGGAACAACCTCCCCTAGGAAACGGYTGGGTGACTATAAAAAGTCATGGACTGACTTTCCATGAACGCCAGCGTCCTTTGCAGTGTGTTGCACACGGCAAACCCATTCCATCTGATGAGGTGAATTCCTTGGGCAGTGGCTGTGGCCCATGGGGAGCTCCTCGTGCAGCACTCGGTAGCTCCAGCCCTGCAGAGAAGGAGCCCTCAGCACAGTTCCCACGTCACACAAACGCTCTGTGCTCGGAGCCATCGGCGGCCAGGCCCAGGCTCCACGCCAGCAGCGTGATTCCGTGCTGATAAGCGGAGAAGCAGCTCTGCACTTTGATCACTTTGTGTGTTCCACATTACTGGGTCCGGGTTTGTGCCTGATGCAGCTGATCGCTCAACGGGGATCTGGTGGCAGTCATGGAAGTGTCTCCATCAAATCTGCCTGCCACCAAGACTGCAGGCAAATTGCCCAGAAGAGAGCRTTAGGCAGAGGATTCAAGTGCATGCCGTATGGCAGAGAACAGGAAAATGTATTCAAAGGCAGGTATTTGCTAAATCCTACCTATAATTAATTCTAATCCCATAATTAAAGTCGCATGCTTTTCTGCAAACATTCCCCCACGCTGGTCCTTCCKCCCCAGCCCGAGATCAGGCACCAATTCGTGCAAACAAGTCCGCGCCACCAGGCAAGAGAGCTGCATCCCCGGGGACTG
The DNA here is from genome assembly GCF_030028575.1 of Malurus melanocephalus. Lineage (NCBI taxonomy): Eukaryota > Metazoa > Chordata > Aves > Passeriformes > Maluridae > Malurus > Malurus melanocephalus. The sequence continues at coordinate 2,012,023 of NW_026623268.1, forward strand.
TGGTCACCCGGCCGGCGGTGCCCAACTCCCTGATCCTTGGCACGGCTCCCTGCCATCTGACTCCAARTAGCTTTCAGGCATTTTCCAGCAAACAGCATCTGGGCCAGATCCTCAAAAACATGCAAGAGATGGACCCGCCTGGAAATCAATTACCAGTGCCAGGCATCTTAATGCCATCATAAATTGTGAGCTTGTGTTTGTGCTGAGTCAGCAGAGCCCTGTGCATGGGAGTCGTGGTGATGCCAATCTCATCATGTCTGGATTTGCAGAGCAAGGAARAGATGCCCACATAGGGAGGCTCACAGCACACTGGGCATGGGCAGAAGGCTGGAGGTAACGTAATTATGCCTGCATGGGCTAGAATCTCCTTCTCCTCATGGCTGCTTCCACTGCCAGGGTGTGTTTCCACACACAGGCACACGTAAATACCTGCACACAGATACAGGCCCACATGCAGATACACACTGTTTGGAAGTAAGAAACTGGGGAAGTYCAAGGGTACCATTTTCATACAGAAGGCTGGGTGATCATCCAGAGTGAGCACACAMACGAATATGTTTGTAGATAAACTGGAGCAGAGGCAAGAGCTTTGTTTTTGAAAATGCATTTACAAAAAGATAAACAGAGACCTCCCCAGACATTGCAAGATCACAGAATTACCACTGAAGCCAAAGATAGGTTATGGATGACCATTGATTTTTAAGATGAAGCCATTTATTTAGATGATATCGCAGTTCTCTAAGAAAGAAACKGTAGGCACCATTTAGAATTTTTTAAAAAACCCTAGAAACAAGCATCTGCCACGTTTGAATATTCCCCATCAGCAGCAGGTTTATGCATGCATGCATTTTAAAATGTTTATTATGACAATACTTGTTATGACTGCCTTAGATTTAGTAAATACCACATGATAATCAGACACAGTTGTTAGACCTTGAGCAAAATATGATTTAATTTATTTTTAACATACTGAACAATAGCTATTTCTTGGTAATCTAAACTGAACACAGACACTTGAGAGTACTTTGTTTCTTTGGAGGGGACAGTGAAAAGGAGGGAGGGAGGGGAAAAAAAATAAACCTGATCTCTGTGGGAGAGTTTCACAAGAAGCAAAAAGGCAGGATTACATTTACCACAAATCCTACTTTCCTCCTACTGAATGCACAGGCCCTTATGGGCAGACACTTTGGCAAAGTAAATTCTTCACCTACTCAAGAAACAGGTATTGCCATCACTGAAGCTGTAGGCACCRCTACAAGCAAAATGGTGCAGGACCCCAAACCTGCTGAGGCARAGATCAACCATCTCCTGCCAACAGCGTGGCTGGATCCTTTCACAGGGGCTGTGCTCTCCTTTACTGTCCTCCCACTCTTCACTGCTGAAAATAAGATTCAGTCAGTGYAGTTAGTCTTAATTTGGGCTACAAAACAGGTTAGYTTGCRGAGAAAATCCACGTCAAGTACATTTGGTTGACTGCACCCCTGCTTTTATGTGGAATATGAYTGAATTTGCACAAAGAAACCYCCTACATTGTGTTTAATTAGTTTGCTGGCAAATTTGAAAACATCTGCCCAAATGACATAAAGATCATTTGGCACAGAAAGACAGAAGAGTGGTAATGCGTGCATTAAATGGCTCTAAGCTCTTGAGCATGTACAAAATTATTTGGCATGCAGAAGGTTTTGTTTATTCCTGTCCCTGGAAACACAAGTWCCCACTAAAATTCCATCTCTGTACAGTACAGGGTATCCTCAGGTCTCTTCAGAAAGTATTCAGTGACTGACAGGTTAGTCCTCAAAGAAGTTAGTGATCCAGAGATGAATTTTAGCTATGATGAAGTTTTAAAATAGTGTCTTTGAAAACRGTGGACAAAAGTGCACTGGGGAATTCACCGCTCAAGTCACCTACACATTGCAGCACCAGTGCTAAGAACAACAACCAACATTCGACTGACTTTTCACATCTGAAAACACTCCACCYTTGAAATCACCACAGCCAGTCACTGGATAGTAATAGCTTAGGTCCCTACAGGAACTAAGGCCTCGATGGCTGCTCTTCTGATCTGTGCTAAGAATTCTTACAAAAAAGGTAGCCAGCTAATAGAATTAGTTTACAAATGTCAACACCCCCACCCCCAATTTATATGCCCAGTGCTTAATCCAGTGCTTTTCATGTGGTGGAGACCTTAACAAAAACGTTTGTATGGTGGGGGTGTGCACACGTTAGCAAGCACAAGTAAGGAATCTGTATTGTAGAAAGCAGAGACAGGACAGGTACTTGTTCCCAAAGTAGCACTAAAACAGAAAGAAAAAGTGCTGTCACTTTGTGAGGACTGCAGTTCTCTCTTACAAGCTTTTCTTTGACATTCCTTGAGCTGCCATGCACCTCTGTGTATGAACTGGGCCCCTCACCCACCTGCTCTCTGCAATGCAGTGAGGCATCTTAACACTGTTGGCCATTTCTACTGCATTATACTGCTCCTGCTCCCTATGACAGAGACTTTAGTGAGGTTTATAACATTCCTGTGGGACTGGATCTCCTGTCCCCAAGAGCAGAGTGATCCCTGGATATAGCACTGTAGATACTGGGTAGTTGGATCTGTCATCAAGGCCACCCCAGAAGTCACCCTAACCACTTACGATCTCAAGACAAAAACACCCTGGAGAATGTAGCTTTTTATCATCARGAGTTTTTAGCAGCCCACTTCTGGGAACAAAATTTCCAGAGTCACTGGGAGTTTTATTTTGCAGCAGACATTTTCCATGTGGAAACCAGAGCACCAGCAAGTCCATCCCCTCAGTGAAGTGGGGAACTGGTCCCTGCAGCCCCTGTGGAAGGGACCCCAGGGAAAAGACTTCAGGTCACTCAGTTTTCCCAACTCATGCCTGGTTGGGAAATACTGCACTTCAAAAGTGAGGGGTGGTAAATTAAGCCCATGGGGGTTATCTCTGGATGAGTATCTTAGAGGTTCTGAGAAAACCCAGCATTGGTTGCAGAGTGATGACTTTCCTGTAAGAACCAATAAATCAAGGCCTAGTTTCCACTCTTTGCAAGACCACCTATGATTTCAAGTCCCAAGTGGATGGGCATCACTCTTTCCATACATTCTTTACATAATTAGGCTAAACCAGCCATTATTTCTTCACACCAATTTAAGAATTACGACTGCTGGTACATTTTGTTTTGTCTCCTGTTTTTGCTGACAAACTCAAATAGCCAGAGGAAGGTCCTTTCTAGTTTTCTCAGGAGAAGAGCTTTACCAAAGAGATTATTGAGAAATGTTCACTCAAGCTTTGCCTGTAAAAATGTTTTTGCAGAGACTCTCTCTCACCCACAGAGACAACCACATGCTTTCACATACAAGCAGCCAAACACCACGGTTTAGGATAATGGTTTAGGTTTAAGTTTAGGTTTAGGTTTAGGTTTAGATTTAGGTTTAGGTTTAGGTTCCTTCACCCTCAAGTGTCTTGTCCCACCCTAGGTAAAGCAAGATGTTTATTGTGGCTTAATCAAAATGACTGGTGCAAAACATGGTGGGAAGGCACAGTTGCTCTTCTCTTCCACCTTCCTTCCAACATCCAAACAATAAGGTAAAACTTTGCTTTYTCCAAGCCCTTGGCTTCTCTAAAGRTGCACATATGCACTTATTTACCTGCCACAAATACACAGRCACATTCCTATTGCTTTCTGACAAAAACCCTGGGAAATCCCAATCCAAAGACAAAATATTGCTCCACAACAGTCACCTTTGAAAGCATGTCAGATTGCATTACATGAATGGGTTTAGAGGTGATCCCTAAATTGCTGGGATTTGGAGGAAGGGGGAAGTCTTACACTTTGAYTGCATCTTCAACACAGATTTTTATCCTTTATTTTCCTTGAGTTCTGTCACTGCTGATAAAAAATCTTTGCTGTTCAGAAGCTCTGAAGTACCTGTCCAGCATTTAGGATCTATAGGCTTATTTTGAAAACCAAGACTAAGATTTTCCTTAGCTTTAAGGCATTTAAAGATGCTGGTGGTTTCCTAGTGAGGTTTTCAAATCAGAGCTGTGTACCCAGGCATTCAGAAACAAACTAGAAAGCAGAAAAAATACATATTCAACTTCTCTCAGAACATAAATAACCTTTTAGAGAAGCTGAGTACGATGAGACAGGCAATGAGCTGAAACACTGAAGGACTATCCCCAGCATCCCTGACRCTTCCAGGCAGGCTTTCCCTGTAGTGATGGTATCTGACAGCAGTAATCCAGCAGCAGCACACATTACTCCACCACATTTCTCATCAAGACTAATTTTGTCTGGTCCCTCCTTCCTTTGGGAGCAGGGGGAGACAAGATGTGCAGACAGTACCAAACACAGGCTGTGTCTCCAGTACCTGCAGCACATCCCAAGCCCCAGACAGCTCACGAGGCCACGGGGGAGGCTCTGACCTCCTCCCACAAAGATGTCAGCCAAGTCCCATCTAGCCCAAGGTTGGTCAGTAAATAAACCCCCACCTTCCACCTCAGCTAGTCAGAGGCACCAGCCCCAGCCAAAATCAATAGATGAGAAGCAATCTGTCATTTCCAGGCCACACTGGTTGGGCTATGGATGAGTCAAAAAACACTACAGGAAACACAGATGTGGTGAGATCACCTCCTTCTCTGGAGCCTTCCTATCTCTCTCTACAAGTCTTGCCTGATCTCCCTCAAAGTTTCCATGTGAGCACAGAGAACCCTCTGGTGTGCCATGTGGTGCTGCCTGTTCCAGTGCAGGTGGTTGTGTGACACTTGGCAGGGTCAGACCAGCCTGGCCCSAGCAGCAGGAGGCTGAGTTCACCCTGAGCTGCAGGCAGCCTGGTGTCTCCCTGTAGGAAATTTTTTTCAATTATTTCAAATACCTCCCACTTGCACACAAAGCCCATGTTTCATAATAAAAACAGGGAGAAAATCTCATCCAAAGGAATTTTACCTATTTCCCCCTCTACTTATTCCACCGAAGTTATCTTTTATAAAAGAAACAACCCCCCCAAAACTGGCCACCAGAACAACAAAGTGGCCAAGAAACTCATTTAATAAACTCATTCTTCAAATAAACTCACCCTGCCTTTCATGCTAGTCTGTTTCAACAACAGTCCTACATCATCCAGTATAACCTTTTTTAAGGGTTTCACTACATTTCTCCCTTTATACAGATAATCCTTTTCTTTGAGAGAGATCCAGAGAATACTGCAAATTTTCCAGTAACTGGCATTTTCCCTGCAAACTGAGGCAGGCATTACCCTATTCAGCTACAGACAGGCAAAGGTGTTGCAAGTTCCTCATTTTGTACAGAAAGGAGCAGGAAGGCCAAGAAAGACAAGAAGGGGGA
>NW_026623268.1:2017517-2109880 GCF_030028575.1 Malurus melanocephalus
TCAGTCACCACAGCCCAGCCAAGCTGATCATACACAGGCTGTCCTCACACTCCAAAGCTCACCATTGTGCTTTAAGCAGAAATACCACGTCCCAACGCCCTAATCCTTTAGCTCACAGCAGCACAGCCAGCTGTGGGCTAAAAGCCACATTAAATTCACTGGATGAGAAGCATTTGCTGAAATGCTTTCCTGAACAAGGATGAGCGGCTGTGCTTGGGCTTTAGCTACACTTACAAACTCCTGTACATCTTGGCTCTGGTTTTCTTTGCCACATGGCAGCTGGTTACGTCCAAGAATTCCTGGGAGAGTAAGTGACTGTAGAAACTCTGTGCAACATATGCTCCATCTAGTGTTTATTCRTAGTATTTCATTTTAAAGGTTAAAGGTTTGGTTTGCTGTTAACATGTATTTTCATCTTTTCTGTAGTACATTTGTCTGGATATGATCACTATTGAAAACAATAACCATCAGCTTGTTGTTTCAACTGCACTAYTTTGATCTAGCCTTCACTTACATTYTYWGTAATGATTATATACTGTTTTGCATGTAGAAATTAAATCTCAGAGCAAAATGAAAGGAAGTGTTTGTTTTTTTAAAAGAGCAGCAAGCATTTCCCCAGGTGCTTTGCTAACACAACGTGGAAATGGGAAACTTCCAGCAGGAGCAAAACCTAAAACCTACAGGACATACAGAGGAAAGCTTCTCCCCATAAAGGATACTTTCCTGACATAYGGGAGCACAGTGCTGAGCCCCTTTCCCACAGACCAAGGTGCTTTTTTGTCCTCGATGTGGAGCCAGGCTGCTGGGGAAGGACAGGAAAATGCTGCTGCCTCCTCAGGCTGCCCTCATCACACCAGGGCACAGCAGCATCCCAGCAAGCAGCTTGGCAAAGCTCTGCAGCATGAATGACCTGCAAATGGACAGGGGCTTTTCCAGTGCCCAGGCTGGGTGCAAGGCATGTTTGCATGATAGAAAAACAGGGACAGTGGCAACAGCTATCAGGCCTGGCAGTTGCCATGTGTATTTGAAAAGGCCAGGATTTGCATGCCAGATTTGGTTGTGGGGCAAAATACTCCAGACACAGAGTCTCTTTTTTACCACATGTTGTCCCTTATTTTGCACTACTTGGAGTTCCTGGTTCCTAATTTGCTACTCAGCTGATGGTAATGCCCTTAACTGCAAAAACAAAATTTGACAGCAGATGGGACAAGAAGTCCCAAGATTACATTTTGATAAAAACCTCAACCCCATTCTGTTGTATTTGCAGGACTGCTGAGATGGGCTGCCTGGTGACYGGCCAGGATCTGCACTGGGGGAGTCCTTTAGAAAATAGTTGAACATACCAAAGGAAAGGCTTGGGTTGGCTGATCCTACCTGGAGCAGTGGTGGCCCAGCCAGGCCCACTTCTTCTGGGAGGAGGCCGAGAGGATGCCACCCCAGCTAAGAGAAGAGCAGACAAGGAGCTGTGATAGAAACAGCCAGCCTTTGGATCCTACAGTGATGGGGCACAATCATAGGCACAGATTTCAGCTGCAGAAACTGAGCTTCCATTGCTGTGGAAAGCAGCAGGGGCACTGACAATGAGCTTCCTGGGKCAGAAAGAACTCAGGAGATCCCCACATCTCCTGACTGCTCTTTCCCTGTGCCAGAGCTTGCAGCAGAGCTCTCTGAAATTGTGTTGTAGCAGTGACACAAGAGAGAAAGCAGCAAACTGGGAGCAGGACCCCGTGTGGAGAAATAACAGAGGGCACCCCTGAGGTAACATAAAACCACATATGGGAACATTTGCTGTAACAGTACTGCTTGAGTAAAGTCTCCARAAAACCAATACAGGCCTGCAGGATGTCCCCCAGGGCAGCACACAAACCAGGGCCAGTTTGCAGATTTAGGTTCAGTTTGTTGCAGAAAACGAGAGCAGACTGCCCTTATGGGAAATGCACAACACAAAAAAAAAAAAAAACCATCTTCAGCTAACTGTATGTTTTGTGGTGCTTTTCACAGGTGATGGCCATGCTGCTCTTCCCTGTGCAGCTGCTGGCAGTGGCTGTCACCGTTTACCTGGAGCTGGTGAGGTCTGCTCAAGGTGGTGCCTACTATGGGATCAAGCAGCTGCCACCTCAGGTGCCGCAGTACCAACCTCTCGGACAACAAGTACCTCACATGCCACTGGGCAAGGAAGGCATCCCGATGCAGCACCTGGGCAAGGAGGTGCCCCACATGCAATATGGGAAGGAGTACCCCCATCTGCCTCAGTACAGGAAGGAGATCCCKCAGATACCCATGCTTGGCAAGGATATGGCTCCCAAGAAAGAGAAAGGTGGGTCAGCGTGTCCCTGGCCACTCCTGCGTGGTCCCATCTGCTGTGGCAGAGCACTGTTTGCCCAGGGGAAGCTGAACCCTGGAGCAGGCTGCTGCAGGCTGGGCACAGCACCTTTGTGCCAAAGGACTGGCCAGGCTGGTACCTGGCCACAGGTGGACAGAGCAGGTTCACAGGAGCTGTGGGGCAGCTCAGGGTCACCAGCACAACAGCACTGTCACCCTCCGGGCTGCAGCACAGCCTCTCAGCAGCCCTACCTGCAGTGAGCCTYCAGCACACAGGGCTGGCTTCAGGTTTGCTCAGATGCCTGTTCAAGGCCAGGAAAGCTTTGTCATCCCACCTGTCTGCAGAAGACCCTCTGATGGGGGCTTCAAATGATGGCCCAGGGTCATGTCTGGATCTGCTCCCACTCTCACTGCAACAACCAGACATACGAGCTAAGAGGCCCGAGATTTGAATTCACGGGAACATCACCATTTTGTCTGAATTTGTCCAGACCCCATAATTTAGAGGTTTGCAGAYAAAAACATACAATTGCTCTTCTGACTCTGGAGTCCTCTTTCTGTAGGTTATTTATGGGTTTGGAGGCATTCAAAGTGCAGAGGATTAGTGCACAAGTCTGCACGTACAAGCACTTTCCCTATTCAGTAAGGGAAGTTTGGACAGTATTAAGATATTTCAGAAAACAAGAAAAAAGCCCAAAATACCAAGGGTGACCAGGAACACCCAGCATCCAGGAACACCCAGTATCTTAAAATCCTTGCAAAGAGCACCAGGGTCTGCCACTGCAGACAAGCTGGTTCACTTTGCCTTACCGAGGCTTCAGCTAACCACAAGCTCCACTGACTTCAGAGGGAAATGGAAGATTTCAGGGCCTATTTTTGGAGGGTCTGAACAAGCACCATTGGCTGTAGTAAAATCAACCTATCTTGTGAGCAAAAATTTTCTACGTGCATAAAACACAACATATGCAGAGAAGGAGGTTTTGTGCCTCCCGAAGAACAGTTAATTCTCTTGTCCTGAAACCTCATCTCCTGTCCTTCCCCAAATCTCTCACTTCTTCACCCACTTTAGAACTGGAAAGACTTTCCACTTAACACAAAAAGCCTGCAGCTTGAAAAGCAACCAACCCCAGCAGTAGCTTCCCCACCCTGACCTGCAATGATAAGTACACAAAAATATGGGTTTGGACAATAGAAACATTTTGCCCGGGTGTTTAGAAGAGCCTTTACTAGACATGGCTATGCCAAATAGCAATGCAGATCAAGGCTGTAAGTTTCCAGTAATACTTTAATGGGAACCAMAGCCTTGGGGAAATATGGACATACCTATGTATAAACTTCTTACCAATACAATCTTTTTTTTAATTAATCTTGCTTATTTAAGTCCCTCTAGAAAAAGCACTTTTATGCCAKGACTCCTCCCAGAGCACAAGAACACAGAGTTTCCTGCAAAAATTTTTAAAGGTAGATGAATCGATAGCAACATGGAATAAAATGCAGATTTTGGTGTTTAAGATTGTATAGGTGAAAAAAACAAGAGAAATGCCAATGACTTTTATATGTGATGCACAATAATTATTCTGTGGAAACAGAAGCATGTGTGRAAGTTGGGAGCATGCAAAACAGTAGTAACAGCTTCCTCCTTCTCAACACCAACCTGTAACTCACTAGCTGTCTCCATCTCTCTACCAAACCATGAGGCATCATAAAAATTCCATTCAAAGCTGCCTGTTTTTTGAAGGATGTCATTGCAATCACCATTTATCTCTCTCCTTCCCCTTTTTCTTTTCTTCCCAACGCAGAAATTCCCATGCGCAGTCTGAGGGGTGAGCAAGGTCCTCCCGGTGAGCCTGGACCAAGAGGGCCACCAGGACCACCAGGATTACCAGGTCATGGTGTGCCAGGAGCCAAAGGAAAACCAGGCCCGCAAGGATACCCAGGAATTGGAAAGCCGGGTTTGCCAGGGATGCCAGGAAAACCGGGGGTCATGGGGCCCCCGGGGCCAAGAGGGGAGATGGGGCCAAAGGGGGAGATTGGGCCCATGGGGATACCCGGACCGCAAGGACCACCAGGGCCTCACGGGCTTCCCGGCATAGGGAAAGCGGGTGCTCCGGGGCTGCAGGGACAGCCGGGCCCAAAGGGTGAGCCTGGSATGAAGGGGCCACCAGGAATCCCTGGGATCCCAGGGCCAAAAGGGGAGAAAGGCGTCGGGATCCCGGGTTTGCCGGGTCTGAAGGGTCCACCCGGGCTGCCTGGTCCCCCTGGCCCCGTGGGGCTGCCGGGAGTCGGCAAACCGGGCATGGTTGGTTTCCCTGGCCCACAGGGACCCATCGGCAAGCCCGGACCCCCAGGAGAGTTAGGGCTGCAGGGGCCTCCGGGAGCCCCCGGGATCCAAGGCCCTCCTGGCCCGCCTGGCATTGGCAAACCRGGCCAGGACGGCATGCCGGGCCAGCCGGGCTTCCCGGGGGGCAAAGGGGAGCAGGGACAGCCGGGCCTGCCGGGGCCCCCTGGCGTCCCTGGGGTTGGGAAGCCAGGCTTCCCCGGGCCCAAAGGGGAGCGGGGYGTGAGTGGTCTGCCTGGCCCTCTGGGGCCAAAGGGGGAGAAGGGGCACGCGGGACCCCCTGGCATGGGAGGGCCACCAGGGGAGCCAGGCCAGCCGGGACTGCCGGGCATCATGGGCCCCCCGGGGGCCGCCGGTTTTCCAGGACCTAAAGGAGAGGGGGGTGCCGTAGGGCCACCGGGACCAGTCGGCCCCAAGGGAGAACCTGGCCTGCAGGGTTTCCCAGGAAAGCCAGGCTTTCCTGGGGAAGTGGGTGGCCCTGGGCTCCGGGGGTTGCCGGGCCCCACGGGGCCCAAGGGGGAAGCCGGACACAAAGGCTTGCCGGGGCTGCCGGGTGTCCCGGGGCTCGTAGGGCCAAAGGGCGAGCCCGGGCTCCCCGGTGCCCAGGGGCTTCAGGGCCCCTCGGGCATCCCGGGCATCGCAGGTCCCAGCGGTCCCATCGGCCCCCCCGGGCTGCCAGGGGCTAAGGGTGAGCCAGGCATGCCCGGCCCGCCCGGCTTCCCTGGCGTGGGCAAACCCGGTGCTGCCGGGCTGCAGGGTCCCCCGGGAAAGCCCGGGGCGCTCGGTCCYCCTGGCCAGCCGGGTCTCCAAGGGCCACCGGGCCCCCCCGGGCCCCCAGGTCCCCCGGTCATCATCCCMCCCACTCCACCAGCCGTGGGACAGTACCTGCCCGAGGTGGGGCCCATAGACGGCGTGAAGCCTCCCTACGGCTACAAGGGCAAGAAAGGCAAGGCCGGCGGCGTCGTCTACGAGATGCCCGCGTTCACGGCAGAGCTGCTCACCCCCTTCCCCCGCGTCGGGGTGCCCGTGAAGTTCGACAAGCTCCTGTACAACGGCCGGCAGAACTACAACCCCCAGACGGGGATCTTCACCTGCGAGATCCCCGGCGTCTACTACTTCGCCTACCACGTCCACTGTAAAGGCGCCAACGTGTGGGTAGCGCTCTACAAGAACAACGAGCCGCTCATGTACACCTACGACGAGTACAAGAAAGGCTTCCTGGACCAGGCTTCGGGCAGCGCCGTGGTGCCGCTGATGCACGGAGACAAGGTTTACGTTCAGATGCCATCCGAGCAGGCGGCAGGACTCTATGCCGGGCAGTACGTTCATTCGTCTTTTTCAGGGTATTTATTGTATCCCATGTAAAACACAACGAACAGACAYACACAACACCCACAGACAAAAATCAAAACCTTTCTCCTCTGCTTCAAACTTTTATACCACAAAAGATGCATTTTATGACCGTTTTGGACCATCTTGTGCAATGACAAAAAATTAAATATGAAGTTTAATGTTATGCACAGCTAGTTATAAAAAAAGGTGTGGTGAACATATCTAAAGATGTGTATCAGGTTCATAAACAGTTGTTTTGCACCCAAGGGGGACATATTAGCTGTACATTATATATTTCTGCAATGCCATGCTTAATTTCATTCACAGTAATTCAATACTAAAGTTCAAATCAGTGTATGTCACTCACTCCTGTTGCATTGATCATAGTTATGAGATGAAAAACAGTGACTTTGCCAGAGTAGGTCAGTCTCTAATTATATTAAAAAATTTGAGTGGCKTATTTGTCTAGGTGGGGGTTTTCTTGGTTTTTTGACAGCAGGTCTGCCTGACAAGCAAAGGTTCTGTTAGCTGGAAACCTTTATTTTCCTTCCCCCATTTAAAATAATCCTTCAGGTGTAGTTTTTTCCTGAACAATTTATTTATGATGGAAGAGGAATACTAATGGTATAACTATTCCCCTGAGCTCTCTCCAGCAGTCATTGGACCTAAAATGTCACCACTGACTCCAGCAGGCACTGGTTTTACGTCCCAATGCCACCTCACTTGGAAAGATTCCATCTTTATGCACACAGCTCAAGTAGATGAGGTCARTTTTCCCCATTTACTTTGTGCCATGTCATTGAGGCATTTTGGCCTACACATGGCAATACACCAGGGTGGCATAAATTTGCTTGGATTTCTGTGCTTGTACCAAGAACCCAAATTTGTCTTRTCAGAAGAGATGCCTACTGTGCCACTCAGCAAACACTGAATCAGTTTGCTCTTCAATGACTAGGCCAAGCAGAAGTAGCTCTGTTTGCTTAACTGATTTATTGCTTGAGATCAACCAATAACTTTACCAGCAATACTGATCACGCAAATTTATCCGAGAACTTGGTTCTTTCTAAAAGCTGATTTCCAATCCTTATTTATACGTTACCAGTTGTCAAGGCTGAGAACCTGCAGGCCTCAATACTTTTCTGTACTTGAGGACAGCGGCTTCTGTGCACGAAGTCTCTGTCTGCTCATCAATGGTGCTAAATCTCACCTCAACAAGTGTTCTGTTTCCAAAGGGCAGTGGACCTTGCTGTGGTTCCCTGTACAGTGCTGCACATCACACTCTGCTGCTTTAGTTCAAAGAGTTAAGTCCTCATCACTTCTTTGATATCTTTAGCTACCGCTACCGCTTTTGATTCAAAAATGAACTAGATTTTTCATGCAGAACTAAGATTGGATTTAACTGGCATTACCATTATTTAAATGCAGAGTTTAATGCAGTCTAACATTGACTAAGGACTCCAGTGATATAATGTGGTGCTTTATCTCAGAAATTTTACGGAACGGTGGCAGGAATGGATGGACAGTTTACCAGACACTGGTGACTTCAGTATGTTCCCAGAATATATGAGATATGTCAAAAGCAAATAATTTTGTATTTAAAATTTTTGTACTGATTTGAAAAAAAATATCTTATTAAATATCTTTAAAAATAAAACCAAAACCCAATTCTGACTTCATTCAGAACTATCAGAAGGAACATTCAAYCTGCTGAATTCATGTATCAGACTACAAGGACACTCTGAAACCACTGGCAGCGTGACAGAGGGGAAAAAACATTTTAAAAGAGACACTCTCTTCTCTCATTCCCATCACCTGGCAAAAGATTCTCTAAGCCACTGAGGGAACATGTCCCATTTGGTGGGAGGGTACAGCTGGGTCCAGGGGAACACAAAGAAGGAGTGGTTCCCTCAGGCAGCCCGTGGGGACAGGAACTGCTCAGCATCAGCCAGTGTGGAGTGCAGCTGAAGGAGGCAGAGGGACAGCCAAGGATTCAGCCACAGAGGCTGCTGATAAGGGTTTGTGTCACCTCAAAAGGCAGAACTGGCTGCCCAGGATGAGAGATGCTCCCCACATTGCTGGCTCTCTTGATGTGGCTTCCCCACCTCACCTCAAAATCAGGCATTTTCTCYAAGCTGGTGAACTCCTAACTGTCTATACTGAAAGGAATGCACTGAATACCGACTGTGCCAGGCAATTGTTATCTAAATATCCCTTGGACTCCCTGAAGCCCTCAGCATCTCATTTTTACTGCACAAAGAGAAAACAAATAATGAGAAAAACACTGCAATCAGCATCTCTTTCCAGCTAAAGCCTTTTTCACTTTCTGTAATTTTTATCACACACCATCTTCTTCATTCTACATCTTTTATTTTACCATTCCCCTGATAGTCCACTGTAAGACAAGCAAGATGCARAAAACAATGAAAAATTTGAATCACAAGGACACTGCCCTTGATCTTTTCCACAAAAAAAATGTCCCAGCATTGGTTGTACTCAGCCTGGAGCGAAATCTTCACCCACAGTACAACTCAGCCCACCTAGGTTCAGAAACTTTTTGGCTGTTTGCTCCAGGAAGCACTAAAGTTTATTCCAAACTTGATATTTTATCTGACAACACCATACACTTTACACACCAGTAATAATGGCCCTGGGCATACCCACACATCCACACTCACACACAGAGCACTCGCCCTGTAAAAATCAGGCTGAGGGTACTGTCTTTAACAGTTTATTCACAGGAAAATAATCTCCTTCCATTTGTAGCATTCAAAATTTCACTTGAAACAACTGTAAGAATTCTTCAAAATACAGGTGGCACTTTAAAGGCATATAAAACTTAAGACAAATGGCAAATAAAGTAAGTACCAATACCAAAAACATATGCTGAACTTTTTATGTTCTTAAAAATCAGAGTCCACTTAAAAGTTAAGGTATTTATACTACCTCCCAGGGCATTGTTAAAAMGGAAAGTGTGGCATTAGAAACAAGAAGTACCACACACTAATTAAACACTGAAGTTGTAATTCTGTTGTATTTTTATTACCTACACAGTCACCAGAAATGTCATTTTAGGCACTCTATTTAGTGCAATARTCTGTGACTTCCCTTAATTAATTAACAGCAGAGGAAAAAACAGTTTCCCACCAGAAAACAAAAGAACCTCCCTGAAAGTTTGGGGCACACAGAGCTTTCAGGCAACATATGTCATCCTGCCTCTTCAGTGCATAGTTTGGTGTCTTGGCGCTGGGTCTTTCTGACAGTGTAGAACTCTGAGGGTGGCAAATAAAATGCAGAAGCACCTTTTGCTGTAAGGTGGTGCTGTCTAGAAATTCAGCAATCTGCTGGAGAACAGGACAGAGTAAGAAGGGATGAGAACATCKGACTTCAGACARAAAAATGATGAGAGACACTGGGGAYCTATACAGTTACACCATTATCAGACACAGAAATAAAGGTGGCAGCACCCTGGGATTCAATATTGGCAGCTTTGTTCCTGATGCGATTTAAAAAAACTGGATAGTTTTAAAGGAAAGTTTCAGTGCAGAGATTTCACTTTCAGGAATGGCAAAAAGAGAAAAAGAAAATCTTAATACCAAATGACTCTCAGAAATTATCTAAATATTTGGTGTTAGCATAATTGTTTTATACGGAAAGCCCCAAGTCTTTGGTACTGCAAAAGACCTGTGAAAATGTGTGCCCAGACAGAAGAGACACTGAGCACTGCTGAGAAACACACKACACATGGGTGCTCCTGCCTGAAGGAAGGCAGTGCCAAAGCAAGAGCCATCCACAAGGCAGATGAGCAGGAGGGATGTGCATGGAGCAGGGCTGGTGTGCACAGGATCCTACAAAACATCTTGTGGGGGGAAAATTCATTATTGGGCACACTGCTTATTATTGAGGAGAGCTACTGGCCTGCAAGCTGGGCTTTCAAAACAAAAACAAACTACAAAATGAATACCCCATGGTTTATCAACAGCATCAGCTCTTGGCTTGGTCCCGAGAGAACAGGTTTTGTTCTGAATGTTACCCAATCACCCTGGGACACTCTAACTGTGGTGGACTCAACATCCCTGCAGGAGCACACAARTCGAGGGAGAAATATCCCTGGGAATACTGCTTAATTTGAAAAATAAGTTAGTCAKACCAATGGGGAGGTTTATTAAGAAATAAAAAGGAGAAGCTGATRTGGACAAGTGCTTTGTAAAGAGCATATTAAATTCATCAAGAACACCAAACWTTATTTTTTAAATATATTTTAGGGAGATCAAAAAAGCTGATGAGGCAAACATAAAAAAGATTAAAGGGATTTTTTTTGAAGTACAAAGAGTTTGGGAGACTTTGTTTGCCATGAAGACTTTTTTTTTCAATTATTCTGATTGTTCTGCCACAATTAGAATCCAAATCCTACCCTCCCACAAAAAAGCAGAAAACCTAGAAAAATGAGGAGAAGGAATCAGTTTAGATTAGTGGGAAGAGTATCTCTGGAGATGAAATAATGCAGACAGGGTAACTCCATCCTCATAAGCAGAACTCCCTACCCACTTCCTAYGGGTAGGGATGGAGAAGCAGAGGGAAGCAGCTTGCACCATCACAAAAACTCTCCTCATGGTGTGGGGCAAATTCAACAGCTCTCCTGGAAAAAAATCCTCATGAACAGCATACTGCAAGATATGACATGGATGCAGCTGGATCATGGCAGCAGCCACTGGAAGAGCTGGGGGCTCCAGCTCTGGAACCAACTGCATATTTTGAGCGTGACAATACTGTCATTAATATCTGATGTGAAACCCCACCTGTCTGTAGTCAGGATTTTTAAGCAAAGACCTCCTCAAAGCCTCAGAAAACAAAAAACAAAAAAAAACAAAAAAAAAACAAAAAAAAACCCCAAACAAAACAAAAAAAAAAGTAAATAAATTAAGTAAGAGCCCTTCTTCCAGCTGGTAAAGAAAGGGTGGTCTTCTCCATTTCCACYACCAGAGTCCCCTGTACCCCAGGACCTCACACRCACTCCCCTCTCCTCCATGCTCCCACTGCCACCCTGCACATCTCTGGTCTGCAGCTGCACCCAAGGGGGACACAGCTGCCAAGACACCATGGCACAGCCTGGCCCTTGCTGGGACACCACTGGGTCCTTCCCCACCCATCAGRTTTTTCTGATGTCTGGATTTTTTACAGGTATGTCCAACTTGCTTGAAATGGACCAAAGCTCAGGAATCACTGGGTGAAAACACACTGCCTCCTCCCCTTCAGCTGTGGCATCTCTCCAAATCATACTGCCCTCCCTAAYTCCCAAATGGCAGAGCCAAGGAGTTAAAAATGGAAATAAGAACTATGAGAAGGTGTTTGTGATTTTGTTTTTTTTTTTTTTTTTATAGCTACTGCACCCCAGAAGGATGACTCTTTGGTTACTTCAATGGTTATTCCTCTACATTGCTGCAGCAAAAAGAAAAAAAAATGTGCTTGGTACTCTTGCAATCCTCAGCTTCTGAAAATAACAAATACCATGGTTTGTGTTCATATTGTGATTGTTTGCATWACTCCTAAATGTACTCTCTCTATAAATTTCATTTAAAAGCAACAAAGGTATTTCTACCAACTTTAAATCATTTTAAGTGGACTTCTTTATGCTTTCCTCAGGTGTGATTGATCAGGATAACCACAAAATCTTCCAGTAATTCTGCCATAATTAAAATAAAAACTTTGTTTAGATGCTCTGTGAGAGAACTGGAACAGCATACTGTTGTTCTTTGACAGTTGTCAAGCGCCTTCCCAGGCAGATTTCATTTATTCACAGACTCATCAGAGACAAACCAACACGGGAAACAAACGTCCCATTAAATGCCTCAATTAAAATCTTGAGTAAATTCCCACTGATAAATGATTTAGTTCAGCCATACACTTTAAACTTAAATGTCAAGATAGAAGAGGTAAACAGATGCCAAATGATAATTCAGCTGAGGTACATCCTGGATATTCCCTACCACACTCTACTGCCAAAAATGGGAGTATTCATTGCTTGTATTGACGCATTAGAGCATCTGAGGAAGGAGATTGTGCTCATTTGGAAAAATCCACCTCAATTTTTGAGGAACAACAAACAAATACATGAGATCCYGTCCTGGAGAACTAGAACTCCAACAAGCATTGTCTCAAAACTCAGGCATGAACATCTCTGTCCCAGATCACGTTTCCGTTGTGGTCTGGGGGCTTGGACAACTCTTCARTCTTCATATTCCCTCCTTTTTAAGTCAAGTTAGCAACTGTAAAATTTACTGGATGCACAGCACAGGGAGTATGGTTTTTCCATTAAATGGGTACAACACAAGCATTGTCAACACCAACATCTCCACAAATTGGACAAAGGGTCTTCACCTCTGGCAAAGGCAGACAGCAGTTCAGAGTTGATGGTCAGTGCAGAAGCTGTGGCTGCTTGGCTGAAGGTGCACATCCTCTCCTCAGGAGTATGRCAGAACAAAACCTGCACAGTCTGTACGTTCTCCCTTCTCCAAAACTCACAGTAATGATTTAGATGCATAGATTTAAAGCCATTTTCACACTTCAAGACAGATAGTCATGACTTTACATCCATCTACTAATGGAACACTGGTCATCGCAGTRTCTTGACAGTGGAACTCTTCTGGAGGATAACATCAGAAACGAAATTATTCCAGAGAATTAATCATTTGGAAGGAGTTCTCACTGATAAGTGATGTGCATCACATTTTTATATATCCCTGATACTTTCAGCTGAAAGTTTCATGGTTTCCCACTATTAAATAGCTTCACAGAAATTCAGTTAACTCTGTCTGCAACAGTCCATTACCGTCAGGCTTAGAAAGCAGCTTCTGCCTTGGTGAGGTTTCTGGGCTCCTTTGAAACAGTAAACAGTTATGCTGCACTTAAAAAATAAAAATGTCATACAAAAAATAAAAATTTTTCAGATCTTCAAAATAGTGATTGTTCTTTGTATTTTCCATTCAGCTTTCACGTCAAATTGACTACAAAGTTCTTGTCTATAAGCTTCTTCAAAAATTTCTGCTCGGCGGTGATGTTGTGGTATTCATTCTAAAGAGATGTGAGGGAATAATAAAATAAATTAYAAAATCAAATTATAACCAGCAGCATCACTTGGCTGTTCCTATTACCTGTGATACTTGGAAGATGCTAAGAATAGGAATGTTCTGAAGAAAAGACTTCTTAGCACAGGCTTAGCACAGTCTCCCAAGMAAACAGGTTGCTCAAAAGTAGATTAGATATTTCCATAAGCACACAACCAAAAAGGCTGATCCTTTGATGATAAGAATGGGTGAGATGTGSTCTCACAGAAGTCTTTCCATTATTAGCTCTCCCAACTCCTCACCCTGCTTACTCAGAACAACTGTGTAATCACATTTACAGCACAAACAGTCAGAAAACAAGTCACTCTCAAAGTGCAGGTTCTGGAAAAGCACATCAGCCCCTGGTAGCTCAGATGCACCCTGCCAATTAGTTTCAGCAAGCCAAAACCACCTCATCTTCTGTGCTGTATCCAGATTCTGGATACACAGGAGACCACTAAAGTTAGTGGATGGCAGCACAAGGAAAATAAATTTACTTAAGACACTGAATCCTGTACATTAAAATGAATGTAATAAAAATACTGCATWAAGTATTATACATATGTAGTATAGTATACAGAATTTCATGCCACTAAAGAACAGGAACAATTTTGTTTAGTAGTTTTGTTTTTTTTAAAGTTTCAAGGTTTTAAGAAACTTATGGATGTATATTCAACTAATGACCAAACTATCGGTGCCTATGTTGCAAAAAAGCACCTGCAGAGAGGAGTCTCAAAAGGAAGGCAAGTTCAGTGTCAGAGCAGAATTATCTCAGAGCAGCAGGCATCTAGGAGTCCTGAGAGAAACATGAGAGACTCCTATGGATACTGTCTCTACCATTCCTCTTCAGCAAAGGGAAGAGGAGCAAAATGGTACCCATATGCTCTGGACAAATGGAAAACAGAACTTCGCACTGGAGGAGATGGGGCTGCTTGGAATGCAGAGCTGAAGGCAACTGAATACAAGGGCAGAGACATAAAAGAAAACAGAAGCATGGCCATAGCAAAGCAAYAGGGAGGAGAAGACATTCCTGATGTTTGCCAGCCTCCTGCTGCTCCCTCTCCTGCTGAGTTGTGGCTTTCCCCAGCAGTTCCTTCTCTTCCTATCCTCCTCCAAGAGCTGCTTCTCTTTTCTACTTTCTGTTTCCAAAATCCAGTTCTGCTATGCAAGACCTATGCAAGTTCATAGGTCTTAACTCCTTCCATTCCCCTTTGCTCTCCTGTCTTTTAAGTAGTTTGACACCTACGACATGGTACAAGTAAGTGCCAAGGAAAAGGAGAACACAAACAGAAACAACACCACTCATGTGCAGACAGTGCTAACAAAGATGTCTCCATGACAAGAGCTGTGCAGCCTAAAGAAAACAYCAGCAAAGCAAAACACAACACACAAATGGACATGTCATGCAGACACTGCAAARCATGCACAAGGGACACAAATATCAGGATCTACATTTTCCAGAAACAAYAGCAGAGAAGAAGAGATTCAAGCAATGTTAACCCACAAGCAGCTGAACCAGCAGAAGGTGGGAGGCCTTTCTGACCTGCAGCCCAACACTTTTMTCTATATTGAATTGCCTTCCCCAATTACCAGCTCTATTTCTCTCAGCACAAACAAGTGTTAGTTACCTGCATCATCTGAGACATGGTTTCATTGCCATAGTAGTGCAAAGAACTGTTTCTGTCAGCGAAGTCRTACTTGAAGCCTGCCAGGTGGACTTCATGGCATATGTGAAATGCCAGTGTAACAGCAATTAGCCCCGTTGTTGGATGCTTGGGTTTCTACAACAAAGCACAAACAGAACACATATRTAAGTACCCTGGTAGCTTGATGGGAGTAGCAAACTTAAACACAAAGACAAGGGAAATCAGGCAGCCTGAGTCTTCTACAATGTCTGGTTTCACAGTTTGATCTCCTCGTGTCTCAAAAGGAGCAGGGTAYTACTCCACAGACTTCCCATGACTGGGGTATCTTGTCATGCCTGCCTTCCCTCAGATTCTTTGGTTTCTCAGGAGGGCTGAGCCCACAGTGTAGCCCTTCCCTCCACAGGTGCATCAGGAAAGTCTCCCCTTTACTCTGCTCAGCTACTTTCATAAGACTGTGTTTCACTACACTGGAGACCATTTCATCCCCTCAAACCTGACTGAATTAGGACGTGCTCAAAAGTTTCTGGATAATGGAGGCCCAGATGAACAGAACATAAGACACCTCAAATTTTCATAGCTAAACCAAAGTAAAAAAGCATAAATCCTATTCCTACAAAATTTGACTTTTTTCAAAGCAGGGACATTCCAGAAGAATCTTCCTTTAGACCTTCCCCCACCATCCCCATTTGAAGAAACTTAAATAAAATTATTTCTSCCTACAATAAGAAAGTTCAGAAATAAATGCATGTAAAATAAACAGCATGTCATAAAGAGGTTTTAGYWKTGCAAAATTAAGARCACCTAACCAAAGGTTAGTATTTCKCACAAAGGCACAGAACTYCTCCATGTAACCATCTGCCCTATTGTGTGCTCAGATACATGACCTCTTTAGTAGCAGCAGAGGCTAAAATGATCTGGGGAAGTAAATGAGGCAAGTTTTTTTAAAGAGAAGTGAACTCTTTTCTATTCGACCAAGATGAAGCTTTCTGAACTCTGACTGAAGACTCTGTCTCTGAAAGAGAAGCAGACAAACCAGTACTAGACAATTCTGTGCACAGAGAAGACAGATGCATTTGATATGTTTTTTTGTTATCATATTACAACACAAAAAATCCCCAAAAAGAAGTTACTATTCTCAGTTCTTTTAAGCCTAACTGAAGTCACAGAATTGAACTATCACCTTTTACAGAGTTTTCTGCTACCTTGACACAACTCTTGGAGTACTCCAGAAATAATATCTGATTAAAATGTGCACTATGCCCAGGGCTCCTGMCAGTTAGCAAAATAACTTTCTGCCCTAGGGCCCAACATCATAAACTTAGTGGTGACTCTGTTGCAACATCCATACTAAACAGGACCCCAAAACTACGGCAGGAATGCTACRTGTCAGGATTAGTGCTATTTGGAAATATTAGCAATATCACAGGTTGTAACTAGCTCTGCTCACCTTTAGTTATCACAAAATTCACCTCAGAAGAATATAATTTAAAAGCAACTACTCTTAAAATGTACTATCATGAAATATCCACATATCCTTGGCCTGTAATTAAATTTTTACAGCCTATTTAATGGGAATAGGCACAGCCTTGGAATTACTCCACTACACTTTCTGACTTCAGTGGTGCTGGGGCAACACATCTGATTTTATTCCTGGCTCTACTAACAAACAGAAATGCTTGCTGGCTATCCAGCAATGTGCACACTGAGAACATGAGATTCCATTTTAATGGAAAAGACACAGAGAGCAGAGAAAGCAACAGAGATCGTCGGCATCTCCCGCAGGCAGAGGGGGCTTAAGCACAGGACAGTGAAGGCAGCACCAGCCCTCCCCAGCAACAAGAGATGGTGCAGAGGGCTCCAGTGTGAGACCTTTCTACCCATGGGAACCCCTGAGTTGTGACCARTTAACTGAGTGTGCCAGGGCCCCTGCAGATGTGYAGACTCCCAGCCACAGCCCACCTCTGAGATGGAACAGGGAGGAAGACTGATCATTGCTGCATAAGGGACTGCAAAACCCCTGGCACACAGTAACTGGGATGTGGAGGTAGGAGAACTCTACCCCAGCTCTGTGCAGGGGCACCCAAGAGCAGGAGAGGAGCAAAGGGCAACCAAGGGGCRACCAAGGGGCGACCAAGGGGCCTGTGCCTCTGTACCAGCTGAAACCACACACATCTCTAACTCACTATGATTGCTTTTAACATCTACTCCCACTGAGAAGGGAGCCCTGAAGGATTCAAGAGGGATTTCTGGACTCATAGAGACCATGCATGTTCTGTGGCCATTTAGGAGATAGTCAGGGTTCCAATAACTGTGCTGCTTTCTTCCCACCCTCTGCTGAAAAGCTGAAATGGCACAGAGCCCCAAGCAAGCACATAGGCAAAATGGCCATTCCAATTTGAGTTAAAAGGAGAGAAAAACGCCACTATTAGGCTCAGAAAACGAATTTTAGAAAGAGGTGTAAGAACCTACCCCCCACACCGCCCCCCAAAAAAAAGTCTACTACCTTAAGTATTAGAAAGATTAAACCAGAAAAAAAGTTGTGGCAGATACTCCACAGTGAKAACCCATCAGACATTTCCACACATCAGCTGGGTGGTATTGGTGAAGTGGGGAGGTGACCCCAGGGAATTGTATCTGTGCAAACAGCACGTCATGATCMACTGCACAAGGGACCTCACCAGCTTGTAGCTTTACCTTTCATCAGAAACATTCTTCAGTCAAGAACTGRCAATTAAAATGTATTTTTATGTCCAAATAGCTGGTTAGCTCATTACAATGCTTGGCATCAAATCAGCAAGCACAACAATGGTACCAGGCATTCATCCTTAGCACAGGGTTGGAATATCCTGTATGTTCCCTGGTCCCTCCCCGGCTCCAGGAGTGTGAAATTGCAGCAACGTTAGAATTACCAGTTTGCTGGGGGGACAGTTTGCTTGTTTGATATGGACTTATTTTCAGTGTTTTTGTTTTTGGTGGAGATTTCATTGTTTGTGTGGGTTTTTTTTGTCTGTTGTTTTGTGTGCCTTTTTTTTTTAGAAACATTGTAAAACATCCAGCTTTCAGTAGTTCAAGACTCCCTATTATTTCTAGAAGCTCTTTGAATCTGTCATGCTGCATTAGCTGCCCATCTTTCCCAGTTTTGCAAAAGACATTTTGTCTGTCTAGAAAGCAGTCTCATTTCATACCAATTACAGAATCCATAAAAAGGTATTTTTGGCACACAAGGCTAGCCACTCTCTTTCTGGATTCCATTTGCCCATCTTTTTTGAGCACCATCTAAATGACACACTACTTTAATGTGAACCTAAAAGGTTTCCTACATTACAGTCCACTGTAATAAGCACATAATTGCCTCTAAATACACATTTGATTGCCCAAAACTAGAAGGCACAAAAGAAWAAAAACGTACCTCCTTCTTAGGGAACCTTGCTGGGAAATGAAGCCATTCATAGGCAGTTTTCCTGGTGATGCTGGGATCAAGAATCCTTATTTGACTTGATTTGTATATCATCTTCAGAGCTGGTCTCTTCCAAAAGCCCTTCGCGCTCTGTTACAGGCAAGTAAATACGCATTTTTTTTCAGTTATAAACAGTTGAATTTAGTTTTGTAACAACTCTAAGCAGAGGAAACTCCAAGGGCATAAGAATAAGGAAGAAGAACAGTGCTGAACCTCCCTATGTTCAAAAACACTTGCTCCTGCAACAGGATAATCCACTGCTGCAGCAGGCTGGGGCCAGCTGGCTGAAAAACAGCTTTGCAGAAAAGTCCCTGATGGACAACATGTGCCAAAAATATGCCCTGGAGGCAGTAAATGCTCACTGTGTGCTGGCCATACTAGTAAGAACATAGAAAACAGGCAGAGAGAAGTTATCATTCTCAAGTATTTTGCACTGTGCCCTTCTGCAGTCCCACAAATGYTGTGCTGGGCTCCCTTTTGTGCAAGAAAGCGTGTCAAACAGCAGGTCACTTAAACTGCCAAAGGGCCAGAGCTCACAGCAAACTAAAAGGGTTTGAGCCTCTGAGGAGGCTGGGTTGGGTCAGCTCATCTTCAGCTGTTTTGAAGGGGTTTACAGAGATTAGATTAGACTCTTCTCAGAGGCACACAGTGAAAGGACAATGAGAAATTCCCTCCTGTGAGAGAGTGTGCTACAGCACTGGAACAGAGCTCGCAGAAACATCCTTGGATATATTCAAAATTTACTTGGACAGTGCCCTGCAAACCCAGTATGGCTTTGCACTTCGCTCCGAATGAAGAAGATTCAAAAAGATTTTGGACTAAAGACCTCCTGAAAGAGGTCACTTTCAGCATTATTCTGCAGTTCCTCCAAGTGTGCAGGGTAAAATATCTGAAAAATGTCTGGAGCATGCGTATTAAAATATCAAAGAACATTAGGGAGAGGATAAAAATACATTTCCCAGAGGTAAACTGCTTTGTGATTAGGAACTGATCAAATCTGTGCATTAGAAAGAATTCAAAGCACTTATGGAAGAGAAAACTAATTACTAGAAGGAGATCCAGTGCCTCTCTCAGCTAGGAGGACTAAGGTTAAAAGCAAATGTATTTCACATGAGAGATTAGCCAAGGTGCATGAATAATGGAACTCACTACTTTCTGACCACCTAGTATCTCCCAAAGCCACTTCAAGTCCCGTGGTTTGAAGACAATGAGAACAACAGTGGTATTAGGGTCGTAGTGGATGGGATCTGAGAAGATGGATTCCGGGTAAGAAAGGCGGAAAGTCGTCCTCCTCCCGACATCCTCTTCATAYCCTATCACAGGGCCATTGTTCATTCTGCAGAGGACAGAGGCACAGAGACATCAGTGACTGCCCCAGCCATGTTCCCACTGTGCAGGGGCTGCCACACACATTATGAGACTGCAGGACAGACAATGTGTCTGGCTCCAGGAAAGTTTAGCAGCCCAGCATTTACTTATCACATTACAGAGCAGATGAGCAATTATCAGGTGCACTCACCCTCTAACCCCGAGGGATCAAGCACATACAGGAACTTGGCCAAGGTGGTTTAGAGAGCAATCACACAATTGCTTATCGTGTGTCACTTGAGCAGAAAGCAAGCCTTCTGACTTGGCTCAAAMACAGAAACTAGAGAAGGGCAGAGAGATTATCTGCCTTGGAGAATTACCCATTGCTCCATGCACACAAAATGAAAAGGAGATCACCATTTACCTTATTATGACGTCATATGAGTCAATTTTCTCCCCTAATGTCTTATTTCGAAGCACTCCTCCATTACCAACCACAACACACCGTCGACAGGCAATGCTGTAAAACAAAGACAAGTTTTATTATTCATGACTTCCATGGCTTCATATTAGTAATACTTCTGCATGCTAACTGGCTTATTTACTAACTGAGGTCTTGTATCTTTTACAGCCCTTGGCCCCTACAAAGCAGACTCATACTCTTGTATGTATACTATGGCTGCTTTTTTAAAAAAAAAAAAAAAACTGACAAAGTCAGTAATTGGCTCCCCTCATGAAATTGTTTTTACACATCTCCTTTTTCTAGTTGTTTGCTGATCATCTAACCACTTGGTGATACGAGTGTCATTAGATAAATTACCTTCCGCAGCCCTTCAACCTTGTCCCAGTCTGCAGGAACAGACCAGGACAAAACGTATCTGGAAAACTCAATATTAGAGGGCTTCTGCAATATTGTACAACTCCACAGCCCAGGACATGTCCAACACAAGCTAAAGCAGCAAGATTTATGTTCACAATTCACCTTACAGGCCTATGAACTGTGCATGTGAAAAACCTTAGCTCAATGACACAGGGCAGCTTCTCAGATGAACATGGTATGGATTTTTCTCCCTCTACTTAAAAGGTGCTGCCTAAACATGTTTAAGTGAGTGGCATGTGAGCAGTCATGATGTAACAAGATGGATGCCTTGATTAGAAGTTGCATTCTCATACAGCCAGATTTAAATTAGACAGCATTATTAGGTATATAAAATGCTATGAGCTAATAATAAGATCTTATACTACATCAGATTAGAACACTAATTCCAAATTTACAATACATTCAGAGATAAAAAGCACACCAAAAAGAAAGGTATTATGCAGATCTAAACTTATGAAAGTAAATTCTAACGTTAAGATTTTCAAAGCTATTCAGGTTTTCTCAGTGCCATGTTTTGCTGTCTACTGCCTTGTTTCAATGCTAGTAAAATGTGTTTAAAAAAGAAAAGAAAGGGGGAAGCTCACAAACAGGCTTGCTGTTTTTTTACTCAAGAAATTTTGCCTTTTTAGGAAAGGTTTAAATCAAATGTACAAGACTGTAAGCTCCTTCTTACAGAATAAGCATATCATTTTTTTGTTGTTGTAAAAATGCTTCTTWGTTTAGAGCAAAAGCTATTCAATTTGGTTGCAGCAGGAACAATGAGAAAATAAAAATGTTGGTATTTTCTTTAAGCAGGCTCACAGTTTACTGAGGATGAGTCACCTCACAACACTACACCACTCCCTTGGTTTATTAAAGAAAAATGCTCTATGCCATTTCTTGCTGTAGGTTCAGAACACCAAAACTGTCCCAAAGAACATCATATTAAATTCCCAGAATGGCACTTTATGCAAACTAATTAACATCTTTCTCCTCAAACTGTCCAACCTGCTTTTTCAGCTGAGAGATATTATTCAACATCAGTGAAAACAGCCAGTTCCAGCCAAGACTCAGCAACATCTCTATATACAAAGCAGTTCCCTGTATCTCCTAGAGAATTAACAACATCTGCAGAGATAGTTGCCTTTAAGTATACATATATATATATATATATATATATATACACACACACACAAACACACAAATAATGCTCTAAAGGCAGCCTTCAGTGTTGGGTGACATGGAAAAAGTCAGCACACCTTTCTCTACTGTTTCCTGAACAATTTGGTATAGAGAAGCATTCACAACAAGACKTACAGCTATCCAGCTAATACCATAAATCATGTGACTCAGTATCTTGGAAATCAGAAGGGTGAAAACCTGTTACACCACCCTCACCTCAGTAGTGTGGCCATTCCCTCTACACCCCTAAAGCCTTTCCCTCTCTACTYCTTTTGCCCATTCATTTTCCACCTAATTTTTCTATCTAGTTTAAAAATATCTTAAAAAAGCAGGATGRTGAACATATAAAATTTACAGTAGGAGGAACAAAGCAGGAGTTGCCCTTTTCCTGAATTAGATCTTGTTACTTACAGCTATAGCACAGAGCTCAAAGTAAGGAAGGAAAAAGGAAAAGTGGATGAAAAAATGCGATCAGTAAGTGATGAAGAGGAAGTGAGGGAGAGCTACAGAAGTTGTATAGCTCTTCTCAAGTCAAATCCAAATTTGTTTTTTCTCACTGACAAATGCAGACCAGATTTTGTTTATGACTAGGAGTTGACTACTTGGACTGAAAACAAAGTGAAATTTGAAGTTTGATTAAGCTTTCGAATTACAGTGCCCTTCATAACATGAATACTCAAAAATAAAGCTATCAGCTGCCATCAAATACCCAATAAAGAATCTAACATTACTATTTTAACTTTTGAAATGGATGGAAGTAACAAGCAGATCAAATATTCCTGAAGAAGTGTACAGATGAGTACAGTCAAACAAATTAAAATAATCATCTTTTAATCTCTGTCAGGCTCAGGGAGATCAAAGTGGGCTGGCTCAAACAGGAAGTCTGGCACAAGTGTGCTCTTTCTGAATTTCTTCCTCCCCTTACCCTTGCCAGTATCCAAATGCCTTCAGTTATGATCCTACATCTAAGTTCACAGTCATAGAGTCCACTAACAACAGTAAGCAGGAAGGGAAACTTTTTATGTAAAAAAACCAGAACATGTTATCATACAAAACTAACACATGACACAGAGATAAAAAATATGTAGCAAGGTTGGACTGCATTTAAAGATTCTTAAGCTAAACAAACTGACCTGTACTTAATGCAGGTCATAGAAGTCAATGCATAGGTTTTCAGCAGACTGTTACTCCCAGATACTTTACCAACCTTACTTCTTAAGGTTTCCTTTTCATAATATTTTCAAATTAAACAACCCCGAACACTCACCCTTTGTCCAAGTCAATAAATTGACAAGAAGGGAAATTAATTCAAATGTCCTTACAGAACATCAGTTGTGCTACAAGTGAAATATAACAGATGGCAATGTCTGGATGTTCAGCTTACACCAGTAGTGCAATATTAATGACAGTGAAAAATATTAAGACCTTGGCTGTAACAATAGCTGTAGGAGAGGTTTGACTGACAAAGAGATTACCTTTATGTGTCAGAGATCTGCTTAAGAGTATAAATGGATCCCAGTGCAAACACCATGGTAACTGATTTCCAATGCCTGCAGGCAGTAGTCACTCAAAGCATTGCCCTATTCATGTGGTGTACAAGAGCTTCAATCTCAAGGCCAGGCCTTGGCTTATATATTTTGTCTATATGGTGAAATGCTAAAAGAAACATTTTCCTGGTCTATAAAAGAAAAATATTGCTAAATGGAAATGCAGCTTTTAAAGGTCAAAAGGTCTGCATCCTCCACATTCCACTGAAATACTGCTTCAGTGGAAAAAGAAAAAAAACCTCAACCTCAGCTACTTTAACACACACCCTCATAGTCCGTTGAGGAATGCAAATTATTTCCTTTGAGGTTATATGGTGAAAGGARGATGCAGAGTTCACATTTTGTAGACTCAGGATTGTGCAAATTCATTTGTAAGAATTGTTGAGCTTAGAGTCCTTAAGAGTACTCAGTAAGGAATTGAACCCACAACTGAACTGAAGTCAGTGACACTGTTCATCTCCAAACTCTTAAGGAGAGCTAGACCTTTACACAGTGAGAACACCTCCTAAGCTTGGAAAATGACACTGTTTGGAAAAAAAACCCTTGTAGCTCACTCTGTACAGATTTACCTAAGTCATACACAAATACAGTTATATAAGCACCACAGACTATGGGTTTATATAGCTTGGTATCTGTCTGCCTTGAAAAACGTTTGTAGGGAAATCTGGTTTGTGTTCTGCCAGGARGGCTAAATTAGACAACAGCATTACAAAGTTGCCTAATAATTCTGTATTATTGGAGAATGTTATTAGGATTAATTTCCAAAGTGTTTCACTTTTAAAGGTCACTGTATCTCAGTGAAATATATGTATAAAAACTCTTCCCCTCCTACAGTGATTAATGCCCTAAGAGTGCTGTACACAAAACCTGATGCATCTAGAAAAAATATATTGTATGAAGTCACTGCATGTTTGTTTAYACTACTGCCTATKAAATAGAAATMGCTCTCATTTTGCTTCAGTRYTACTGAAGGACATTACTTTTAATAAGATAAAGCATACTTCCCATATACACATCTCAGAGAATCTAAAATCAAAGGATAAATTTCCTTATTTTTCATCTCCATGACARGACACTTCCATTTAAAAGGTCAAGATCTCTGCTTTACAGCACAATTACAGAGCTGAACTTATGATTTCAGGACATTTCTAACACAACACTTGGCATTCTCCTTCAAACTTCGACGAAAGTCCAGCTTCTGTCAGCCAATTCTGTATAAATTTACCCCATGATAATGCTCCTGATAGAARATACAGAGTTTTACCTTTTTTCCTTCCTTYTCTGMAGTGTAAACTTGAGCATCGTAGGAACARACTAAACAGAGAAGGGAAGGAGTACAATAGGTGGAAAAAAAGAAAAACCCCATATTGAAACAAGTTCTTAGGTTTGAACATATTCCACCCAAGTTTAATGAAAAYGTGATCCTGACATCTGGCTTCAGGCAGCAATCTTGTACAGTGTCTGTAATTAAAAAATAAAAACAAGTACAGCCAACCTCAGCCTTATTTGCACTCAATGGTATGAAAAAGTCTCTATATTAACATGATATCTGGCAGGTTGTCAGCCCATTTTCTTGACTGCAAATCTAAGGAGCCATCTGCATCACTTTGTACACAGAGGACTTCAGTCTACTTGCCAACCATACTACACTATCTCCAAAAAACCCCAACCAAAGCTAGACAAACAAAAAAGAGCAAGACACACAAAGATCCTCCAAAACAAAACAAGAAGTCCTGGTAGATGTGGCTTCCAACAAGAGATTTCATCTAATTAAAGATTTAATCTAATTTAATCTATCAAATCCACGGGAAGCAAGTTATCTAAGGCATGGTCCCTTCCATGCCACACCCTTGTTACTCCCTAAAGGACAGCCAGTCTTTCCTGTCTTCTGAAGTCTCCCTGATCCACAAGGAAAGGAAGCTGAGCATACCAAGGAACAATGGTGTGCAGCAGCCATCAGAARCAGAGGCACAGGGATATGCCCAAGATTTCTTCTGCATAGGAGCAGCCATTGGTTTGCACCTGCATTCTCCATCTTATACCAATGATGACTTTGAAAGAAGAGGTCACATTCAATCTAAGCATAGAAAGATACTGCAGGAAGGTGAGACTGCATTCAGCTGGCAAATTTCTAACACAGTTATAAAATGAAATCTGTAAATTTAAGCTCCCTCACAGGAAATTTTTTCTTGCATGCTGATGCCACGTAAGTGTAAAATCAAGCCTACTTAAACCTTGGAATCAGTTACATACTGCTTGGACCCTGTCATGCTGATCTGTGTCTGGACTAACTTCAGCRATATCAGGACAACCTCACAGACATTCCTTTTCAGGTAAACATGAAATATTAAGAAAACAACTAACAGAAACAGCAGCAAATAAACCATCCCACCTGTCTTCTTCACTGTAAAGTCCACAGTTCTGCAGTCTTGAAAGGGCTAGACGAAAAAATTGCTCTAGAAAGTAAATATAAACAAGATTAATGAAAATATTCAGTATTTGCCAATACAAAAATAAGCATGTCACCCTGACTACAGTATTTTTAAACACAGTAGTTCACATGCTGTGTAATAATGTGTTTACACTACTGTGCATAAAAACCTCAAGGAAGAACACTTGGGATTTAGGGCCACAGATGAACCAATGATTTCTACCRAAGAAATTCAGGTTTATCAGAGCTYCTCTCTAAGGTGTTCTGCCTCAAAATAGAAAATTGCATGAGATCTGTATTAAAAAATATATCTTAGTTACAGTAAAAAAGAACTGAAAGGATTTCCAAGACCTACATCCCAACTGACTTTGTTTTCTCTTCTACCTACCTTCAGGTGACCCAAGAGGGTTCATACAGCCAGGGACAGTTAACAGCATTATGTATTTTGGGAGAAGACATCAAATCAGCCTGTGCTAACAGGCAAAGCTGGGCAGAGGCACCTTCCTAGCTCACCCTTGGTGGGCAGGCTCCTGCTGGACAGTCAGTTTGCCTCAGAGGAGAAACCAACTCATTCCCAAATGCAGTCTTCCTTACTGTAACCTCAGAAGTGCAGGAAAATACACTATCCCTTTTACACTGATGGAGGGCAAATCAAAAGTCTAAACTCTGGACTTACAGGATACATGAAGGTACACTGTTCAGTGTTAAAACTCCTGAGATTTGAGACTTTATAACCCTTTCCAAAAGGGTAGCTAAGGCCCTTAGGGTTTCTGGCCCTATTTACTCTGCCCTAAACAACACGGGCAGTGGGAATGAACCAGAAAACCCTCTGCACAGGTCCAGCAGTCATRCAGTGTCAGGAATCCCCTCTGCAGCCCGTGTGACACCTTCCCTAGCACAGGAGTCAGCTCAGTGTCATGGCTTAGCCCCAAATGACAACTGCCACACAGCCACTCACTCACTGTCCACCACCTCTTAATGGGGAGGAGAATCACAGAAAGGTAAAATCTGTAYAGAAAAGCAAAGASAAAGGGGAATAAAACCCAARAAAAACAAGTGATGCACAATACAGTTGCTCATCACCTGCTGACCCATGCCAGTCCCCRAGCAGCAACCAGCCCTCTTGGGCAACTCCCTGCCAGTTTAAGTACCAATCATGTTCTATGSTATGCAATGTCCATTTTCCATCTGGGGTCAGTTGTCTTGGTAATCCTCCACTCAGCTTCTTGAGCACCTGCTCACTGGCAGAGCACAGGAAACTAAGTCCTTGACTTAGAGTAAGCACTACCTAGCAAGAATTAAAACATCCGTGTGTTATCAACATTATTCTCACGCTGAATCCCAAACACAGCACAGTACCACCTACTAAGAARAAAATTAACTCTATTCCAAGCAAAATGAGGACAACAAAAGGAAAATTTCACTGATGCAACTGCCCAAACCTGAGGACTTCTGCCTCAGTAGACTCTGGATTCCTACTCAGCTTATGTGTGCTGATTGAAGCCCATCACAATGACTCCATTATTATTTCACCTAAAAAGCATACCTGAGTATCTTTAGCACTCCTGCTCGTATACAAACAAAAGGAAGCTGAAWAAGGTCCACTCTTCCTCACTCACAGCTTTTTGGAGCTTCTCCGTTTAGAGAGGCAACCCCAACCCAATGTTTTACTTGTTGAAAACAGTAAAGTGTCAGGTCAGAGGGTCTGAATAAAACTATCAAGTCACTGCTAGACACCCACAAATGGACTGACATTGGTGCACAGGAAAGATCATGGCCAGAGATTAGGGTGGCTTTACAAGTCATTTAGGTAYTTCTGTTTAAAAATAAGGTACATGGGAAACGCAAACCTGCTCTCTTTATTCCGTAAGGTAGATCAAACTTATGGCTCCCTTGGAAAGCTGCCACTCTGAGAAAATCATCAGGACAYAGGAACGGGTATATTTTGTCATCGCTGATGAAGGAAAAAAGAAAGAAGTTTCAAAAATCCACATGATGTATGTCTATAAGSCAGTAAGTTATTTGACGGCTTTGCAAAAAGCTCTCCATCCTACTATTGTAATTTTTATCGTACTATCATCGATTTTTAAATCAAGAAAATCCATGAACACAGGGAAAACAAGCAGATGACAGAAAAGGCGAAGACTTTATAACAGAAAATATAGGCAGAAAGTGTGATAAAAAGACTTATCTGTACAGGTTATATAGACTGACCAAAATTGTCATTAAAACTATGTGACTGAAAGCATACACCATGGGACCACATATTTAAGAGAATATATAACCCAGGAAGACAGTGAACAACTTCAGATTTGAAAAGTACATAACAGAGGCAGCAAGGAAAATTAAGAGTTATTTTTGTGTATGATATTTTAGTAAATAAGAACAGGATTTGAAACAAGGTGTTTTAACTTGAAACTACCATCTCCTGATATGASCTGCACACCTAATCCAAACAAGTGGCACTACATGACTGTGTTGATATTAGCGAGCTCTTTAGGGCAACWGGGATATATCCCTGCAGCAAAACAGTATGGAGTTCTCATGTCCATATTACATGCACCTTGGGTATTTTATATCCTGGACTAACTCTAGAAGGGTCCCACCCCTTAGCAGCTCCAGCACATGGGCTGTGCTCCTGCAATGCATCTCCTGGCTTTAAGCAGATGTCAAAAGGATCCCGGTGCATTTGCACCAGGGCCACCCTGGGATGAGAAGCACAGCATGTGGAGATTMCAAGGAGATCTGCCTCAAAAGTACATTCTTCCTGCAAACTAGAACATGATGGCGTCCTATCTTGTAAGAGTGTCGAACTAAAAAGAATGGGCCACTTCTTTTGTCAAAAGACAGCAATCACAGACAAGGCATCTTTCATAGCAGGAAGGGACTCTTACTGCCTTATCTGCCAAGTCCAGCAAAATGAGTGAACAGCAAACATGTCACATGCTACCATGCCCTTGGCTTCACCTTTGAATTAACTAAGCACACACTCACTGTACTGGTTGACTTCATAGTGATCCTGCATATTAGGTCTTAGATTAAAACATTAACACACAAGTATGAAGTCATTAGAAAACATAATGTTAATCATCAAAAGCCCCAGCCAGTACGAGTTGATTTTCCATTAAGAATATTAATAGCTGTTAAGAAAACCTTCTCYTTCCCAAATAGAGTATCTCACTCTTTAAGCTCTACGTATGCAAAAGATACTAACAGTAAAAAAGGGRRAAAAAAAACCCAAACAACAGAACATCACAGCCCATACACCATGAAAAGGGCCATAGCTTAACTAAGCAAAACCAGCTAGCTTTGAGACATGATGCACTGAAGACCCGTATTAAATTTAGTAACTTGCKTTGCTGCTCAGAAGCAGCTGGTAAGTTCAGACATAATAAATTATTTACCTACTGGAAAGAGATTCTTWATTCTAGCTCTTCTAGCTCTAATTCTGTTCCAATAAATAATTCTGTGAGATTAGAAATCCTTTCAACATCCCCAGAGTATTACCGAAGTGCACAAAACAGATCTTCACCTCATGCAAATTTTCTCTATAAAGAAGCTACAGAAATGTGTGAGACTCTGTCCTAACTCTGCACATGCCTTCTTGCTGTGCACCTYTGAGTCCATTCCTGCCCCTCTGCGGGACACCAGAGCGATCCTGCTGTGCCCAACACAGCCTGGGCACAGTCCATGCACAAGGGAATTAAGACCACCTCAGTGGACCAGGAGCTAAGCGAAACTCCAAGACTACATGTCTGCTTTGGGTGACACAAATTTTACATGCTTCTGTGTTCTTTAAAACCTGCAAGAGCACTGAAATTACAGCCACAGTTTCTTACATACAAAAAGTACCAAGGGAAAGAAAAAGCCWTGGTGCCTTTGTGCAGGGATTTAACACTCCTTCAGCCAGGACTTGGTCTAATCTTTCCAAGCTTTCTCAGGGCACTACTCAACATTTGCTCCAAAATGTGTAAATAACCCAGTTCTATTCTACCTCAACCAGCACAGCCTTTCCTCTTCCCCCACCCCCCAATTCCCACAGAAGACTCACCCCAGCAAAGATTCAAATGCTGGTCTCAGGAGACAAGTGTCTAGTGCATTCCTCCTCTCCACAGCCGTAGATGGCAGCCTGCAAAACAAAAATTCAAAATAAATAGCAAGACCAGGAACAGATAGCAGAAACAAGATAGGAAAACTTGGACAAATTAAATCAGTGAAAGCTGATTACTTAGTTAAATCACTCCAGTATTTCATTACTCTCTCCYCCTGTGTTAAAAAGATGAAACTTTCCCACTGCAGCACAATTACTAGTAAAGGCTTCTATCTCACACTGCTGCTCCAAGGGGACTGCAACCTCCCTTGCTCAGCAATTATCAAAGGAGGGATAATCAGAAATGAGAAATCAGGCCCATCTCCAGAGAAGCAGGACTTCTGGGCTCAATCAATGCTCAATCACCCCTGCAGCCCCTCCAGAGAGCATCGTCAGCATTCCTYAGGGTGGAAATGAAGTCTTGTGTGGAGAGGGAACTAGCACTGCACATAGGGTTTCTTAAGGAAAATGAGATTCTCTGGGCTAAATAATTCCTCCTGTAATAAGGCTAAGACTTACACTTCCAGGCACATTCCTGACTTGGAGATTTAGCTCAATTAATCACAAATATAAAGCCCGGAAGGGAAGGTAAAGTTCAGAGTGAGCACGATGCATCTGGGCTGCAGTAAGAACAGCAGGATGAAACCACCACAAGCCAAACAGGCCATTAAGGTTAATTGAATCTGGTAACCTCAAGCTGTTATGTGAATACTGACACCAAGAAAGCACTATATGAAATCTATCAGCTCGTCACCTTAGTGCTTTCCAGCACCAGCTTCACAGATGGCATTTTGCAGGACAGCTTMAGAGAGAAGAGAGGTCTGCTTTCAAGTTTTAGCATAGTGTTCATTAGTCCTACAAATCTAACTGAAGGAAGCCAAAAGCACAAAAGCTGCTTATACATACACTTGAACATGACAAGTGAAACACACCTCTGGTTTAATAAGTTTTAAGCACTGAAGTTGCCCTCCAAGCTGCACTAACTTTTTTGGGTTTAACTCAAAATTGCAGGAATTTGAAAATTGTAAGCCAGTGTCCTAATGATTCACTGCTTGTTACAGTCACCGGAAGTGGCTATAAATATTAAAAAAACACTTGAAACATGACATGGACAAATTCCTTTCTGACAGACACCTTACCATGATGTTTGTAACACGAACAGCCACTGGACACAGTTGTACAATTAAGCAGGGAGCCTATGGACAAAGGCTACAGATTTTAGCCTCAATCCCTCCCACCTGTCCAAAACCAAAAYRAAACAAAAAAACCCAAACCAACCCCACCACAAAAATACTCAACTGCTGAACTTACTCATCATAACTGTATGTAACTCCACTAGGCACATAGGAAGTAGCAGCCCTCACAGAGGAAGTCTGTCCATAAAA
The DNA here is from genome assembly GCF_030028575.1 of Malurus melanocephalus. Classification (NCBI taxonomy): domain Eukaryota; kingdom Metazoa; phylum Chordata; class Aves; order Passeriformes; family Maluridae; genus Malurus; species Malurus melanocephalus. The sequence continues at coordinate 2,048,515 of NW_026623268.1, forward strand.
GCTAATCCTGCAAAAAGGGAAATGTCACAACACTGTGGTTTACTGTAAACAGAAACCACAAAAGAAAGCTATTTCGTATCAACTATATGCTATAAACAAGCTAAAGGGAACACATTAGCCACTACTTTTAAAAACTGTAACTTATCTTAGTAACACTCTGGTCAGTTCTGGTCACAGCTGTGCAAAGACCAATGGAAACCCAAATTCAAGTAAACATCCTGAATTTTAGGTTCCAAGCCACCTGTCCCATGAGGCTCACTGCCCTTGAGGGCTGCTGCTGGGCCTCAACAAACTTCAGCTTTTCAAAAGGTGCCCCTTGCACCTGCAGTTATTCCCATGTGTGGAGAAGGTCTCTCCTACGTCACTCATCAGACATTTAATGGAATATTATCMGACATTTAAGGAACAAACAATACTAAACCCACATGGGGTAGAGGGAGATACAGACACTTTATTTCTGCATTTCATTTATCTTCTCACCTGAACACCTATTTTCATGAACCTCAGAGGGGCAACCTATCACTAAGGTCCTGATCTCTCCATACAACCAGGCTCAAACTGATTACTAGGTTTAAAAGTGACACAAGATAACAGGTGACAGGACACATCATGTTGATTCCTTCAGAGTACCAAAAAAACTCAACCACAAAGGACACACACACACACAGAGAGCCACATACACAGCAGTAATCACTTATGATGATTACTTAATGCAGCAACACAAGAACTCACAGCCACATCTCTCATACAGCCATGCAGTGTCTGCACCCTAAATGAACAAAGCATCACCATACCAGTAGAGGTTATTTCTCCACAGATTTCCATGCAGGATACCATACATAACAGCAGCAGCCAGGATAAAAAACAGAAGAATTCGTTTCATGACTGATAGACCTGAAACATATGAAAAACAAAACAARAAACTGAAACACAAGATGAACTAATACATGAGCTTTTCTAAAGCATCTGTGAAACCCACAAAAGAAAGTTACTGTTATTACAACCATTCTCTACCACCACAAATCTGATGGGTGGTCACTCCATTTTGGTTTCTCACACAAACACCCAGTGCCAGGAGCCAAATGCTGGTTTGCACCTATGTGTGTGCAATCTCCACAGGAGCACTTTGAGAGGGCTCACTCTAGGTTCTCTCTGAAGACATGTGAAAGTAGATCTCTTTTCTGTCCACAGGCAGCCCAAAGAAGCCAGCTGGTTTTTATAGGAACCTGTGCTTCTCCTCTTTCTTGTGCCACACACTATCTGCTCCCGTAATTACACAATTAAACAGTTAAACAAGCAYTGGCACAGTGCAGGAGCAAGATAGGCTAATCGCTGATGAAACAGAACAGGGTGTGAGCTGCCACAAATTTCTACTGTTTTTTTTTTTTGGATCACTGAATGTTCTTGAAGCCCAGTTTTGACATTTAAAGCTCCACTGGAACTATCTGCTTATGCCTGCAGAGTCTTCAGCTCCTGACACAAGCCAAACTTCATTGCTCRAGCAACAGAAAAATGTTATTTTCACATATCGCAAAGTGAGGAAGAAAAGTTAGGATCCCATCTATCAAACTTGTGAAGTTATAGAGAAAGATCAGAGAAAGCATTMATTTTTCAAATAGTTTGCACCTATTGCACAGTCTAGTAAAAGAAAAACAGAGAAATATCAGAAACCCACATATCTGGCTAGACAAACTGAGGCAAAATCAAGTTCTGTATTGCTCACATCTTGCACAGTGAGCTGCCTTTTCAGTAGCTATGAATGAACTGTTGTTGCTTAATCTTGTGAAAGTCCAAAATAGCCATTCTGGCCACAAGTTACTGTGGAAATTTACTTGAGAACCACAGCCTTCTAGTATTTTCACYTCTATCATGGCAACCAGGGTCAAAGCACACAATACATATACACCTAGATGCCTATCTGTATGTTGCAGTGAACTGAACAAACAGCTGTCCAACAAAACAAGCCGCATGCAASCATACTGCTTCATTTCCAAGACCCTTTTTTTCCTTAATATATAAATTTTCTTTTTTTAAAAGTCCATGTTGCTTTTAAGAGTCTTTATTTTAAGCAGCTCTAAGGCAATAAAACTCAAGGTGCATATAGTCCAAGTGATTTACAGCAATACACTTCATGACAGTAATATCTTAAGATCCCATTTTAAAGACCAAGAAATTGCTAGAGAGCCTTTTTGATATTAGAAATTAAAAAACAAATTGCTGCCACTCACATTTCTTCACCCCTGAAGGAACATCCAACAGTGTCACGATTACTTGAGTGCAACAAACCACTACTTCCTTATTTTTTTTTTCCACTCATATCTTTCACCAGAATTTAATTGTAGAGTTAAGAGATGTGGTTTTACAACAGTATCTACCAGTAACAAACCCATGCAATGAACAAGGTAGCATCTATCAACCCGAAGTACATCCTACAGGCTATCCTGCTCTGYTCTGGATTAAATACTCACAAGCTGGAGCTGTTGCAATTCCAACCTTTCATCCCTCTTTGGGAAATAGCACTGTCTCCCTTCRCAGCCACTCTCAACTTCTAGAGCAATCTCGAAGCTTGTGCAGTAATTCAGTAAGAGTCTTGCCCTAAAACTGAAAAAATACAGGAAAATTTGCCTACTGGTTTCAAACAAGTGTCATTAACAGCAACTGGCTCATAATTTTGATTGCTATAAAGGACAACTGAGAGATCAGGCCCAGCAGCATGGGCTGCCTTTATGAAAGGCAGGTCTGGCTTGGCCAGCCCGATCTCCTTGTATGATAGGGTGCCCTGCACAGAGGATAAGGGAAAGGCTGTGTACGTTGTCTGCCAAGTCCTAAGTAAAGCCTTGGACACTATTTCCCACAGCATTATCCCAGAGAAATGGCATGGATGGGTATGCTCTCCACTGTGTAAAAAGCTGGCAGGCTGAGCCCAAACAGAGGTGAGGAACAGTCACATCCAACTGGCAGCCAGTCAGTAGTGGGGTTCCCAGGRCACAGTTTTAAGAAAATAMAYSRTCTGSACAAGGRGATCTWGTGCACCTTGTCAGTTTGCAGGTARCATCAAGTTGAGTGGGAGTGTTGACCTGCTGGAGGGAGGGAAGGCTCTGCAGAARGATCTGGACAGGCTGCATCAATGTGCCAAGGCCAGTCGTRGGAGGTCYAACAAGGCCAAGTGCTGGGTCCTGTCTGGGTCACAATAACCTCCTGTAGCACTACAGGCTGAAGGAAGAGTGGCTGGAAAGCTGCCTGGMRGRAAAGGACCTGGGGGTGCTGGTCAGCCATGGCTGAACATGAGCCAGTCTTGCACATGGCCAAGAATGCCAACAGCAGCCTGGCCTGGATCAGCAAGAGGGTGGCCAGCAGAATGAGGGAAGAGATCACTCCTCTGTACCCAGCACTGRTGAGGCCATACCTCAAATCCTGTGYTCAGTTATGAGCCYCTGACTACAAGACAGATAGTGAGGTGCTGGAGTGAGTCCAGAGAAGTGCAAAGCTTCTGAAGTACCAGAAGAAGTAACTCAATGGAGACCTTATTACTCTCTTCAACTACCTGCAATGAGGCTGTAAGGAGGTGGGGATCAGTCTCTTCTCCCAGGCAGTAAGTGACAGGACAAGAGGAAACAATCTCCATTTGCCCCAGGGAGATGTTTAGATTAGGTATTAGGAAACAAAATTTTCTGAAAGGGTTGTAATGCACTGGAACAGTCTGCCCAGGGAAGTGGTTGAGTCACCATCTYTGARGGTATTTAAGAGATGTCTACATGTGGCACTTGAGGACATGTTTGACTGCATGTGGCAGTGCAGGGCTMATGGTTGGACTCCATGATCTTAAAGRTCTTTTCCAACCTAAGCGATGCTATTATTTACTTGGAAAAGATATTGCACTCCGTAGTAGTTTTTTTCCTTTCACAATCAGTAATTTTTATCCCCTCCTGCTTTGAAAAAGTTTGCCAAAACATCCCACTAAAGTGAAAAATCAACTCTTCACCTTTTACTCCCTAACTCAATCAATACAAACTTCAGTTAAACAGAAACATAATAAATCAGCTCTTCAGATAAAGTTGCCAAGTTAACAACTGATTAAATTGCTGATTTTACTGACTTCAATGTAAGAAAGAAYCTTGCTGAAAAGTCAGGCCAGGCTACAAAACAGGGAAAAGACAAGGCAATCAGCCCATAAATGGTCTATTAAAAACAAGAATATTCTTCAAAACAGTATTATTCAGAGGGGGAAAAATTGTTCCACTCGCAAAGTGYTTAAAAATATATTCATACAGCCTGAAAAAAAAAATCATTAAAAAAAGGGAATAGAAGTCAGCATCATTCTTCAAACAGGATCATAAGGGATCTCCAACAACTTCCAGTGTTTTAGGCAGGGCATTCAGCCTGGCACACACATGATAATGGGTCCACCCCAGCTGCAAAAAAAACCCATCATTAAGAGTGTACCTAACTTGGCTCTTAGAAACATAAAATAGTCTTTAATTATCTAAGTGTGTTCTCATCATCCCATCCCCCAGTGCCTGGCTTCACTCCATCTTTGAGGGAAAGTTCTGTAGCCAAGAGAGTCTTCACTCAGAAGASTTTCCTAATCTGGTTCAGTAAACAAAGCCACTGCCTTGCTTACAGAAGAAATTATTCTGGGTGCATTTTTAATGATGAYGGCATCTTCCAGCTCTCTCTTCCTATTTTTAAAACAGCTGAGTGTTGTAGAAAGTTCATCAAAGGAAAACCAACTCCTATAATGCAAATATTGCACTAGAAAATGCCCATAGTCACAYGGAGACACAAGAGAAGACAGTTCAGATAGAAAACACCAGTTCCTCCACTTTTTTCACTTCAACACAAGAGCCACCATATTGATTTAAGCCCATCAACCCAAGTGACAGRGGCCATGGTTCCCTTCCTTAGGTCAACATCAATCAGGGTTAAACAAAACAAAGAAGAGKAAGCTGGAACTCAACTATTCAATTTCCTCCTCCTTCTTAAACCCCTATAGTGATCTACACAATGAAAAGGAACATGGAACCCAGTATGACCATGCCTGGTGATCATGGTGTAGCTGAAAATTTTCTGAAAGCAAACAATGGAATGTTTAAGTGCTGCAAAAAATGATAGGTTTTTTTAACAGTAATGTAAGCTAAATTCTATGGGTCAACTCTCCCAGAGGAAAGAGCTACAATTACAGAATTAGACAAGACTGACTCTGTTAYAGTATTAAGAAGACCTCAGAGATCAGCGTGAATCTCCTACTGACAGAAAGATCCGCCCAATCTCCCATAAACTCACCAGAAAGAATCATTTGGGTATACGATCTATTAACTATATAGGACTTGAGGCTAATACTTTCTTCCCTTGGTAGAAGCAGGGAAGCCCCATATTTGTCAGAGGTGCATCATTACTTACAATTAATCTTTATGCTTATAGTGCACGTAGTGCCCCCTATGAGCCACTGTCTCAGAGCTTCTGTTTATCTTCCAATTTACACATGCAGTTRATGCAGTCATGGCACAGAACAAACCCTGCAGGAATCTACAGCTGCTGGACTGAGCAAATGACCACAGAACCATCACCTTTCTCCATAACACTCATAAGCCCTCCTTTCCTCCTTAAAAATTTGTAGCATTAATAGCACAATGCAGAAGGCTTTTCCATCTRTCCCACTTATTTTGTAACGTATCTTTGACTACTGCTGAAATAAAGAATCAGTAAGTATTTAACTATAAAGTGGTTACTATTAAATTAAATACTATGCAGCTTAAAACAAACTTAGCTCCATAAACTGCCACAAGACCAGGTAACTTCTTGCTGCTGCCACTGAGTGACAGCCTGAAAATTTCAGCTCACTGAGACCTCACATTCCTAAATGTTGTAGTTGTGGGGAAGGACATGAACTTGAAAATATGCTTTGAGCAGACCTTGAAATTTAAAGGGACAGCAGAAAATGCACATAAAAACCTAATAAAGGTTTAAAAAGAAACATCAGGACTTTTAAGATATAGTCAGTATCTTGTGGSTTTGTGCTTGTGACCACCAGTCCCGCAGCAGTGCTTCCATTGGGTCACGATGTAGCACATGCTGGTGAAATAACCAGCAAAAGAACAATCAAGGAAAGAGTTCTCACATCATCATCTTTCTCAAATTGTCAAAACACGAGCACATTATAGCACATACACAAAAATTTCTTCTGCTAAATCTAACCCCAAATCTATTCATCATCCACTCTCCCAGTTCTTGCTCTAAGTACGTGCATAATTGCATAGTTCCTTAATTCTCCCCGTCTTAAGGAAGGTAATACTACACAACARCACTGCAGCACAGTCTAACAGGTACTGAAATGGCTGAGTCAGTCTAGTGCCTTCCCTCACTCCCATTACCTGAAATGCTCATGATTTCCAATGATCTTTTTGATTTTAGTTGAAGAAACAGAAAGTGCTCAGAAATACTGTTTCAATGAGACTTATTGGGTTATCCTAGCAAACTGACTCAGAATTAAAACTAAATTYCTAACTCTCCAATTAACACAAGCTTGGTTTTGAAATGGTGCATTTAGCAGCATCAGAATTGAAAAATATTCTTGTTAACCTGTCCTACCTCACAACAAACCAAAGCAGTGACTCCTGTTCCTGAAAACMTGCCCAAACCATGACACTGGGTTTTACAGGGTCAAAATGTCACTATGGGCTTCTTCTAGCATCACACCCCACATATATGTGACTGCTGTGAAAGTATTCCCTGCACTGGAAGACACTTTCTGCCCTAATCTCTTCCAACATGGGGACAAGCAGTAGAGGAATGATTTGCTGACTATGAAAACTGAAGCCTTCTTCCTCTCCATGAGTACACCAAACTACCCATTTTACTTCCACAGTATCCAGGTAACTAAAAAAAATAAGAATATTTCTCCAAACACAGCTTCTCTCTGTTAAGGAAAGTTTCCAATGTTTCCCCTATCATTTCCTTTTTGTCCAAATAYTGCAGCAAGCCTGAAAAGAAATAGTAAGATAACCTTTTCTCCAAGCACTCAASAGCAAGCATTGATGTTCAGTAGATAAGACACGACAGCAGTAGAGATGTTTAATAGATTTAGTCAATCTTTGTTCTTTATCAGCTCCCACAGCCAAAAGTGTAGCTTCTGTTGACATTAATTTACTGTGGAGACACAGACTAGAGCCATGCCCACCTCTGACCTTGTGTGGCTGCACACCAATTCAGGACAGGCTGCAATAAATTGGTTTCAGGGCATAAGTGCTCGTCTCCTTGCCCTTCATYATCCTGCTAATGGTGAAGCATATTCTGTACCACAAGCAACAGTAATACATTTATTACTTTGTGGACAATTAGGATTCTTTTATTCCATTTTTTGAGTTACAGTAATAGACGCTGGTATTGTGTTCTTCAGAGCATAACTGCCTGTTGGGCCAAGCAAAAAGAAAAGGCAGACTTAATCAGTATTTTTCACTGATGACCTCTATTTCAATTTGCTTCTGTCCAGAGCCTACAAGATCTCTGCATCACTTTGCCTCTTGTGTGGCTCTGCAGACATATTTGTAATGTCAGAAACTCTCCCACACAAGTACGCCCTTTGGCTAAAAAATATTGAAAAAGGTTTCAAGTCCAGTTCAATCTATTGTACTTACAAAGCCTCTAACACTAATTTGCCTAGACGGTACAGAGGAAGGTTAGCTTCTATCCCAAAGGCTGCAAGCAGGCCAAGGAATGAGCACAGCTCATCCCTGTGTTTTGGGCATAACAGACAGCTAAGCACCGACAGTCYTCCAAACCTTATCTCCAGCCCCACATTGTCACCTCATTCCCATTACTACCTTTAAATGCAAGAGATCAGGTATGGTGGGTTATTCTAGCCAAACCTAAGACCTYCCATATCTCAAACAAGATCTGAAAAAACACAAGTTGTAGCCTTAAAAGACTGTATGTCAATACAGAGGGTTTGGCAAAAGCTGTAAAAGGCCTGCATGTCCTGACTTACAGTCTCATTGTCAWGCTCAGATTTCCTTGTTCTTACTGCACTAGATAAGGTTTCATCCCTTCAGTGGCGTAATTCCTTTTTCACTCCTCTTCCCTCCCTCTGTCCGAGGACACAGGAGCTCTTACATGTACCCCACAYTGGGGGCAGAATCAGAAAGAAATTAGAAGTCCAGAGAGACAAAGAGGCTGCATGCACTCGTCAGGCTGTTTCTTGGAGAGCAGAAAGGCATGTGTACAAAGCTTGGGTCAAGTTACAAGCTTTTCATAACTTGCTGAAACAGTCCCCAATTTGGCTGCAAAAAAAATGTTGTGATCCTGTTCTCTGAGGTACCATAATCAATTATGTGCATTGTTTCACAGAGATATCACTTTTGGGCCTATAAATGCAAAATTTAATGTCACTTCTACTGACATGAAATTCTAGCTCCACAGATGAAAAACAGAAGCACAAAGCATCAGCCAGCGCATCCTGCCAGAAAATCCTGGTGAACAAAATACAATGAAGCACAGGCATTAGGTACTACTGAAACAGCTTTGGAATAGGAGCAGTATTCAGTGAAGCCAAGTTCTTTAGCCCTGCTGAGAGACAGAACATGTCACCTCCAGCTTGRGGCCATCACTGGGTTGCTATGCCACCCTTGAGATCTGAGCGAGTATTCTGGCTGATTATCACAGTGCAATGTGGGTTGCTGGCACCAGCTCAAGGTGACAGCATGCTCCACAGCATGGTGCAGACACACAGATAAAACTGCAAGCATAAAAGAGACAGCTGGATTGATATTTTTCAGTTAGTAAATCATAGTTTTTATCATTTTGCCCCTCCAATAGAGAACAATGGACACACTATTAAGTTAGCAGTTMAACACTGCTAACTTAAGCTCAGAAGTCAGTCCTGGATAGATCCAAATCCAACCTGTGGCTTTGAGGGGAAGGAGAATAGTAACTACTGGATTCTCATCTAACTTGTGCTTTTTAAGCATCACAGATTTCCAGAAACCTTGCCTATAATTATGATCAAGAGTAAGATCAAGTCCACAGCCTCAGCTTCYTGAGTGCTTTTGTGTGTTGAGATGAGGGAGGACAAAAAGAAACTGAACAATTTATGCAAAAGTGCACATAAGTTGCAAACAGACATTTCCATGTTTTCCCTGTCCTGACCCACGCTACAGCCCTCCCATCAACACACTTCACTTCTTTTCCCTCCTTCTTCCTCTCATGTATTTGGAACACAGACAAGCAGTTCCTGTCATGGCCAGCGGCCACAGAAATGCASTGCAGTACCCAAAGAACTATTGTGGGTTGGTCAAAGCTAACCTGTGCATGCAAAGTCAAGCATAACTATAAGCTGATGACAGATAGCTCTGCTTCCTCACCTCCCAAAGCTTTAACCAAACATAACAAATCCAGCCCTAACTACACCTTGAAAAAAAAATATTGACCCCCTCCACCCCCAAAGTCAGTAATACAACCTCAGATGATAGATTTTTTCCTGGCCCTCTTATGTTCACCCAGATTAACCTTTAAAGCTTTAGCCAGCCTAAGCTAGRCTGCTATTTATATATTACACATCATAGGTGTCGGTATAATACATGAAAGAACAAAGAAAAAGCTGAATGGRAGCTATAAATCCATGCAGCTCCTCCTGCAAGCCGTGGTGACAACAMTGTTCCTTCCCAGTTTGTTTCCCCTCTTCTTTCAGCTCTTTTTCCAGAAGGGACTGGAACATAAACAAGCAATGCAATATGTTCCAGGGGTCAGAGTTCAGGTCATTCTCTTCTCATACTTTGACTTGCACAACTGAAAGGTTTCAGTCAACTTGAGCTACTCTTCCTGCAAGGAAAAGAGCATCATGATTTTGAGTTGTTCTGCTTCTTCACCTCCTTTTAAAACAACCAAGACCAAGAAATACTACACAATGCTTGAAAAGAACAGGCAATTATTAATAGAAAGATATTCAACTCAGTACTACATCAGTTACTCATTCACACCACTTCTCTGTCCAGAAGTGCTTGCAGAGTCAGAGGATTGAGGTCAAACAAGCAACCTTTCTTAGGTTTCCCAGAGAGAAGAGATGGAAAAAAGTGGAAGGAAAGATGGCTGGAAATAGGCRAATTAGTTAGGTTTCAAAACAGTTCAGTTATAAACCATATCCGGCTCACAATTTGTTCCTCCAGGAACTATGATTAATCTAAATAAATAAAGGCCCAACCAGAAAACTGGATCTGTATTTATTAGATGTGCACATTCACCACAGCATTAAGTTCACCTCAAAACAAGGCACACTTTGTCTAGTAACAATGCCTAGGATATCCAAAACACCCAGCTGATTCAGAGCTAGTGATTTAACCTCAGCTCTCGCTAAAATGGCTTGAATTAAAAAGTAAATCAACCAGTAAGTTAGGGGAAAATAAAGAACACAAGTCTCAACATCAGGTAAAAATAAATCATCCCTCCCCAAAAGAAATCCAYGAAAATGAAACATGCACAAAAAACCGCAACATCAAAGCCCACTCAGTAGCAAAATTMGGGCTCTCCAGGGCAGAGGAAAAAACATGGTGGGGTTTTTGTCGCCTTCTTTCCCCAAAGGATAACAGAGGCTGATTCACTAGCTTCACTACCAGCACCTGAAGAACTAAATGCTCCCCACATACACTGACCACAAATCCCAAGTAGACCAGACTATTTTCCCACTTCATCATACCAGTATAATCCTGATCTGTACTAGGGTCAGAATCCATCCCTAAATAGAAAGAGGCCCTTTTTGTATGACTAGTTTTCACAGCAGCACTTGTAAACCTCAGTTATGATAAATTTCAAATGCATCAGGACTGCCACCATCAGATGGCACAGCTTTTTGCTGTAGTTTTTATTGTCCATATTTTACTGYATTTTAAGAAGGAACAGGTTACATTATGCAGGGTCATGTAGAYAGAGGCCCAGAAAATAGATGTGAACATGCACTTGGCCAGCATACAAAACTGAATGGTTTAATTTTCACTTAAATAACATGCCAAGCATGTCTGTAGTCAGAGCCCCAAACACAATAKATTTCTTCATTTTTGCTGTGTTGYTCCYKKYYTKSCYYMRMYKSCMAAMSGGGGGRAAAAAAACCCAACACACCACCACCCCCAAAAAACTCTTAAACAGACAACTAAAAAAAAACACCCTAAGCCCCCAGCTGTTTGTGATGCAATTTACCCCACCAGCAAATTCTGCAAGTCAATCTGCTGCAATGCATCCATGCCAACCGGAGCTCTGGGATTCTCAGGAATGCAGCAAAACAAGAAAGTGAAAAGTGTAAAGCTAAATTAATTCAGGGAGCAAAGAAAATGGAGTTAAGTGGTAGCACTWACTCCACACTACTACAAAATCTTGGAAGCTTCTCACAGCAGGGATCCTGCCAGCTCAGGAAAAATCTGCAGGACACCAGCAGTTTGAGCAGCTTCTCCGATAATGCTAATGCCTTGCGTTTTCCAGTGCTCCCAATGAATGCATTCACATTGCCTTTGGATCACGAAAATTAATCAAAACATAAAACGCCAGTGTTAACTCCCATCAGAAAACTAATCCCAAATTGACAGTGCCAAACTGGAAAAGCTTGAATATTGTAAACATTAAGGCTATTTTCACTAGCCTTCTTTATACACAGCTTTGTTTTCTTAGCACTAAAGCTCAAATACATTATTTACAATAACAACAAAACCACCCATAAGAAAAGCTCTAATGAGCAGCTTCATAATCGTGAGAATACTTTATGGACATAAAATGTTTTACAGCTCACAAAGAACTGTTGTACARTTTGCATCAGAGCCTGTATCTGATCCCCCAAAGGCCTTTAGTGCTTTGTTTTGTTTCTTAAATGGGAATACAGGGAAAACTACCACAGAGAATATCCTGTGTATCTTGAGGACTGAGAGCTACAAGATGCACAGGGTAGTAGGAAAATGTAGTCCTGYGAAAYRTTTAACACAGTGTGTAAAGTCCGGACATATTCTCTGAATGGAAAGGTTACCAGTAACTCTATATGCCTAAAATGTAAAAAAAAAAAAAAAAATTGTTTGTAAGGTAGTAAGCTTCCCAAGGGTTACAGACATGAAAGTSTACCTTCAGCATTTAGAGTATCACTCATTGTGTGTCTCCTTAAACAAAACTGAAATCAAATACATAACAAAAACAAAGAACAAAGGAGCAGGCTAAACAACAYAAAACCAGAACTGGAATTCTTCACAGAGCAACTGGCAGTTGCTGTAACAGAATTTAGCTCCTCGCAGAAAAGTTTGCACATGTTCATTTATGTACTTCTGTATATTCAGAGCAATAAAATAATACTACAGTAGTCTGTATTGCAYTGCAAACTTTTAGTGGGTATCTATCTTACAGTGCAGTTCATAGCCCTGAATTATGCACTTCTGATTTCCTACCTATGCAAGAGGAAAGCTAATTATATCTGATGGTAATCTTCAATTGCCATCTGTCTGGRAGGAAAGCTGCCTACATTACTCACTACAGCATGCTGGGAAAGCTTATACGCTTTTCTCAGTKCTACACAGAGACACCCATTTAGAGAACTTTCAGACCTCAATCCTCACTGAAGGTTAAACACAACCCACTTCCTCCCCAAWACTGAAAACTGATGTATTGCTTCCTTTCATCTTTTTTTTTTTTTTAATTAAAAAGGCCAGTCATACCTAAAATTGAGGGGAGTCAAAGGTGGTTGTGCACCCATGCATCCTCCTTGCCGGTGTCACAGCTCTCCTGCTGGGGAGTGCCAAAACGCCTAAAGCCCAGATGAGAGAGAGCAAGGAGGCACAGGGCAGCCCGGCAGCAAACTGAGGGTAGGCTGCAGACACACAGCCTGGCCTCTGCTGCAGCAATGGCTTCACACTGCCTTCTCCTGCCTATCACGGCTCCCTCKGCCACTTTGCTTTGCTCTTTTATAAGCCAAGTCTAGCTTGTTGTAGGTGAAACAGAGTGTCTGTTTTTGTTGCTCAATTCTGTTTCACCAGTCCTTAAATGCTACAGCAAAATGAAGAGTTTCYTCAGGACTGTAGTACCTTTAAACAGATTAACTATCCTCCCCTACCTGATCTTTTCTGAGTACTGGATATGCTCAGGGCTGCATGAGAGACGATCTCCTCTGCTGACATTAACCAGTAAACTCAGGTAAGCAAGGGCTCAGCTCTCTGTGAAATCACAGCAGGGCAATGGATTTCATGGCATAGATCTGCTCTCCCATAACTGAACTGGCCCAGATARCACCAGCGATCAAACACAAATTCTGCTATTTCCTTCAGCACAGAACTTGAAGTCCTCTAAAGCAAGATACACCACTCCGGCTGTGCTGCCTACTGACATTTTCTTGCTACCCTGACCACACCAAATGCAGCCCAGCCTCCAGCATCACCATGTCCTATCAGATTGCTATTCATGCCACAGACGATGCAGAACTCCATTAGAGCATGAAATGCCATACAGTAAAAGGCTTTTTGTTCTGTTCTTTCACATGTGTTCTCAGCATGAAATGAGATTTATGCAACCRTACCCTGTATGCGTGCATGCATGTCCTTTCTTCCCTACAGAACTTTTGAACCCCTTTGGCTGATTTCAAGACAAATGTGAGAGATTARGAACTTAGTGTCTTTGAGACTTCCACAAGTTTTGCAAAAATAAACACCCAGCTGGGCAGAGCAAAGAAACCCTATAAACTCATTTYTCATTAAAGATCAGAAAATACATACAACAGAAAAACATCAGAAATCTGTTTTCACTGTATCTTGGCACACAAGTGTGTGGTAGAGGTACTGGAAGAGCCTATAGCCACTGAGAAAAAAAAAAAGTGCTCAAGTTTTGAAATGCCTTGCACAAACATGTAAGTCTCCAGACTTCCCAAAACAGTTGCATGAAGTTCAACATATTAGATACCCTTTTCAGACACTTAACAGGTAGTGTCAGCTGACTTCAGTCACCCAACTTCAAAAAGTCACTTCAACACCAATCAGTATTTATGATAAGCAATATTCTCTGTGGAAACTGTAGAACGAGATATTCTATTTCACTTTGCAGTTTTTTCTGCAAAGCTCTGAACAACATTTCAAATTTAGGTTAGAAATCTTTAACACAAAAACTACTGTTTGAGGCTAAGCCATTTAAAAATCAATATCCCAAGCTGAAAACAAATTATAGCGTGCCATTAGCACCGAAGAATGAAAATAACTATTCCATTCAAGTTGTTTTAATGAAAATGAAGTATTTCCTTAACATGTACTGCAAGAAAAGGCAGTCACTCTTGAGAAACTGTACATATGGTATGTACAGTAATCAGCATTTTAATCATCTGGCTACTCAAAGCCCAGTTTACACAACTGGCCTATGCTCCACAGCACAAGGTGAGCAAGGAAATCACATGAAACACGGTGCTATGTCAGACCAGTGTCCATCTAGCCCAGTTCTGTCTCTGTCAGTGACAGTAGGAGATTACATTCAGGGATAGCATGTCACAGACATTTTGTGTTTCATTCTCCTCACCCACACATACCTGCACATCTCAACTTTCTGAGAATGGAAAACTGAAACAGCCATGGGTGGTTATAAAACCAGGAGGGGGTGAAGGACAGGCTTATAGAACACTCCAGCTTCTCAGCTAAGGCAAGTGTCACCCTGCTTTAATAAATACTGCTAACCATTTGGGCAAGCAGAGCTAGCTGTACTTTTCCCTTAACTACTTCCAACAGGAAAAAAAAATAATCAAGCCCTTGCTTTTCAGATAAAAAGATTTATGTGAGATATGCTTCTCACATAAAATGAGAAGGCAATAACCTGTCTACACAAGGGCCACGATAAAGACTAGCTACCACATGCCAGCAAGCCTTGTGCACATTCAGCAATCTGGACAAATCCAAACTTGTTCCCATGCTTTACCAAGTGAATTTAATATTATGGCTCCATTTAATCTTGTGCAAATGTTATGTTCAAACAAACCTTACAGCGTATCTCCCATCTACACCACTAACCTCCTCCTGSTCTCAGTCCCACACATCAACTTCAGACTACCCAAGGCACTGCAGAGATAGAGATGATGTTTCCGGGGTGCTCAGACAGTGACATGGGTGAAGGACAGAGACTGGCAGATTCCCCAACTTYGAAGAAGCAGGAAATACCCATTTTAACTGCCAAATAATGAACAAGGTTTCATCTAGCAGCAACAGCTCCTGGGAAGCAAACACATTCCTCTCTTCACTGCAGTGAGAAAAACCCACAGGTTCTTCCGTTGTATTATGCTTGGGTGCTTGTATGGCCCCATCCACACACAGGTAATTTTCCCCACATACAGCATCGTGTAGGGAAAAAACTGTCAGCACAACCCACCTAGAAAAATTAGCTGCCTAGGAGAGAGCTATGGYAACCTACAGTTATATGAGAAAAGAAGAAAAAAAAATTAGGGCAAAAACAACTTCAATTTCTCTCTTACCTTGAGAAAGGGACTTCTCCCCTCCTACATGTGATGTGATATTTTGCATTTTACACATACACTCATTCTGTACTGACTATTAAATGGCCATCACATTTCCTCTGTCTACCTCTGCTAAGCCTCTGGGTAAGCTCATGCYCCTCACAACATTCTCATTTTGCTGCTGGTCCCAGTGCCCTGAGAAGCAAGGAAAACAAGCAGTGTCTGGATACCTCTGCAATGCAAATGTCAGTCTGCAGATCCAGTCTAACAAAGAACTCTACTGAGCTCTGCAAAA
This sequence comes from Malurus melanocephalus, assembly GCF_030028575.1. Lineage (NCBI taxonomy): Eukaryota > Metazoa > Chordata > Aves > Passeriformes > Maluridae > Malurus > Malurus melanocephalus. Next base: position 2,064,243 of record NW_026623268.1, read on the forward strand.
GCTGTTCATTGATGTTTCCAAACTGTGCTCATAACAAGGGCTAAAAATTACCCTTCTAAAAGTGGGCTGAACAGTCTGTGGAAATCTAAGACTGCTAGCCACAAACCTCACAAATAAAGTTTCCTACTGGCTAGTGGCCTAAAAGCAAGCAATACCACAGCTTGGGGAATGAAAACTTGCACTGCAAATCAACAGATGTTAGGAACTCCAGTGATTACGACTCCTTCATTTCACTCCTGTCTGCTCTTAAAACCAGTTCCTAGATTACTCCATCCCTGCCCTCCTAACAGGAGGCTCAACTGGCTCCTTAGGTTTTCCAGCCTTCCCTTCCCTGTCAGGGTAAGTGGAGGGTATTCAGTTTTTTTGGTTTGCTCTTCCTGGCTCCCCCATCCACACTAGAAAGTAAAAAACAGCTCTGGCACACCATACTCCAGTTCTACCACTGCTGCTGGGGTTGGGAGCAGAGGCAGCTGAGCAGTTCCACACAAACTCTGGGCACACTCACAGTTTGCTCATTCTGCAATAGTGCTGTAAAGGGTCTTCCTCATAGGATACCAAGGCTTCACTTTTCCTTCAAGAACAAGGAATGGCCAACTTGGAATGCTGAAGAGCCAATCCACCTAARCAAAATGAACTCAAAAAGGATATGATATTTTAAAATGATAGGTACAGAACACAGCAAGAAACACTGCTGCTCAGTATTTTACCACATTCTGTACCTGAATTTTTTCAACCCATTTTTCAAAAGGTGGTGACACTGCATGTGACCCACATGTTCTCTATTTCTGCTTCACAACCCACACTAGCTAATACTGCCCATCACTTTATAACCTTTCTGTACAAACAGCAGCTGCCAATATCAGTGATTAATACACTAAACTGCAAAGTGAGAGCGGTTAAAAGGTGACTTATGAAGAAAATAACAGCCTGCACATTCTATGTTCCTCCAGACTTCAATACATATCAAATCAAGAAAAGCTGATTCTTTTATCCTTCTTCYACAGAAGAGCCTAAAGTAAGATTTAATGCTTTAGGAAATTCACACAACAAATAATAYGTAAGGAACTTTATTTTCATTTCCCTTGAAAGCTATGAATAGGTACAGAASCAACCATTCGTAAAATAGCAAAAGTAGAAGAAACTGGATTAAAGGGGAAGTTTGGAGGGTTTTTATTCTGCTACAAAGCTTCTGGTATTTTAAGTAACTACTAGAAAACTGAAATCCTGAAAAAGGGAAAAATCGATACATACAGTTACCCCATAAATTAGTTTCCYAATAATATTAACTAGCTTACCTATAAAGCCAGAGAAATTGATGAAAAAAATTATTCAAATTAATGACAAATTACATRTCATAAGCTTGAAAAACTAAACTCCTCTTCAACACACAGTGCACACTTCAACTGATTTAGTTAAAACAGTGCAAACATCTATAGGGAAACTGTCTGTAAAAAAAAGGTATTTCAAGTAATCTTGAACCCATTCCTAAAATGCATTTAACCAGAGAGCCACAGAAGAGTATTTCACATCATACACAAAGCAAAAGCAACCYTTCATGCTTGTAAATAAAATAATGTTCATGTACTAAGACAAAGATCCTGTGCTACAGCTCAAGCTACACTGTGGAGGGGAAAAAAAACCCCAAACCAAAGAGCCTTTCCTCAAAAGTCCATTTGAGTCAATGTCATGGTGGTCTTGCAAGTTTTATCTTCAAGTGAATCATCTGAGTGCATTCTCTTCCAGGCCAGTGTACTTGAATCAACACCCAGGAGCACATGAAGTAATGCACAGGAAGAAAATCACAAATCAGCCAAAGCAGGCTTATGAGAACTTTTCCAAACCTTGGGAAGACAAACCTTTACCAAGGAACACTAACCACAGCACACCCAAAAACTAACAAAGAAAACAAGCCCCTGATAAAAGCGCTAATGGCACAAATAAGCTATCATAACAGATTCTATCCAAAAATGAACACCTAAGGAAGAAAGCAGCCATTTAAAATCTTCTAAAACTGCCTATGCCTGTAAGCTATAAAAGTCTTGAGGAGGTGGTGAAGGAGAAGYATCTCAAGCACTTCCCTCTTCGAAGGAGACACATCACCACCTCACCTCCTCTATTTCCCTCCTCACTGAGGCAACTCCTGTGTAATTGCTAAAGCCATTATTTAGCAGCACACRCAGCACAATACCCACACAATGTCTTGTCAATCACTTGGTCTAGCCAAAGCACTGTAACTCACCTATTTCCCCATCTGTTTACAACTTAGGTACTTGCGATTCTTCGGTCAGCTTTCAGGTTTTAGTGTCCCAACTACAAACTCTGCAGCTGCTCCCATGGGCACCTCCCCAACTGGTAAATGGTTGCAGAGAGAACTTTTCTTTCTACTTTTGAACAGGGAGGGATAGGGACACTGGTCAACTCATAAGACTCAGGGGTTGATTCATACATCCCACAAGCAGGAGAGGTCTTCTAAAGCCAATATAACCCTCAGGGAGACCTGAGACTTAGCCACCTTTAATTCTGCTGCTTTAATAAAGGCCACAAGCCTGAAGAGTAACTTAATGGACTGCTTCAGTTCAGCAGAGACAGATGAGTTAAAGAAGCAAGTAGTATATCAGGTTGGGGGGAAAAAAGGGAAGTAGATTTATACTAGTGAAATGAAAAACAAAGCTACAGCTGGTGAAATCTWACATGTGGAAGGAAGATTATTTTAGTTTCAGAAATACCACATCTGAGACCTASTCAGATAAGAGCATTGCATGTCGATGGGTAGGAAACCCTGCTCCATGCACATTTCCTTTTTCTTCAACACATCTCTGAATTTAMTTCTTTCAGTTTGGGAGTAACTATTCTAGTACCATGGCATTCTTCAGAAGAAATGTTACATATATTTTTAGATGTAACGTTTTCACGCAGTTCAGCTGCAATAGAATTACCATGTTCAAACAAGTAATCTCATCCCACTGCATAGTTCATTATTTTCTTCAGACTTCTGCAACCACACTATATGCAAAAATTGCTCAGCACAATGTGAGTGAAGAAAGAGTCAAAAACTGAAGAAAAATGTATAGAAAGTTTCAGCTGATTAACAACACGACAGGAATCTCAATAGATCAGCTGCTCATCTCCCTGGAAATTTAGGTTGAGAAAGGACAGCAAGCTGTGATCCCATAGCTTGTTCTAACTAAAATAGAAACACCACCCCCACTGTCAAATAGTAATCCAAACACTTAAAAAAAAAANAAAAAAAAAAGAAAAAAAAAGGCAGGAGACATAAAACTTCCAGGGTTTGTTTCTTTCCTAAAATACAAATAATGGATTTGCATAGCTTAAGGCAGATTCTACCCACAGAGCTATTGTTCCCTCCCCGAGGCCTTCGGCATTTCCAAGGGGCAGTCCCCTTTCGGTACCCTCGCTATCCTTTATCCGAAGCTGCCCGACCGGCAGCCATGGCAAGACGGTGGGATTACCCGACCCAAGCAATTCAGCAGAAACCACAAATCACYGCAATTTTACTTACGGGCCGCCGCCAGGTCCTTCGGGAGGCTCCCTCTGCGCCGGGCTGTCCTGTCCGCATAAGCTCACCTTSCCCCAGCCCCGGAGCTCCGGGCCCCGCCGCCCCTTATCCCGCCACCCCCATCCCCGCTCCCGCGCTCCCCTCCCGCCGGCGCGCCCGCCCGCCCGCCGCGACTCACCGCCCGCGGGGGGCCCCGAGGCGGCTCCGTACGCCCTCCCGGCCTGCGAGCACGGCTGCTCCGGGAGGCCGGGGAAAAGCTGGCAGCTCCCCGGCCCCGCGCTCACCAGCAGCGGCCGGAGAAACGCGGGCGGCCCCTTCCCTCCCGCACGGCCCCCCGGAGCCGCCTACCTGTGTGTGCGGAGGCGCCCGGCCGCCCGCCGGACCCTCCCGCGCTCCCCGCGGCCGCCGCCGCCCGCCGGGGGCGACACCCGGCCCCGCATGCGGCCCCGGGCAGCGCCTCAGCCGGGTCTCTCCCCCGGCCCCCAGCGCCAGCCGCCCGCCTGCGGCATTAGGCGCATCCAAGCGCCGCCGGGAAGGCGGGGGGCGGCGGCACTTGGGTTTCCGTCGGGCTCATCCCCACTGGGAACCGGCTCCCAGCTACGTCGCGGTGTCAAGATTTTTTTYCCCCGGAAAGTTCCCAGGAACCTCTGGGAGAGGTCTGGGACGTCTCATCTCACCAGCTMGCAAAGCCGACTAAAATTGTGCTCTCTTCAAAGGAGGCTTGTAGAGGCAGGCTCCATATGCCTCTAGAAATTCAGTTTAATTCCTTGAATGCTTTCACCGAGCAACACGCTGATATATTGGAATAGCCAGCTCTGCCTCTGAATACGCGGTAATTTACATTCARTAGCAATATTGTCGGTAGCTGGTGCCATCAGCATTCACCTGAAGATCTTAAAATTGGAAGCATGCGTCTAAGTGAGGTTAAAGCTAGAAGCTTTCCTGTCTAAAATGACACAAGAGCCCGATGCGAAGATCATGGAACGGTTAAGATTGGGAAAGACCCCCGAGATCCATCGTGTTCAACCTTGGAAGTTCTCCCGACAACCATCAGATATCCCGCGGCAGAGACGMCGCTAACTCGGGAACAAGCACTTCCAGCGCACCCAGTCCTGTAAGTTCAGGCACCATTCACAAGATCCTCTCAGCCTGTGCAAGGRTTTACAGAGCTACACTTGATAAAGCAGGGGTGTTCACTTACCGGTTGTCAACGGAGCAGCTTATTTTATCTTTGAATCATCCTAGAGAAGAAGACAACTCGTCGCTTCTGCTCAGGGCCGCCCAAGCTGTTGCTGCAGCCTCTGGCAACTCCAGCCCAGCTCCCGCATGGTGGTGCTTACGACAGTTTAAGAGGAGGGCTTGTTCAGCTGAGCCCCATCTGCAAGAGAAAACGCAGAAGGAAGCACGTTGTGTGTTTGGACAGAAATGCAATTTGGCTCGAGCCTGCTGAAATTCCTCCTCCGTTTATACCAAAGCCTACCAGGGGGAGGAGAGACTCACGTGGAGATAAAGCGGTGCTACCTCCTCCTCTCAGTGGTGAATCTGTGTGTTCTGAGCGGCTTCCCCGCGGAGCCGCAGCCGCAGGGGGTGTTCTTCTCCCTCCTTCTCTTTCCCCCTCCCCGGGCCGGTGCCAGGAGCCTTTCCCCAGCCCCCACAGCCCGACAGGGGGTGGGAGACCCGCAAKCCGGGGGGCAGCGAACCCTCCCCTACCTCCAGGAATTACTGTCTCGTTATGAAACCAACAGCGTGTGCGTGTCGTGGGGGTTGGTGAAGTGAGCCAACCAACCCGAAAGCCCCTGCACTTAGTTCATGGGCAGGATTCTCCCTTCCCAAGTACGTTTGCCCCCTGCCGTGACATTCCAGGAAAATCCTTCAAGGGCAGAAGTACCTCCTGAAGAGCTGCTGTCAGGAGMTGAATGAAGCCGCACCCAATGCTGGCGGGAGTCATGAAGCTCCTGGAAAATTTTCTCTCCGTACCTCAGCACGCAACCGCTTGGGRCTGGACCTTGCTATTTAAAAAGAAAGTTAGTAAATAATTCTGCCTCTGAAAAAGAGAATGAAAAAAAAGAGTTTAGTTGGAATCCTGTCCTGTATCAATGYTGTATTGTGGCCAGAGAAATGTATCGTGCTAGAAGAAAACTAAGAGTTTCTTAATAATTTAATTGTCCCCTCCTGTTTCTATCTTTATGATCCTGACCACTTCCAATCTGAAAATTTTCTAAATGATGCTTCAGTTACCTCAGAGTATGTTTTTAGCATTGTGTCAGAACAAGATTCTTCCTTTATTGGAAGAAAACCTCTTGTTTTTTGATGGCTATCACCAGAAATKACCAGAGGTGGATTCTGTTCTCAGCAGCAGTTTTCTACAGCCTATGTGTACATGTAAGAAAAATAACAGATTGAAAGCTGGGAAATTTTGTCTATTCTTCAGGGACTACCGTAGTCTTTAGCCTGCTGAGATGACTTTTCATTGTGTTCTGGGCTGGGAACCAAAYCTCAGTCCTCTGTAATTTGTCTTCCCTCGAGTAGAAAATACCTTAGTATTTTTCCCGTTCTCCCATGAGGTTCCTCAGGTCTTCACCCTTCACATCCTGCCCTTTACAAGACCCAAGACCAAGCTTCTTCCAAGTATATAGCAAAATTATCTGCCTTCTAAAGTTAGTTTATTTAACTCTGCTGTATCTTTTTCCCATTATCTGTCAGCTCTTCAGTCCTTATCCCTCAATTCACATASGTATCATAGGCACATAACCAAATAAAAAATAATCATTAAGGTTGCATAACAAAGGAGTCAGAAGTTAGGGTATACTAGAAGACTGATTTTGTGACTTCATGACAGTCCCCTTGCTCATATGTTTTAGTACAGTCTTAAATTACRTAGTCCAGTATTATTTTGTTCTGGCCTTGCTTTATTTTGTAAGGCCTTGTATTTCTTTAGGATACAGGATGGACTTTCAGGATGTGCCAGTTTTTGCAGAACAAGATGTTGGGACTATTCACCACAGATGAGTGTAGGAAACCTTGAGGAAATGGATGCTGTTCCTGCCTCTGTTGCTGACAGGATGTATGTGCTGCAGCTGCATCTTTTGTGCATGAGTTCATGAATGTGAGGTAATTTCACACTGGCTAAGGTGGGTAYTGGTAACAGTCTGGCAAGGATCTCTGGACAGGCTGAAGAACATGGGGAAGAACACGAATGTGCTGTAGGTGGGGCTGAGCCACAGCTCAGAAGCCAACTCGAGTTACTGGTGCACCACTGAAGCCAGTTAGATACATGCAATGCTAATTTCTGTGCTGGTGCCATGTGCTGACTTAGAAATCATTTGATTTTACAGCCGGCTGAGTCACATGYTTGTCAATTTTCTGGGACTCTTACATGAGGCATCTAATTCTAGGAAGAGCTGGGCATTCACGATTGYGGCCCCAAATCCATAGGAGATACAATGCTCTGAACAGAGAATCTGTTTGCTCAGAGTTTTATTCCCTTCCTTGAAAGKCAGTGTGTGTAAGAAACACAAAGAATTGCATCTAAAATAGCTGAACACATCTTTCTCTGAAGTAAAATGCACTACATTGGTCAAGTAATGTAATAATGTAATTTGCAGCAATGTAATTTCAMTTTGATATATTTTGGCAATTGTAGCTATCCCACACCAGCAACGGAACAAAAGCTGGTGTCCTCTAAATATGTTGAACTAAATTCAAGGATTCAAATGGCAATTTGAACAATTGATACAGTGCAAAAAAAAGTTTCGTTTGTTTTCCAAATGGTCTGTACAAGCATAACTTAGTAACTAATCTGCAACACCAATGAATTTGTTGGGCACAAAGTACAAGGAAAATATAAGGAAWCGTTGGAATATAGTCTGTTACAAACAAATTATTTGACAACAATAAGAATCTTTCTAAATGCTTTCAAAATGGATGATTAGCAGGAAGTCAAATGAATGCTCCTGCAAGCAAGTACAATGCATGGGACCAAAAAGTCAACAGATTTGCTCTTTCAGTTGAAAATCAACTCTCCTGAGACACAAAGATTTCCACAAACCAAACACAAAAGCTCTATAAACATTTAAATGTAAAGAAATAACTAAAATTATTCTGAATAAAATGCTGTCATATTTTAGTTCCAGGATAAACAGTGTACCTGCTGAGTCATTACTAAACTAAGAAAACGTTGTGGTCTCTGTGCCTTGCAAAATCAGAGAAAAATAAAGATGAAAACTACAGGAAATTGAAGAAAACTGTTGAACACAGGGAAATCAAAACTGGAGAGAACAAGGAATAAAGAGAATGGAAAGTTGCGGCATCACAAAAGTGATTTCCCAATCAATCCAATAAGAAAATGACTAATCAAGCTGTGTGTAGGCAATGTACCATATCTCTCATACACTTCTGGTCTTAGAACTAAAATGCAACAGAACTGTCACCCTTCATTAATTACTTTGGGAGATGAATGCATTTATAGAAATACAGAATGTCACAAGATCCTTGTGGGTCCTCTTCAGCTCAGAATATCCTATGATCCTTTCTCCACTCAATTTCTAGCTTTACTACTACCTTCACAGACTGATCCTAATCTYTATGTCACACCATGAGAACTGCCCTGTCTCCCACACATGCCCAAATCTCTGCTACTGAGCTCCAAAACCTATGTCAGCACAAATCTGTTTTGTGGAGCTTCTCAATCCCCTTGCTCAGGTGCTCAGGGCTGCCCCCCCTTACTGCTTACTTTAACAGTTCCAGCTGTAGTAAGCACCAGTCCTCACATAGTTTTAGTCACCAGTTCGTGGTTACATGATATTTCTTCCAGAGACTCTTTGCCAGGAGACAACTTGCCGAAGCCTGTCCTAGGAGTTTTAAAAAATCTGGTTAGTGGTTGTAGCACATCTCATCAGAACTCATAGTGTTAGCCATGAGTTCACAACATGCAACCCCCAGCTAGTTTGAGGTCAGCTTTTCAAGACCTGGTCAACCAAAGAACTTAGGCTTTCTCAGTCCCCAGGGCCTGCCTTTTCTGGGAGTTGCTGAGTGCTTTCTCCTGTKTGCAATGCTCTTTTACACCATCTGGGAGACAGGACACCAACAAACAAAACATGATGACAGGAAATGCAATGAAGGTGATCCAGGTAGGCTGAGATTCCAGTAAATGCGGTCTAGAGTGGTGAGCACATTAGGAAGTGCTATTTGCCAACSAAAGTGAAGCCCTAATGTATGTATTTATATGTGAACATCTACAAACTCATAAACAAATACATTATTTAATAGGCTCTAAGCATTCTTTGATTTCATTAGGCATATGCAGAGGAAGAAACAGGTCAAAGCACACCCACTTGAAGAGCATTGCAGATAAAACAGTGGGAAGGAAAAGGGAAAAGGCTTTGAAAAAATTCAGAAAATGTGTCCTGAGCAGCTTGTGGTTTTCACCAGGTCAAGAGCAACATTACACCTCAGATTTCACCCCACTAGTTGATCCCTTGTTTCTATTTAATTATCCTATCATATGGAACTCAAGTTCTCCACTTGTCCCTTCATCCTCCCATGTGGATGGGAAGATGTCAGTGTGCCATATGACTCCACCTCTATGTGTATCCAAGAGTAACCCAGACTGAAGCTTCATAGCACTGAAAGCAGCAAGGCAGGCAAGAGCTGCTGCTTCCTCCCCTGGCAAGAGACAAACCTCCCAAGATCCAGGTCTCCCACCCATCTGCCTGGGACACAACAGTCTGCTCCTGTAGCTCATAGGCTTGCAGTGCACTGCTSTTCCCAGAGGATGTCAGAGGATGTGACATCTGGCACAAGGGAAGACTAGGAAAAGGAGAGAGGTGGGGGGTGCATGGGAGAGAGTAACCAGTTGAGGGGTGGCAGGGTGGTGGGAGACCCTTATTTGTAGTCTGCTCCTAGGTGCCAAATGCAGGAGGGCTCTGAGCTCAGAGAGAACAAGAAGTCCTTGATCCTGGGTCCATACCCACTTGGCCTTGTGTGCTTGGCCTTATGTGGGATGACTCACATAAGCTGCATCTGGAAGATGAAATACTTGCTCTTTTATGATGGCTCTGTCAGTTCTACAGTACTGTGGCAGGACCCAGCTTAATGCCCAGTTTCTTTCTCTGTGCATTTTATGAAAAATACTTCACTGTTTTCCCCACTGGCTCCCCACAGCACAGCCTCTGACTCTGGCCTGCAGATCCCCACGTTTTTGTCCTGTGTCCCATTGGGTTCACCTGCACAGCCAAGTCATTATTACAAGTGGTCAGGCAGCTACTGCAGCTCTCAGATATACAACCTTCTCATTTCAAACTTCTGGCCCACTTCTTTGGCCAGTGTTCTCTGGCCTGGATTCCTTTCCTGGTTTGCTGCCAAAGATCTGGGAACAGGTGCACAGTTTTTCTGCCAGGTACTCTTCAGACTGGATCTTTACTTGAAAATATGGTGTAGCAAGTCAGTGCACAAAACAGGGCTAWAAAAGTAATACAAATAGCTATGACTAGATTGCAGAGAGAAGGAGGGTGAGAAGTTAGGTGAGCCACTGYAAGTCAGAAATGTTATGAAAAACTGCTAAAAGCCTTGCCATGTGTGAACAGTGAGCTAATTTCAATGAGACAGGCACAGGTTCAGAAGAAGAGTGCTTTGCAAACTTCTTACATTTAAGACTTAAGTTGCACTCAAAGTCTTGGATATMGGTAAAATGTTAGAAAATTTTAAATGCATTTCTTCCCATGACTGACTTAYCTGCTTACAACTCTTGCTAGTTAGTGGCCATGGCTAATGAGCAAATGGTCACTTGCCACAGATTGGAAGACTTAGTAGGAACCCACACAAAACCTGGGTGCTGGTGGCACCCTTCACAGCACTCCAAGCTGAACAGAGAAGCCCTATGGCAGAAAAGACTGGCTTGGTCCGTAATTCAGAAAAACATGCATTAGACTTTTCTCTTTTACTGCTCTGCTCCTGTTCCAAATGGAAGCTTGACCTGATCCATGTATGATCATTAGGCCAATATTTAAGCCATGTGCAATCTTAGTACAATACTTCTATTTCAATGTTTAGCCATTTTATCCGTGCAAGTGGAAAATTTCAAGTGATCTTTGCAATTTATTAAAAGCCATCTGTCAGTTAACTCACCATCATTTAACACATCATAAAATTCCTCATTGTAAGGAAACAGGAAGCTCCACTTCCAGCAGCCCAAGCCACCTGCTCACAGTCTCTGGGGAGTTGTTTTTGATTTGGACGCACCATTGAAACCTGGYCTTTCTTGTCTGCAACTAAAATATAATGGTGCAAGAAGAGGTCTGTCAGTGAAGTGTTATTGTAGAAACTACTGGGAATTGTGCCATGGCCAACTTTAACTTCCCAGATACTATTTGGGAAACAAATGCTTCTAATAATAAACAGATAGTCATGTGTGTGATAGCTGCCAGGTTCTTTCTCAGTAGTCACTGAGGCAAAAAGAGACAACCCCAAATTAGTAAGTAATGAAGACACTAACAAAGAGCTGGTCATAGAAAACTCTGTTGGGCTGAGTACTCAGCAACTGTTTCTATTTCCATGGACAGAAGAGCAGACACATGCAAAGGGAAAGCTGTCAACCCACAAGCAAATTTACCTGGACTAAAAGCTGGTAGACTTGAGTATAGAGGGAGATTGGAAGGTATCTAGATCAGAGATATAAAAACTGTTGCAATGTATACCTTCCCAGCAAKAAAAAATCTTACTGGTTAACACTTCAAGCCTGGATCAGTGGGGAAATACACACTACAGAGAGGTTCTCAAGAGTTAGAAATAGTAAATAATCCTGGTCARCAAAGCCAGTTATGTAGAAATAGATTCACACAGGATTCAGGCCAGATTCATCAAAAGTCAAATAAGCTAGAACATGCAAAAGATGACTGAAGTAAATAACGTATAAATCTTCAACCACTCAAAGAAAAGGAGAACATGCTTTAGTATTTCTCTAGTAGAGGCAGGGAAGCACTAATGCAAGTGTACAAAACTCTCCAGTGCTCCCCCCAGAACACAACGTATGRTTTGTGCTCTCACACTCGAGAAGAAAGCAGTTCTGGAGAAGATGCAGAGAAGAGTTACACCGAGAATGGACAGTCTGTCTTGTGAGAGCAGCTAAACACTCCCCAGAGGCTGTGGAACTGAGGATCTCAATGAGTAAATCAGSAGGAGTTCAATCAGGATCCCAGGGGAGAAGTGCCTCTTGGCTTTGATTTAAACTGTATTTATTAAAGTTCACTCACAACTATAGCAGTAGATGAGGAAAAGTAAGCAGTCTGCTTSCAGTGTCTTGGCCTGCAGTCAGCCTCTTTAGCTATGGGGGAAAATGGCCATGATACAATAGTGTCAAAAAACCAAAACAAACCTCAAACTTGCTCATATATACACTACAATTTTTCTGCTATTTAGTTGAGAGGCCCAACTGCATCTAAAGCTTTATCTTGCTACATGTGTTGTTACAAAACACAATATCATCAATTGTCAAGAAAAAATCTGCCAAAAATTTATTATGCAAAAAGCAAAAGACCCAAATTATCAGAAGTAATACTACAGTTTTAGAATAATGACATTTGTTTGGTAAGTTTGTCTGTTTTACCTGCCCTTCTGTTGCCTACTAGCAAATCTTGATTCTGTAAGTTTGCTAATTTGTAATTACTTTCAATAGTTACTTGTAATTAATTGCAGCAATTTTATATGAAAATTTACAGGTGAATTTGCAGCATATTGGTTCAAAATTCATTTTAGTTGGCTCATATGAATGTAATCACTAAAGAACAAACTAACAACAACCCCCCCCCAAAAAAAAACAAGAGAAGCAAGCCCATTAATTAGTTAGACTTTGCTCAAAAATCGACCTTGACTGTTTAGAATACTGTAATATTTGCAGAGATAACTTGGGATAGCATGAACAATGTTTTGTGGTATGCAGTTGGGCATGGGTACTGCTGGAGTGGGGAGGTGCCAAGAGGGAGTTCACAAATTGGAAACAGGGAAGGACAATACTCAGATTTTCAAGAGCTGCCAAGCATTTGTAGGAAGAAAGCATTGCTAGGGTCCTACCAAGTGTTTGTCACACTCCCTAAAGTCCTGGAAGGAAATACTTGAAATACACTGTTAATGTAAACACGTACAAAACCAGTCCAAGTTTTCACTGTTTGAGTTACTCAATGAGCGTAAAGTTGCACTAATGATCCCTACAAATGAAAACACCTTCAGAAAACAAGAGTGGTGTGGTCTGTGCCATTTGACCCAGCTGGCTGCGAATACCAATGGTTGGAGTCCATAAACACCATCTCCAGAACAACCAGCAGCTTTTAGAGTGCTTCTTGTCACGTGTCCCCACAAATACATCAAGAAAGAAGGAACCACAATGAACTGAAAAAAAAAAAAAAAAAAGAGAGATAGTTTGTTTCTCTCTTGCAGCCTTGGTGACGTGGCTGACCAGGACAGTTTCACAACCCAGGTATTTCTGTTCGAGCTCTGATCTCCCAGTAATGTCCATAGCAGATGGCTGATCAACACTACTGAATAGCCAAGGTTTAAAGGAACTAACAGAGGCAAAACTTAATAGTCCTGGGTATTAACATTCACCCATGGAGTGGAAACTCTGAAGATTTCTACATAGGAAGTGGTCACCTTTAAGAAAGAGTTAAGCAATCTGAAAAAGCCTTAAGCTCTTCTTGATCTGATTCATCTACTGGATCATGCTTTAGCTCTCTGTAATAAAACCACAGTCAAGGGACCCAGTCAATTACACATGTAAGGAACCACACACATAGACTCATTATTTTCTCTCCTCCCTTCATTATGGCCAATTTGGGTTTTAAATCAGATCTCTTGGTGGAGCTGATATGACACAAATTTTTCAACAGAAGAAAAAATGAACAGAGAAGTCTAGTAAAGCTATTCTAGCTACTCTACAAGTGAAGAGCTGCTGCACTCACTAGGCACCAATGTTTTTACATTTGTAACTTCTATATTTACTCATACATGAGCTGCAATCTACCTCTTATCTTTGACAACTGTTTTCTATGTGGATGGATGCCTTTTCAGTAGTTTTGTTCTCTTTCACATTTTTTTGCAAAGCTCCCTCCTTTCTGTTTTGCACTAAAGAATGCCCATTCCCATACTTTAGTTTTTCTCAAGTATCTTATCATTTTGTATCCTGTTTTTTTTTTCCTCCCTGTGAAAGAAATAACATATGCACAAAAGGCTTCTCTTCTTTGTCAGTCTTCTTTTCACCACCCACACCCCTGATMTCTGTCCAGCGCTTGAGCTTGAACTTGGAAAGAACCTCTCCAGATCCCAGGATCTGCCCTCCAAAAAAGCCCATTGATACAAATGAGAAAAATACTCTCAAGAACTCTGAAAATGCTTTTGTTTTATGATATAGAATCTGTGAGCCTGATCTAAACTACTGAAAGCCACTGAAATGCTTACTCTGAATTGGACTAAAAGTTAGGTTTTACGAAAGGGAACAAAATAAGAAGCTTTGCATAGACCAACTCTTCAGTAAGCAAGCAGAAAGCTTGGGTTGCTGCACCCCTCTCTAAACAGTTCTTGATGGAAGAAAGGGGGGTGGGCTGGGGGTGGGGGTGGAAAAGGAAGAGAACTTATTTTGAGGTAGCTAGCTGTTCCCAAAACCAGTGACTGAGAAGGAGATCTGTCTTTGCACAATTGTCCTAATCCATTATTGTTGTTGCTGGCATTTTTTCCATTTTAATCAACGTAACTTTCCTCATGGCTTAAATGGGAAAAGATTAATTCTTTATATATTTATTTACCTTCTAGAATCTCAACGATGATCCTCATGCTTTATAGAAGAGGACAGCTGGCCAAACTTTGTATCGACCCACTCACTCTCTTTACTCTGCTTGGTTGTACTGATGTAGCTAAAGTAGGATGACAATCTGAAATTAAATTAACAGACAATAGACTGAATTAGTTKCAGCTGTTTATGACTTAGGAAAAACACTCACAAATGGTTCTTGCATTGATTAAAATGAATGGATTAAATCAAGCTAATGCAACTGTCTTGATCGTCCTCCTCTCAATTTTTCAATCCTGCATTAAAGATGGGCCATGACATTGGCTCTTTCCTGGAAAAATGCAGATAAAACAACTGTCTCAGAAGACTTTTCTAATTAGAGTGCAGGTGGTGATAGTCTGAAAAAAGATCACAAGGTGGAATGCAAAGAGATAGAAGGCATGAAAACTCTTATACTTAAGCCTAATACTCCTTGCTGAAGCCTGCTTTTGTGTCATTTCATTAATTGGAATTATGCACTTGCTGTACTATGTCAACCAGGCTGCTGGTGAAAATATTGAATGATGTTTCCTTCAGATTTAGGTACTTTCCAGTCTGTCTGCGTCAGTAAAAGCTGAATAATGGCACAGCTAGAAGAAGGACAACTGGGTGAATTTAACATGTCTGGGTTAAAGTAATTTTCCACTTGAGACCTCACAGTATTATAATAAACACAGTGCAACACAAATAAATACATGGTTCTACACAGTTTTTCTGTCCCACCCTGTGGTTTCACATATTGCCATATATGATGCCATGGCCATGTGCATGCAGTACATACCAACAAACCTGGGTTAATGTACACTAATGAGGTACCTGACCTGGTAGGAGTAGGAAAAACAGAGTGAACATAGGTGGAATGAAAGAAAAACACAGTGATAGGGACACAGCAAAGGAAGAAAAATATGACAGGAGGAGAATGTGCATGARCTGACAAGTTAATAGAAGAATAAGAATGAATTAAGAGAGGAAAACAGTAAGATACCCCAGAATTTCTCCAGTAATAATACTTGAATGACTATAAAAATACTAAACACATCACCCAAATGATTATTAGGGCCAGAATTATCAGTCCAATTTGCAGACCTATACAATTCACTTTTCACTTGTGGGAAAGCCTGGGATACAGGCTGCTTTCTGCTGGCATTAGAAACAACATGGCTACCTGCTGCTTATTATTGTAGGGATCAGATTATACCACATGGGCTCTGCACCCCATAAGTTCCCTACATCACTGCAGATTGCTTATATGATCTGACTTTATACAGCAATGCATGGGCCAAGATTAGGGAATGTCTTGGAGCATGCACATCCTCAGGCTTAGCCCTGAATCCTACTTTCCAAAAGGGAGARCTGAGCCCTATAGATCTCAACACATGCATACACAGCCACAGACTGATTATGAATTAGTCACAGAGGCTCAAGAATCAAACAGTCACCTCTCTCTTGCTCTCTTCTCTCCCGCATACATATTTTGTACATATGAATAAATTGTGAAAAGTGGCCGGAACGTCTTGCATTCTAATCCTTACTTTACTGGGGGCTCTGGTGTGACCTCAAGAATATTGTCACCCTGATTTCAAGTTTCCCCAGTCTTAAGACTATAGCTTTCTCTATCTTGCTAGCAGTTTTTTAATTGCTATTAATTGCTAATTTTTTTTGTCTATAAGGAATGAAAGCAATTTAGATTCTTTAACACACCCTTCAAAAAACCCCACCCAACCACAAAATCAAGTGAGATCTTAACACAGGCTAAGACAGCCATCAGACCAGGATAACTTGGGTTGGCTATAGTAGTTAACATTTATAGACAAGATCATAGTTGAACAAAAGGAGCTTATCCCAAGTTCCATCCGGAATTGGTCCATCCTCACTGTTATTTTAGGCAAATGCCAAAATACACTTGCCATTTTCTGGTGCACAGATGTATCTTTTGGACAATGATAAAATAGTGATATATGCATACAACTTTAACTTCTGTAAGGAGAAATAACATGTATTAGTTTAATTAATTTATTATCTTCTGATTTGGTTTAATCTGTATACTGGAGAATGGAAATAAACTATRGCTGCAGTCAGGATACTCCTTTCCTATATAAGTAAGGCTGACATAGCTCCAAGTCCTGACCTTGAACTCAGGACTTAGGTGCTTTGGAGYATGTGACCATGGGCATGCCTGGTTGTAGACCATAGGCATCCCAGGTTGCTGGGAGGTGCTGCCTGCCAGTTCCCTCTGCAAGGCTCAATGGAGAGGAAATGCTGACAGAGRTTTTGCATTTTATCATTTAGGCATRTGTGGCTTTTAGGCTACAGCAAGGCCACAAAGGAGATTTTGGAATCAATTCACTCAGACTCCATTTTCACTATCATGAATATTGCTGCTCACAGAGGATGAGCCATCAAGATTAAAAACAGGATGGTTACATACTGTACTTCCTTCTGGCTCTCAGCAACATTCACTTTTAATCTTTTCGAGTCATGAGAGCGCCTGAATCATGGCTGGCATTTTGCAAGGGCTGCTTTGACACACGTGGCCCTGCAAAGAAACATGGGTGTTTCCTTAAGGAAGCATTCATTTGCTCACAAGCATGCTGCTCTAAGAAGTGTTCTATCCTCACATTTTGCAAAATGTGATCTCCCTACGGCTATACAGAAGACTCATTGCCATTCCTTGAGATTACAGCAACAAGAGGGGCCATTCATATTCGTAGGAAGAATTACTAGAAATATCATCTGGTGCTGAAAAGCAATTTAAAAGGACAATAATGCTATTCCATGATGCAAAATAGTGTAATATCTGCTCTTCTGKCTGAAGGCTAACTCATGCAACCACATGACTATACATAACCTTCAGCTGCCTTGAAAAAGTAGCCTTTCATCAGCCTGGTTAAAGATCTGAAGCTGAAAAAACTGAACCCCTCCAGGCAAGATGGCAAATAGAGAAGAACCCTAAGTTATTATATGTTTTAAATAATCTTGTGACTTTGAGTGATYTTTGAATGATCTTTGAATGATCTTTGAATGTATGGCTTGGGCAATTTTGCATCTCCTAATTGCTCCTAAAGCTCTGTTGATAATCTCAGTGCCCAAGTATGAATTTTACCAGCAATCTCATTTTAAGAGAATTGTGTGGAAAAGCTGGTACCTTCCAGCATGTTTGCATAGGACCTGGCAGTAGGAGGCCTCACGTCCAATTGCACCCTGCAGAGCTGTAAATGCCATTTGAGCAAACGAAACAACAGACACTGCATCAAGGATCTTCTTTCCATCTCATGGTTCTTATTTTACTTTGTGGGGAACTGTTGGGTATAGAACTGAATAATATTGCAGTGAATGGCCTGCTGCTCAAATAACGGAAGCTGAGGTCTAGAGACTCTGAGTTTCTACATTCAGCTCTGCAAGATTTGAAAATGATTAAATCAGAATCAGCCAAACCATATTCCTTAGTTATGACTACTATTAATATCTAGTTTATTGCATAGCTCATAAGACACTCGGATCCAGACCCCTATAATATTACACATTGTATAATTGCAGAACAGGAAACTTGGCTGAATGCCCAGGGTGATTACTGCTGAATGACTCAAACAGTCATTTTTGGATACTTGGCTGGCAACACATTCTGGCAGTTTTCAGAAGTCCCAAGGGGAAGTAACTCTCAGCAGTAAGAACCAGGACTGCAGGTCCTCAGCATCTTTCAATATAAGACTTATGAAGTGAATGTATTCTAAGATCCCATGGACAGGGTTTCTGGTTGGCAATATTTTTTTTAAGGTCTATGGTCTGACAACTTGAATCCAAATTAACAGGGCCTAGCAAATATCCTAGATAATGAAGCTTGCAGCATTAACAAACATTCTGAAAATGTTGGTAGTTGTCCCTGTACTCATCAGAATGTAAAGTGAAACAGAACTCACCTATATGCTCCAAGGGGTTCATTAATCACTGCTCAATCTTTACAGTTAATATGATTTGTCCAAAATGCCTTAAGAATATTAATTAAAAAAATATGAAAGACCAATTTCTTCTCAGTTATATCATCCCATATAGTATCCAGGCTGTTACAATGAAACAACAGCAAACATGAAAAACACAACTAACAAATAAAACAGAAAAGCAGTGTGAATCCCAAACTGCTGCTATTTATTTTCACGACAGCACTAAGCAGTGCAACCATATGCTAAAAGTTGAGGAGCGAAGGCTTTTTACTAAACCTGCAAAACATAATGTAGGAAGCAGTGAGTATCATTACAGAGTCACTTCTTAATGGAAAGGTAGGTGATTACCACAATTTCCCAAGAGCTATAAACTACACCAACAAACCTTGCAAAAAAAATGTTTGCACTCCACTCTCCCTGGATMCTGCCATGCTAAGTCTGAAATCTATTGGAGGCTTTGGATTCAGTTGTTGAATTTGTATTCTTTTCCTTTTTCTTTCTTTCATTTAGGACACCAAGYCTATCTGAAATTGCGTTCCAGTTAATTTTGTTTCATTTCTTATCTGTACACAGAAAAGAGGACAGCATTTCTTGTTCAAATGCTGGGTATTTTGTTTCTGATTACCATGAAGCTAATTGTTCAGTATGTTTAGCCTCAGATATCTCATGCACTCAACTATTTATGCATTTTAATCCCTCACATTACAATGCCAACACAACACTGTTTGCAGTGCAGGAACATGAAATAGCTGTCTCTGCAGCTGRTGCTCCTTCACAGGTGCTCAGCAAAGAACAGCTGAAGAACTGGAGTTTATACAATGACTTGCCAGAGAGCCTTTGAAAGGTATCTTTTCCAGTAGATTTATATAACTTGCTTTCATATAGTTTGAGTTAAACATTCCAGGTTTTGAAAACAGAGGTCACAGAGCAAAATAACTGCTGTGTGAAATTAGCTGAATATGCTGTCACTCTGCCATGTACATTTTTGATAATAACAAGTCGGAAACCTCAGTGTGCTTCTCTCTCAATGCTACTGCCTTGCCCCTTCTCCTTAACACTAATGAGTTACCCTTTGGTATTGTTTTCATAAAAGGTCAAGTTGATCTTCAAAAGGAAAAAACAATGTCACTAGGTATATGGTTAACAAGAAAAATATTTATCTTATGGTTTCCTTTGATGAAAGTAACTAGTGATTTATAATACAAAASGAAGAGAAACTTATATTTAGAAAGCAGTGCTGTCATTTTTTTMAGCATCTTTAGCGTTGTCAGCAACATCTCTTGAATACTTGCCTGGTTTCCTCTCAGAAATGTTTGGTGGGTCTGACAAGCTTCGTGCCTACAAAGCTTTCTATAACCTGTATCTATCCTTTCCAAAAGAGAGGCAGAGTGTGCATTGCTCCTCCTATTTTATCTGTCACCTTCTCTCTAGTTTCAGAATTATTTGAAACCATTTCATCTGAAGAGAGCTGTAAAATAAGACTAAAAATAGCAAGGTAGATGCTGTCTCATGGTTAGTTTCATCAAAACTTGAGCACCAAGTGCAAAATGTATCCTATTTGCCATTTATGTCAGCAATTATGTATGTGATGCAGGATGTGGCTTCTAACATATCTGGTGCAATTTCAAGAGCTTGTATAGGTCTTCTATGCACCTTAAAAAGTCAATCATCCTTGTAAGGTAAGACACACAGCTGCAGGTGAGCCCCAGCTGCAGACATAAATATCCCTCAGAACAAGAAAAAGCAAGAAAGATGAGCATAAAAGCAGCTCTGAGGTCAACCCCTCTTCCTCTCCACCCTTTCCTGCCACCACAAAAAAGTGCAACTGTCTGATCTGAATGACAGAAGTGTTTTTCAGCCACTCCATTTTTGACAGAAAATAAGATTCTGTGATTTTCATGCCTGAGTTAGTTAGAGGAGAGGCACCAACAAAGTACAGCACCATCCATGAAGACTTCTTAGCCTTGGTGCTAAACAGTGTGGCAATAAAATACCAGTACCAGCTTTACGTAACTACATCACATTTTGTTTACATCACCATACCATCGATGGACCTGAATGGGGTAGGCTCTGTGAAAAATCTGGAGACTGAAGCTCATGCTCCTCTTATTTTAAAATAATAGCAAATAAAGTGGTATCTATACACCTTTGGTATTCTGTGAGATGAGTATTTTGGGTACAGCTAGAATTTCTAAATTAACCTCTAGCTGGTCTTAACAACAGTTCTTCAGTAAAACCAGAGGAAGAGAATATAGATAGAGTAGTAAAACTCTAATGCATTACTAAATAAATCATTGGTATTTTTATCTCTTGCAGAAACCACTGGAGAGTTGCCTGGAAGGGATGAGAATGTCAGACACTTCTCTGCTGACCTTGGAAAGCAGCCATGTGGGAYAGAAGGAATCACAGAACYRTAGAATGGTTTGGGTTGGAAGGGACATTAAAGGTCATCTCCTTCCAACACCCCTGCCATGAGCAAGGACAACTTCCACTAGGTCATGTTGCTCAAAGCCAGGGATGAGGCATCCACATCTTCTTCGGGCAACCCATTCCACTGTCTCTGAAAGAAGGAAATGAGTCAAAATCAACATGTCTGATGTAAGATGAAACATTTCCAATATCAACTAACTAAATAAAGAGTTCACAACTTATTCTTTTYCCTAGTAGGGAACTTATACCCATGCCAGTACACTAGTATAACAATTTTATCAAAAATGGCCAAAAATCTCCTCTCTAAAAATAAATGGGAATTCACCTTGACAAATAAAGCAAGTATTGAGTTCCATATAATTCATGCTTCAAAGTCTCAAAGGAGGCTTGACATATATCCAAGACCTTAAGATTCTCCAACTCTCTCTTCTTCGAATTCCTTATATAGTCAAGAATTTAGTTTACAAGAGTACAAGCACCTTCTYATGGTAAATTCAACAAAACAAGCAATCTTTGAACTCTGGCCTTATTTGTATCAGAGTGAATCTGAAACAACCCTGCTGTATTCTGCAAGTTCTTTCCAACCAACAAAATAAAAAAGAAGTCAGGCTCTGGAGCTCAGGACCCAGCCTGAGCTGGAAATGAGACAGATAAGTACTTTCAGCTCGAAAGAACAGCTCAATATACTGACAATTCAATCATCTTCACTTACTTCCTTGAATTGTCATCAAGCACTACATGGTGCTTATTTTAGTACTGGAACTTATTGCTGTAAGACACTTACGAGAAATTGCCCTTTTAATTTGTTTTATTTTCAGTTATAGTCCATATTGACAGGCCATTTTGCTCCTGCAGAAGCATAGAGCAGGAGCACTGCTTTTACCATGAACCTTCTTTTTTCTCTTTCTGGCAAGCATCCTAGATTTTGTAATTTAATATTCCTGCCAAAAGCACTGGAAACATTTGAGAGGATCCTCATGGGATTAAGGACAAACTGTGGATTACATTCCTGGCATTGGACTACACTGGAAGCCATAACTTTTTTTGCTGTCCGTGAATATTTGTGAGCTAACCAAATCAGAACACAGCAGAAGAGTAATTTGATGTTGTTTTACTCTTTCTTCTCAAACCATCCTATAAGGATCTTCTGCTCTTAGTCTAGGGAATGTGTTCAGGTCAAGCAGATGTGTTTCTGCTGATTAAAGTTWATGCTAATTAAACAAAGAGAGAGCAGGTTATGGTGTGAAAATGTGTACTAGAAAATGTGTACTTAGCCATGAATCCCACTCTTGCCTCCCAAACGTTAGGGGTCAGTGACATAAGGACAGCCACAGTGAATCAGACCAACTGTATAAGAAGCTGGGCTCCTTCCCTTGACAGTGGCTAATAATGGGTACTTTGGGAAAGAGTAAAAAAATAGGGCAAAATTGACCGTTCTTTTAATACACCCTACAATGAAATCTGTTAATTTGCTGTTCAGAGTCAGCCAGAGCCAGAAGCTCATTTAGCACCTATGCATTTAAAAGCCTTTCTATTATTTTCTTAGTTCCTTTTTTAAGCTCATTTGTACTCCTGGTCTCTGTGACACCCTGTGCCTCTCAGCCTCAGTTYATTTCAACTGTGCTATGTAAAAAGAACTTGCCTTTGCTTGGTTTAAGCCTGCTGCTTGGTAGTTTCCATAGGCACTGTGACTTCTTGCTCTGTGATAGAATAATCCCCTCCCTAATCACCCACAGAGCATATGCTGAATACCAGGTCATCAGCAGCAGAACCACAATCACCAGTGTGTGTTCCCACAATCCTCTCTGGGGGAGGGGCTTGATCTGCAAGTACAAAAGGAAATATAGAGACAAAGCAAAGAACATAAAGATAAAACATACATTTTATCTTTTGCCATCACCATACCCACAGATTAGAGAGAAAACTTTCAGAAGAAGAATTGCATTGAATCGCAGCAGTTTCTGACCTCACTAAATAACAACCAAAGCCTTCAGGGCTCCAAGTAGGTCTCTCTTGCAGAAAAAGCCCAGGGTTTTGTACTTTAAACAAAGAAATTGCTCAAACTAATGAGTGACAGTTAGAGCTCWCCTTCCAGCACTTCCAGAAGGGCTGGAAAACATGCTAGTGGAAAACATTTTTCAAGATCCAAATACCTCAGCATTAAACAAATCAATCAAATATAACAAACTGTTCAATGCAAGCTGTAACCTGCTACCTGAGTTTATGGAGAACTTKACAAAATTATTCAAGGAAGTATACAGTAAGCATTAAAACATATAAAATTCAGAATGGTTAAGTAATTTTTCTTTTACAAAGTGCAACTGAAATAACTAGACTTCAGATAACACAGACTTCAAATTAGCAAGAAATCAATTGGTATAAAAATTATMGGAATTAAAGAYCCTTGCCTATTTTTAATATTATAAGGTTATTTTTCAAGAAAGATGTCTGCTCTCTAAAATGCTTATGCTTTGATGAAGCCCTCGAAGGGATCCAGTAAATAATATCACTATAATTCTGWGACAAAACTGCCACAAAAATATAACAGGAATGAGCCACTATGTTTTAGAACAGTATCTTCCACAATTCCAYARTCTAATAGAGAGTATTAACACTGATACATGGTTTGAATTACCTAGAAAAATGTTACAGCACTAATAAAAAACCCTCRTTTTTCCGGTACATTGGACAGTTCAAATAATGCTCCCTGAGAGCTTAATATTGTAAGTCCAATATCACTTCTTATAGCTAAATAAAACAAATTAGATCATAATGATAAAGAAGGGTCACACTGATACCAGGGTGAGACAATGGAACAACTATTCAGCTAGAGCATCATGCCCATACCCTCCACTTTCCACAGTTAACAGATGAAGCCCTTTACCTGTTTGAGACCGTAAAACCTGATGGATTAAAGTCCATTTTAACATGTACTTTCTTACTGTTCAACTCAACTCTATMACCTACAAGACAGCCTACCTTAAGAATAAACAGAAGAAGGTAAGACCCTATGTCCCATGGTTTTCACAAGGCCCCTTGTTTTAAAAAATAAAGTCATTCTCTTACTTCTTCCTTTGATAGGTGAAAAGAGAATTTCTCCAAGGCCTCTTATTAAGAAATTTAGAGGGAGAAATTCTGTTTCTTCATGAAGCAGGTACTGTATTGGTGTAACAGGTCATGTCCTATGTTTGTGGAGAATGAGAAAGTCCAGAAGAGCAAAAAGGTTTTAACCTTGTGGGAGAGGAAGAGTTGCAGGAGTTTTACACAATAACAAGTAGAAAACAGCTCTTTCATGAAAAGCAGTCTCAGGACAAAAGCCATAAGGACTTGTGTTACCACAAGACACAGGACCCTAGGGGAAAACCAGTGATGAGCATGTGACAGTCTAGCCAGGGTTTTCAAGGCAGCTTTGAAGAACAGGGGAAGGAAGGCATCAGGACAGGACTCGGGGGTTTATTACACTGAAAAAGAATGAAACTGAAGAAGCACCCAGAAGGGGGAAATAATGCAGTGCTAAGATCCAGTATTGTCTAGGACATTCCATTTCATTTAAAAGCTGAAAAGACTATGAAATCCCACAGAACTCATGACACGGCATGCCCTGGCAAGAAGACCAGTTTTTATAAATAGACAGAAAAAGGAAGTCTAATGCTGAGACAGTGTGGTGGCCTGACAACATCCTACACCTTATCAGCATTTTTGAGATCTGTGAGCTGTACAGAGTAGAGGAGCTGTACAGGAAGTAGATTCTTGACAGACTCTAGTTATCAGTAAGAAATCGATTCTATGGTTTTCCATACACTGAAATCCACTTCAGTCTTTGCAACTCATACTACCCAAGGGCTCCCTTGSAGGAGTTCAGCCCACTTTGSAAAACTAACTTCCCTGCCTCTGCTRTTTGATCTSTTCAAAGTACCCCCAMCTRYAGCAGGCTTGCTCCACTTCTCCACTCTAGCACTCCTGCCTAGACTTCTCTCTGCAGACCTCAGGCTCTGGTAAGATATTTCCACTTTGGTGACATTGMCCCATCCACAGACCTAAACCCATGTGAGGTGAAAGATTAAGAAATCCAGGCAATGAGAGAAGTGAAAGCTGCGATTCAAAAGATGGTGATTCATTTTAGGCAAGGCTGCAATCTGAGTGCTGCCAAAACTTACTAACTAGCCTTTTAAGATGCTCCTTTTCAAACCAGACAGAAGAACTGGCAGTAACAAAACATTGTTCTTTGTTACTCTGAGTTTTGAGAGAAGAAAAAAATGCTGAAGGCAGTTGAGTTATTTTAGAAATCCGCTAGCCTCCTGATGAAGTTTCAGGCTGAGAAACACATGTATTTTCATGGATAAGCAGTGTGTTCCAGACACTTCCTTTGTATGAGGGGATGTGGTCACCATGCAAGGAGCTGAAGGGTTAAGATTYTCCACCCTGGTGCAGAGATGGCCATGATGGCATGGAAAGGAAAAACTCTTCCCTCTTCAGATATTCAAGAATAAGGAGCTATCAATGATGCTAAGAGAAGCTGTGTTCTAGGAAGGCCCCATGGACCACAATGCTCCTTGCCTGARGATTTTCTTGCTGCAAGAGAGACTGAACAAACATTTAGAAGAGAGATCTGTTGATAGTCACTAACTAGATCACATCAGGTTCAGGAAATCCCTAAAGTGAAAACACACCTAGTCTGGGAACATATCTAGCTAAAGTATTGTRGCTTATTCCTCTACTTCCCTGGCATCTTGCTTTTGGATCTGGCTTGCTTTTAGTCAGGTCAGATAGATCTGGTAATTGAATAATGGCCATGGCAAAACCTGTATTTAGAATTACAAGCTAACAGCATGAGCAAAGAATATCTCTTACTTGACAGTAAATTATGGACTGAAAAGGCTTTATCATTAGTTTTCTGGAACTAATGCAGGAAAAACATTATATCTTCTTTTTCAACAAACTCCTGCCTGACCTTATCCCTGCAGGACAGTATAAGGGTCAGATAAAGATCATATATGAAGCAGTGTGTTCTACCAGATGGTAAATCAGTCCCACAGCACCAGGTTAGAAATGCCTGAGCTAGGGATCACCATGAGTCCTCAACTGCCAGCTTTAAAATGACCACAAAAGTCCTCCTGTGTACTGTCCACAATGCTTAACATTGGTAACCCTCCTTGTCAGCAAGAGTAAGCTCAGAACCTTTTCCCATGGAAATTACTTTTCTGTCCTAAATTCCCCTGTTGATTCTCAGCATAGGCATCACAACCCTCCCTACCACTAGTCTTTCTGCTAATCCTGTGGTGGGTGGTGGCACCCAGCTACTTCCTTCCTAAGAATTCTATTTCAATAACCCTAATTATTAAAAACCCTAAAGAATACTATATAACATTCAGTTATATGTGTCTTACAGAAATCTGATAGGCAAGTGTAATTTGAGAGGCTTTCTGAATCAAAAATCTTGAAAACTGCAGTAAGGTTGACAAAAGAAGCATGAACAAATTATAAAATATTGGTGTGAATATGCTTTAGTCCAGTTTATTACAGATGAACTAGAACCTAATGACATAGCTTTCATTGTCCCACCATGCCACGAAAATGTTATGGACACACAAAATACTAAAGATAGCACTGCAGTTCTTTTAACTCAAGTTGCTGCAGTTACAGAGAAAAGTTTTAGCATCTCTCTTGCAAAAATGAGAAAGATCTTATCTTACACCATGATAAAATCTGTAGTTCTTTCTGACACYCCTGGAAGCAAAGCTTCTTGATGAGCATTACTGAACTTAGGGGAGAATAAGCACATGATTTTAAATCTACAAATTTGAAGTTCAGTTCTGTAGTTATACAATAGCTTTTCAAAGACTATAAATCTCYGGAGGTACATAAAGCTGCCCAGACAGTAAAAAAGTTTCAGTTATACTACCACAATGTATGTCTGTTACTCAGAAATAGCTGCAGACACAACTCTCTTAAGACTTGTGAGCTAACTCACTAGTCTTCTAGCTTAACCATAAAAAAGTATCTATTACTCCAGGGCAGACAGAAGGGTGTGTGTTTTGGCTTCTGGATGGACTTTCATAACAGTAAACATTACATTTAGTGTGTATAAACAGCTACAGGGGCTGCAAGAAAAGAAAAATTATCGTGACACTAGGACAGGGGAGTAATGTGTTCAACCTGGATCTTAGCACAAGAAAAGAATTCTCTCCAACAGATCACTTCTGCTCATTCTTTCCCTTTCCTTGGAAACCTGGCAGAGAGGTCACACTTCAGCTTTTTAGCCTGGATGAAGTCACATATGCAATAGCYATGGTTGGGAAAATTCCTGATGTTTTATGAAGATGATGCTATGTAACAGCAAATCTGAAGGCACAGCTCAAGCAAGATACAGAGGAAGTGGGAAAACAATGGACAAATCTCTAATCACAGGGAAGATGTAATACCTGACTGGAGTGCTGGCACATTTCCAGAGGAGACTGCATGCAAGCCCATTTTGGGGCCTGGTTATTAGTGCAACCTCTACATTTCACTTTTCCACTTCTCTTTTATTAACTACACAAAGGTCAATAGTGGAAGAAAGGTTTTCCTAAGGCACTTCATAACTCACCTTCCAGGAGGTAGCCTGAAGGAGTTCCACCATCTTCTTGTTTCATAGTYATCCTTCCCTTCCTTCATTCTTACTCAGGAGAATCAATCCTGCATTTAAAAAAGCAAAGAAAAAAAGGAGGATTCCTATGAATCTGCCATCCAGACAAATTACAGAGATGACAGATGCAGAAGGAAAGGTTTTCATCTTCCTCTTACAACCTTCACATCGCCTACTGTTTCAACTCAGTCACCAAAGCTTTTACTTCTCTCTCAATATTATCATACTGAGATAATAACTTAATTCAACTTGTACTGTCATGCAAAACCTTTGAGATGACCTCTGTTAAACAAGAGTACTTGTCTAACTTTGCAAGCCCTCAAAATCTTTTTGAAGTTACAATCAATGCTTTGTGTGATAAACTGGATGAAAACGGCTCTTTTAACTGCAGAAATAACAGAAATGCCAACTTGATGGGGAATTTTTTCTGTTCTCAATGCATCCTTTTCTTCCCAGTTTCTGATAAGCAACTGCATTCATTTAGTATTCAAAATAAAAGTATCAAACAGCCTCAATAAAAGCATGTGCCTGTCTCAGTCTGAATCAGACCTGATCATGCTTTGCTACCTTAGAATATGCTCTTGCCAGTCTTGTTAGTCTCTAGTTCTTTTGGTAATATAATGTTTATGCATAAATTCTCATTAAAAACAAAAAAAAAAACAACCAAGGTAAATGGCACCTAAAAATTAGCAGCAGTAGAGAAACTTCAGAGCTGTCTTCAAAGTACAGGAAAAAAAAGACAAAGAAGGAGACATAACATTTAAAGTATTCTTTTGTTCATAGAGGTCACCTTACATAAAACTATAGACAGAAGTTTAGTTCTTCAAATCTACTTGAAATCACTGTAGCTCTACAGCTTCCTCTAGAATCAGACTAATTTGCATCAGTAGAGGTTTTTCCTACAAAGCAAATCTAAATGGCTTCAATGTCACTGAAAACAAAGCCTACCACAAGACCCTCACTACACAACACATACAGGTATGAAAAYGGATGACACATTAAGAAACAAAATATTCAAAGTCATTTCTCCATGCACATTTTCAGTCAGACTTTAAAAACTGACATGGAGATTCCAAAGGAGGTGAAAATCTTGGAATTTCACCTAGGCCTCTAAAAAAGCACCAGGTACATTTCCTCAGAGTCAATTCTTGTTCAAGCAAATACTCTTGTTCAAGACCAATTCCAGGTTTTCCATTTGGGCATAAGCTAAACTCTGGGAGCCTTATTTCCTCTTCCATTAGTATTTCCACAGAAAGGCCCACCCTACACACCACCAGTATGCATTTAAAATGCAGACCAAAATGTGAGCTGTCATTTTCTTGCCTCATATCACTGCTAAGCGCTCACTCTCATCAGTACTTAGCTGACATTTCAACCTTAATGTGCTACCACAGAGGAGGTCCTCACAAGGATTTAGAACAGAAACAGTCACTCCTCCTCACCAACAACAGTGAGTGAAGCCCGACAAATCCCAGTCTGTAAAGCAGTCATGCTTCTAAGCTTCAGCAGCAAGAGCAAGACACTGACCTGACAATGTGGAAATGCAAAGGAAGCAAAGGAAATCCTCACCAGATTCTTCCTGGTGGGGGTTGTGGAGTGCTGAAGCAGGAGCCCAGGCAAAATGAGGAAAGACGTTTTCCAACTGCAGCTGGAGAAGGAAGGCCTTGCACAACCTCATCCAGCCTGGGAATGATGGACCCCTGGGGTTGGACTAGAGACCTCCAGATGTCCCATCCAGCTGAATTAACAGATGTTAYTAATGAAAGATTGCATTCAACCTAGTACAAAAAAAAAAAAAAATCACCATCACACTAAATCAGCGTGAATGCATTTTATATGTCTTGGCCCTGACAATTATGTGTTTTTAACAGTGTCTAAAAAAAACCTATTGAAAGAGCAGAGCTTTACTACAGTAAATAGCCTGGAACTGCGCAATGCGTATTGTTTATCAGGAAAACGTTTAGATAAATCCAGTARACACAATTCAAGAAGAAATGAGCTMTCACTGCCAGCCCTGGATRYAGAACTRTGGAAAGATTTGCTTAGAGCAGCCAAAACCCCCTAAGACGATAGTACCCTTCTGCCTCAGCCACAGACCTCTCTCAACACTCCCTCCTTCAGTCCTACCTCCAGGGGATACAGTTTCCGGGCTCATCAGGATCCTGTTCCCCAGCTGATGGCAGAAGAGAGCCGAGCTCAGAGATCTTCTGTTCCTTCTTGCAGAGCTTCAGCAGCTTCACAGCATCCTCTGCTGCCGAAGAGCAGAATCAGATCAGAWATGAGAATATGGACTATGCCTTAGAGCAAACGTTATCCCTTTATACAGATAGACACCCCCCACCAAAATACCTTGTAGTGAAAAGAGGCAGATAACAATAGTTATTATCTCAGGTCCATAGTAGGAATTAATCTCCACACTTTCCACAGAGCCACCCTTGAAACTGATCTACTCTTAGGTACTACTGATGKAAATCCTAAAATAYCAGGTCACTGTTTCCAAGGAACAGTYCCACCAAAGTGCAATCCTTGCAGGGCKGAGCCATTTTTGTGCTATGCAGTACCTTTCAACATCTGGCTTTTCACAGACCTTCTCTTTACTATTCTGAATTCTTATGTTCAGAGAATCACAGGCTGGGTAGGTTGGAAGGGGTCACAGTGGATCATCTGGTCCAACCTCCCTGCTCAAGCASRGTCATCCCAGAGCACATGGCACAGGATTGCATCCAGACAGTTCTTGAGTATCTCCAGYGAGGGAGACTTCACAAYCTCTCTGGGCAGCCTGTTCCAGTGCAGTCACCTGCACAGTAAAGAAGTTCYTCCTCAYGTTSARGTGGMACKTTTTGTGYCTAAGTTTCTGCTCGATGCYTTCTTGTTCCATTGCTTGGCACCACTGAGCAGAGCCGGGCTCCATCCTCCTGACACCTTCCCTCAGCTRCTCACAGACACTGGCAAGGTCCCCTCTCAGTCATATCTTCTCAAGCTGAACAGCCCCAGCTCCCTCAGTCTTTCCTCATAGAAGAGATGAGGACTCCRGKMCYTYMWYMMYTTTKKYMMCYTTTKSYTYYYCMRKSRGTGTCAGGGCACATAAAGTCCCTCACCAGAACCAGGGCCTGTGACTGTGRRGCTGCTTCAAGCTGCCTGTAGAAGGCCTCATCCTCTTTGTCCTGCTCTGGTGGCCTGTAGCAARCACCCAYRACAGTGTCACCMTTACCAGTCTGCCCTTTTATCCTAACCCATGAGCTCTCAATTCACTTGTCATCCACCTGAAGACAGAGCTCRATAYATGCCAAATGCKRTCTCACAGAGAGGGCAACTCCACCACTGGAGAACCTTCCTGGTCTRTCWCTCCTAAACAGGGTGTAGCCCCACATGACAATATTCCAGTCATGCAAGCTATACCACCACATYTCTGTAACTGCRATGAGGTCGAAGCCCYGTGACTGCACACRTCTCTWGTTCCTCYATTAWGYTAGGAAAGAAAATGTGCTTCCMCTTTAGAAAGAACAAAGGATGTATAAGCATGTGCCCTCCAAGATCCATGGGAAATATTCCCATTGCCCTAAACTGGTGGTCCCACAAACTAGTCAGGTTGTAAAAACTCATTGCTGTGAGTACAAAACCATAAATTACATACACAGGAGAGCAATTGCACATGGTACACAGGACAGCTCAGTAAAATGCAACTTTACCGCTATTGTAGCCATACCTGACCCTGTACAAGCCGTTACTCACACAACAACTCTGCAACCACACATAGCAACAATACCAGGTTATTCATAGGTAGTATGCAGAGATGTTTTACAGGCACAAGGACAGCAGAGCCCCTTTCCCAAAGCTGCACCAGGTGAGCTGTGGCRCCTGAATGCTGCATTCATCAATGCCTCTACCTGTTGCAGCATCCACAGGGAGCAGGCAGCCCTGCTGCAGGAGCACCCAGATGGGAGGATTATGGGATGCTTGCACTCTTTCACAGCACCCAACAGGCATGGTCTTTCTTGCACAGACACATACTAGCCAGCTGTGTGCCAATGACATCCTGGCCTATTTCAGAAATAGCAAAGCAAACAGCACTWGGGAAGCGATTCTTCCTCTGTACTCAGCACTGATGAGGACACACCTCAAATACTGGGCCCAGTTCTGGGCTCCTTCATTCAGGAAGGCCACTGAGGTGCTGGAGCAGGTCCRAAGAAGAGCARTGGAGCTGGTGAAGGGTCTGGARCAAAAGTCTTATGAGGAGCGGCTGAAGGAGCTGGGGGTGTTCAGCCTGTAGAAAAGAAGGCTCAGGGGTGACCTTATCACCCTCTGCAACTGCCTAACAGGAGGTTGTAGGCAGGTGGGAATCMCTCTCTTCCAGACAACCAGAGACAGGACGAGAGGACACAGCCTTAAGCATGCCAGGAGAGGTTTAGGTAGATATTAGGAGGAATTTCTTCTCAGAAAGAGTGATTAGACATTGGATTGGACCGCCCAGGGAGATGGAGTTACCGCCCCTGGAGGTGTTTACAGAAAGACTGGACGCGGCAGTCAGCGCCATGGTCTAGCTGACAAAGTGGCGATAGATGACAAGCCGGACTGAATCATATCCGAGGTGCTTTCCCATTTAACCGATTCCGTGCGCAGACACGTTCATACCCGGCGCGGCGCCCGCCCCGCCCTGTCTCCGCCCCGCCCCGCCCTGTCCCCGCCCCGCCCCGGCCCCGCCCCGGCCCCACTCCACTCCGCCCCGCTGGCTCTGCGGCGCCGGTGCCGGTCATGGCGGCGGCAGCGCGGTTGTTTCGCGGGGCCGCCCGCGGCCCGCCCGCTCTCGCCTTTGCCCGGTCGCTGGGCTCCGCGCCGCCGGGGCCGGCGGGCCGGGGAGTGCGGCGGGCCGCGCTGGCGGCCGCGGGAACGCTGGGCGGGCTGGGGCTAGCGCTGGGGCTGTGGCGGCGGCAAGCCGCGCTTGCGGCGGCCCGGGAGGACGAGGAGGAAAAGGAGCTGCGGCAGCGGTTCATGGCACCGCCGGTGAGYGGGCTGCGGGAGCTGCGGCGGCGGCGGCGGGAGCTGCGGAGCCGCATGGAGCTGCTCATCATGGAGACGCAGGCGGAGGTGTGTCGCGCCCTGGCCGCGCTGGACCCCGGCGCCTCCTTCTCCGTTGACAGCTGGGAAAGGAAGGAAGGTACGGGGGAGCCACGGGGGAGCCGCGGACACCGGGACCCCGGGCTCGGTCACCATTCGGTGATCCTGACCGGAGCCTGGCATTGGCAGGCGGAGGCGGCATCAGCTGCGTGCTGCAGGACGGYGAGGTCTTCGAGAAAGCGGGTGTGAACGTGTCCGTCGTGTCCGGGCTCCTGTCCGAGGAGGCAGCGCGGCAGATGCGAAGCAGGGGAAAGTCTCTGAAGGCCAAAGACGGTGAGGTGTCTAGCGGGGAGGTGGGGTAGGGAACCGGGATGCGTTCACCTGAGTATTCCTGTGCTGGTACTCTGAAAGTAGCCTGGCTTTTGAGTAGAACGTGAGGAAGGCTGGACTGACCAAAGCTCAAAGGTTTTCATTTGTGTGATAGTGCTTTCTATCCAGTAAGGCTAAGAGATGGACTTTCATCAAACTAAAAAGCCAGGTACTGGAATGCTTYTCCCTCTGTCTTGCTGCTTTAAGGAACGTATTGTAGACACAGGTGGTTGCTCAATAACGACACTATAGCTCAGCAGTTATATAGTGCAGGAATTACGTACCAAAGAGGTGGAGGGAGAAAACACCTGAAGGCTAAAGAGGACTCAAAGTATGTTTGTGTAGAATTGTGAGGACTGGGGGTGATAGAAAGCCTTAGCAGTGCCTTATGTTTTAAGTGGTCTTCATCTAGTGGGTTCTCCAAAGTGTTGTTGCGTTTTAGAACAAATACCAAAAAAAAGAGTTTACTTAGATGCACAGAAGTGTATGGATGAGAGGTAAATTGCCCACTGATTAATAAGTATGATGACCCAATATGAGACGTTTTCCTGCTGTGGATTGAGTCTAAGGGAAAATAGTGATACTCCTTAAATGATAACACATGAAATTTATTGAAAAACTGAAGRGTTTTCTCTGTGCATCTTTTTACCTAGGGAAACTGCCTTTTTGCGCCATGGGGGTGAGCTCTGTTATCCATCCAAAGAACCCTCATGTTCCAACCATGCACTTCAACTACAGATACTTTGAAATTGAAGAAGCAGACGGTAAGAATTATAATTCAAGGAGGAATGTGTGAAATGTGTGACTCCACACAAAGAAACTGTGAGTGCATGGCTGGGGTAGGAGGTCAAGAACCAGTGCAGGTTTGTTCCCAGCTGTGCCAGGAGTCAGCGGCCCGTCTTGTGAGAGTGCTGTCCTTTATTCAGGGTCAGTGGTCCAAAATGGTTTTCACTACTTTGAAGTTTGTTTCCTGAAGTCACTGACCATCATAYTGCGTTATACTCAGGTCTTTCACTATTGAAGTTTAGGGACACCACTGAAAAATGATTTTGCTTTGTATTGTAGAAGTAGTTGTTAGTTCTTGGTGAATCATTAACATGTTGCTGTTCAGAAGTTTAAAAGAAAAACGTTGCTGCTTGTCTCTCCTGTAGGAACTAAACAGTGGTGGTTTGGTGGTGGAACTGACCTCACTCCAACTTACTTGAATGAAGAAGATGCCATTCATTTTCACAAGACTCTGAAAGAAGCCTGTGATAAGCACGATGTGAAGCTGTATCCCAAATACAAGAAATGGTATGTGGGAGGGGAGGTGCTTGGGGGGAGCAGAAAGGAGCACTCARTATTGACAGTTAAGTKTACACTAGGAACTGTAGGTTCTACTRGTTTTTGAAAAGTATCAGMAAAGCCTAATTAAAATCAGTGTACTGGGACAAAATGTAGTCTAAAGAAATACCTTATTTACAGAAACCTGAATTTTTCAAATCWGGGGGCTGACAAYKRGRWYMWWAAWYYWWWRSCCMAATAAAAACCAAGCTGACTCTTCAAGATTTTGTAAGCCACAGATTGCACTAGGCAATTTAAAATCCCTCTTAGCCTCTGATGTTAAACTAGGACAAGATTTCTGCCCCATTGTCTTGTGCAAGTTCTGTTTACAGTGAACTCGTGGTAAATGTACATGATTCAGTCAACTCCTGGGTCATCACTGCAGTTCTGAAAATCCCACTCCTGTTTTTCTGCCTTCAGTTTGGCCTTCATGGCCTCTTTTTTTTTTTTTAATTTTTTTCTTAAATTTCCAGCTAAGTAAATGACTTTGTCCTTAATGTAGAAGCTTCATAATTTGATGAAGCTGTATTTTCTGGTTTTTTTTTTCTCTTGTGATACATTGACTGGGAGTTCAACAGCTATTTTCTAAGATGCAAACTTTGAATGTTCTTCTTGAGCTGAGAGATTAAAGTGATGGGATCCTCCACTATTGAATGGGAACTTGCTGCTCTGTCTGATAATCCTATCTGCCACAAGCTGTAGTATCCAGGAAGGTGGAGATACTCTTTTGTAAACTACTAGGTCTTGTCTGAGGACAAGAGATAAAGTGGGTGTTATAGTTTGGGTGGCAACCACTTAGTAGAGAGACACATCTTAGGGCCTTGAGATTACAGTCTTTATTCTCTGAGGATTTTTTGAATGGTAGTTTAAAGTACCTGCCTTAATAGTCAGGTTCTTTGCAGCCTAAATAGGCTCACAATGCCATCTGCACGGAGTAGGAGACTTTTTCCCACTTTCTGAAAAGATAAAAGTTATTACATTTTCCACATTGTCTACCTGATCTAGGTTTAAGATTTTTGTCAGGCTTATTCTCTTTTGTGTTTCTGACTAAGCATTTTTTCCTAACTTTTCCTGCTATCATAAAAAATCATCCCAGTGAATAAAAAAGTAACTTAGGTTATCTAGTACATCTCTGTGTCTCTCTTGTTATGACAGTTCCATATATAATGCTTGAGAATGATTGTGGATATATGGAAAACTGGTCCAAGTATAGAAAGTATAGTATAGTCCTAAAGGAAGACAGAGTTTTCTTGATGTTGGTGGTTTCTGCTYCCTATTTCCCTTTGCTTTCTCCTCTATGTGAAGACTTACGTGCCCAAGCAAGGAATTATAAGTCARTTAAGTTACAGTAATTTCACAACTAAATACTCCCCGTAACTACAAGAGAGATTAATTGCCTTCCTATGTAGGATATGCTGCCCTTACTCATTTATAAACTTAAACATGGGTCATGAAAAGCCACTGCTGTAATGACTCAMTCTTCCAAGTTTTAACTATTAAAAAGCCTTTTTCCAGGGAAGGGTGTCGTGATAGTTGCTTTCTTATATGGCATTGGGGTCTTAGATTGCTTTAGTTTTGATGAAGAAACTCTTTTAGTAGAATGCCAAAGAGAATAAAGAGATCTCTTCCAAGTTTGAGTTCAGATGAATGTTATTCAAATAATTTGGAATCTCCCTATAATGCTGGGCATGAAATCTATCAAGAACCCTTAGTTTTGAAATCAGATGTCCCTGTTCTGAGTGGACAGAGGATATGGATTGGATCACTCCATGTGGAAGCATCGGTCATGGTGTTCAGCAACTTGTGTAGCTTTACAGAGACCATTTAATCAGAGCTTGTGCTGTAAGCAACACAGAAATGCTTCCCAGGTGGTGCTGCACCATCCTGGCTCTCAGCAGCCAGTGGAACAGTGGGGTACCCAGCCCTGCAGGAACTAACTTGTCAGTATTTCACCAGTGCTGTCCTGCACCATGGAGCTGTTTGGAGTTACAATGTGGAGCGTATTAGTAATCATCTGATGTTTCTTCTAGGTGTGATGACTACTTCTATATCAAGCACCGCGGCGAGCGAAGAGGRATTGGAGGCATATTCTTTGATGATATGGACTCTCCCTCCAAGGAGGAAGTATTCCAGTTTGTAAGGAGTTGTGCCAAAGCYGTCGTGCCTTGTTACATTCCCATTGTGAAAAAGCACTGCCATGACTCCTTCACACCAGAGGAAAAGCAATGGCAACAGCTTCGGAGAGGACGGTGAGTACTGAAGGAACAAAAGTATACACAGCAGGTGGATTGTGCTGGCAAGAAAAAGATATCAGCTAGTTCTTCATGGTTACAGGTTTATGTCCTGTTGTGTGGGCTAAAAAATACTCACTAGAGTATTTCAACATTTGTGTGCACAGAACTAATTTTGAAGTCCAATGCTAGATTACTAAAGAGGGTGCAAGGAAGGCATTTCCCACTCTCCCATGTCACAACACAAGCAAYCTAAACAAAACGGCACAGTTTCTTTCCAACTGCTTCAAAAAGCAAGAGAAGCTCCTGCTGTGTAACAGGCAAGGGGGTGTGGGTGTGCTTGGTGTCCTGAATCCTGCCCTCTGCTGCAACTCAAAGATATGTGATATAGAGCTACCCTCTCACATSAGGAGATAAGGGTGAGGGAATGGTGCTTCCTATTCAGTAATGGAACAAACCCCCAGAAAGTCAGGAAATAACTGTACTGGAGTACCTTCAGCTCCTTACATATATATTTATTCCATTTGATCTTGGCATTGAAATGAGGATTCCTATATAGGAATATGGTGGGTTGGATTTTTTTATTCTGGYATGGTTCAAGGTTAAGGTAAAAGACTTGGAAGATGCTTGTTCATATGACCAGCTGTTAATGCTGCAAAAGCTTAAGTACATTGGTCAGTACAGTTGTACTCTGTTCTCCATGTCTTATGGTTGTGTGAGCATAGGGAGAAATRAGATTAAATGTGCTTTGTGTAGAGCTAGGGTCTTTAGTTTCTGCCTCTTCTGCAGACAAATCTGTGAGACTGGCATGGAAAGAGTGTAAGCATTCAAGTTCAGATCACTGGCTGTTGGTCATGTAAGCAAGTGTCCTTAATGTGGTAGGAATTCCTGGGAACATTGSGCTTTAAGGATCCAGTCTGTGGATGGGATTTAGCAAACTTGTTAAGTTTAAAATAAGGAATAGCTTCTCCTAAGTTGCAGCCAGGACCAGCCCTTAAGGCCTACCTGTTTTCCTGGGTCTGTTTGCAGGTTATTGATCTATGTAAAGCTTTCCATTTCTGTAGATAGATAAAAGCTTTTCCCTTCCTGTATCTTTTAAGTACAAATACCTCTGTACTGGCTATTAAGAAAATACCTGTGATGAATTGTCACAGCTCTGTTCCTATGCTGCGGGCAGAAAAGGGTATGTTTGATTACTTACAAGTCCCAGCCAGCACTCTGAAGCTGTCTGACTTCTGCTGCTTTCCAGATCTCCCCAAGAAACAGAAAATACTGTTCCGACTTTGCTGCTTATCTCTTCTTCAGCATGGAGGACTGCGCAGTAGAATTTTTCCTCTGGTTATTTTCAGTACTTTTAAGACCCCTCTTTGTTTGACACCCTCATACAAAAGAAAATAACCAAGGTAAATGTGGTGTCAAGCTTGCCAGTTGGGCTGAGGCCTGGGAGAAGTACAGCACAGGAGCCTGCAGAATGCTCTCCTTTGAACAGTTTGTCTGCTCTAGCCTCTTAGCTGAGGTAATTTCTCCCTGAGCTCTGTGGAGTGCCAAGGTCACACCTGCACTCTTATGCAGAGGACGCTAAAGAACAGTTGACCCCAACACAAAGAAAGAGAGACTGCTTTCGTCTGAAGTTAGCCAGTTGAAGAAAGCACAACCAACTTCTCCTAATAAACTTGGGTTTTTTTCTGTTTTATCTCTTCATTCCCACAGGTATGTAGAGTTCAACTTGGTTTATGACAGAGGTACAAAATTTGGCCTCTTGACACCAGGATCAAGAATAGAAAGCATTCTTATGTCTCTGCCACTGACAGCAAGGTAAGGTGTAGTTATGAGGCGTTGGAGTAGACACTGTTCTTAGTAAAATACTTCATAGGATTAAATCAAAGGTCTCTCCTGGTCTCTTAACTGTGGTGAGTTCGTGCCTGATAGAAGAACTGAACAAATACAGTTCTGTATTCTGTATCTGCAGATGCTTCTCTGTTCTGATACACTCACCTAGTTACCAGTACTGTGTGGCCTAGAGATTTACTGACAAAAAAAAAATTGGTTTTTGTGATTAGTTGCTCTTGATTGATTTCTTCTCCTTGCTCCATGGGTTTTTTGTTTAGTCACTCTTAGGAACCTGAGAGCTTCTGTCAGTCCTGACGAATGTGTGGCAAGGAGCTCCACAGTTCAACTGTGTTGTATGAAAAAGTGCCTCTTTGTTTTGAACCTCATGACTTCATTTGATTTCTCACTGAGTAACATTATTTTCTTCCTGTTCATTTTCTCCATAACAGTTTTTATTTTACAGGCTTCTGGGTTTTTTTTCATTGTCTATTTTTCAGGCTGACAAGTCTTGCTCTTTTTACTCTTTGTACAGTTACTGTTTCATACTTCTGCCACTTCCTCTAGGTTTAAGTTTTCTCTGCTCTTTTTGAACTGGCATAAGGAACAGACAATGTAAACTAAGTATTTGTATCCAAGATGCAGGTGTGCTGCTGACTCATACAGTGGCATAATGATATTTTAATTGATTACTCCTTTCATAGTCCTAATATTCTCTTTGCTGGTTTTGACTGCTGTTCAGCATYGAGCTGGCTTTTTCATAGAACTGTTACGATGCCAAGATCTTTTCTGAGCAATAAAATTAAACTCAATCTGTGTGCAACTTCCTCTGTATCCAACTTCCTCTGTATCCATCACTTCACATCAATCAACAGTGAATTTCACCTGCCATTTTWTTGCTCAGTTGCTTGGCTCAGTACTGTTTTTAACTGCCCTTTTAGATTTTAACACATCTTGCCTACTCTTGAGATACCAGCAAAATCTGTAATTTACTGTTTACTCCTACTTTSAGGTTGCTTTTGGGTATGCTGAGTAGTAGACACCCTATCATGAATTGCATAAAGTTTACTAGTGACCTCCCTCTGCAAGGAAAACTGCTTACCACCCCATAACCGTGAGGCAGTGCTGTTCTCACCACCCTACCATCATGTCACTGACAACACTAGATGTGTCCCTGACCTGGTGGTGTAGCATGCTCCTATCTTTTGATTTAATTTCTGGGATYGTCTGGGTTTGTTCTTTTTCAGTCAATGTAACTAGCTCACTTCACAGCATGAATGAGTCCTTCSTGGGGGAAAAATGGAAAGGATGTACCCATCTCTCTGTGACTGCTGACACTTTGCTTTCTCTGTTGTGCCTTTCAATTGCCTTTGTTTTGAAAACCAAGATTCAGCAAGGACTTGTAGAGTTTCCAGTCCAGATTCTAGAAGAAGGTCTCATATCCTCACTGTCAGAATTATGTGGATTCCTTTTTCTTTTGTTCATCTTCCTTGTGATGTCATAAGAGACTGCTAAAAGATTTTTGTAAATAAACCTGCATGCTTTGTGGGATAAGGGGCACTGCTCTTTCCTTTTTCCTTGTCCTTGTAGCTTTTTCAGACATTGGTAAAAAGATGAAGCTAACATTTTCCCCCTCTACTCTGGTGGTATTATTATTTGTTTTCACTGAACTTGTGATTTAGAACCATATCTGTCACCTCAGCCAAGAGTATCAACTGTGTATGTAGCTTTGAATAATTAGAAAAGGCAGCTCCAGTCCAAACACAGCCTGGTGTGGGAGAAGGGGCTGCCAGCTCAGCTGTCTGAGTGAGTTTCCCCTGTCCTTGCAGGTGGGAGTACATGCACACCCCACCAGAGAGCTCCAAAGAAGCAGAAATCCTGGAGGTTCTGCGAAATCCCAAAGACTGGGTGCACTGACGCAGATCATGAAGAAGATGGATTGCTTCCACTGAGCCATTCTGAGAGAACAGGAATGCCTGCAAACCAGCCCATTCAAACTGCTGTTGTGTGATGTTTCAGTGTGTCTATTTATACCATTATCTGGTGCCTTAATTATGCTGTAGACTTGTAATAACTTGGAAATATGTGAACTCATTCTTTTAGATTGATGGGCTYGTGTTGTCACCCCCTGTTGCTGCTGCCTTGTGAAGGACTGGTGAAGGCCTCACAGGGCTTCTCTGCATGCTTTAGAACTTCCTCAACTGATYTGGTTGACTGCAAAATGGCAAACTACTTGGATATGTTCAGGGAAATGAAAGCACTATCTGTGCCTAAATAGCACTGTGTACCCTTTTAAAATGTTGGGATGCTTAAAAACATTTTTTAAAAGAATAAAGGGAATATTTGGTATGATTTTAAACCTTAAATTGTGCTTTCAGGAAATTGTGGAAAAGGCGGTACTTAATAACATGTATTTTGATGCTGTTGTTTTCAGAGGGGGAGGAATGGTTTAAGATGTGCTGCAGCAGTATGAGCTGCTAATCAGTATCGGAGAGAATGTGGGTTGAGGTCCCAGCGTTACCTCATGAAAACAAAAGGCTGGCTGTCCGTGTGAGGAGAAAATCAGCATTGAGCATCTTCGCTGCGATCACGACAGCGTAACAACGCTGCTCGGGCCAGCTCCGTTGCCAAGGAGGGCGGGGGTGGATCGGGGCTGGGCGTTGCCGTGAGGGAATCCGTTGCCTCTCCCCGCTTTCGGCTGATTGTCCTGTCTCCC
The DNA here is from genome assembly GCF_030028575.1 of Malurus melanocephalus. Lineage (NCBI taxonomy): Eukaryota > Metazoa > Chordata > Aves > Passeriformes > Maluridae > Malurus > Malurus melanocephalus. The sequence continues at coordinate 2,105,087 of NW_026623268.1, forward strand.
AGCACGAGCTTCCTTGAGGATCCGGTAGGGAAAAGCTAGCGCAGGTTAAATTCCATTTTCTCTCCCCGCTAGAGGAAAAAGCACTTCSGTCTCCCCGTCGGGGAATCGAACCCCGGTCTCCCGCGTGACAGGCGGGGATACTAACCACTATACTAACGAGGAGGAGGACGGAAAACGATTCTCTTCCCGCCGCCCCATCCTACTACCTCACCCGCGGCGGACTCTTACCGTGAGGGGGATAGGTGCCCTGGCTCCTGGGCAKGGTGGGGAGAGTTGCCGGTAGGGTTCATGCTCGCTGTCCCCCCCATGACCACCCAAGTGAAGCCTCCTGTTCGAGGGTACCGCCTTTCCTTCTTGTTACCCCTCCCCCTCTAAAACAAAATGAAATGACATTCTGCTAAGTCAGCGATCTCCTCGCCTCCAACGGAGAAAACAAAATTACTGGCCCGTACGGGGATCGAACCCGCGACCTTGGCGTTATTAGCACCACGCTCTAACCAACTGAGCTAACCGGCCGGTATGTAGTTASAAAATCTGAATGCAAACAGCAGAGCCACTCCCAAGAACGTCCCGTGAGCGCGATCGCTGTCTAACGCCGGTCTGCAATATTACTGCGATCGCCTTTCCTAGATGCCGCCTCGGCGAGGCGATTCATCGTGCCGTGGCAGAGCAGCAAGRACACTGACCGGGGTGACAAGCACTCCCGAAAAGCTGAGACTTTCAAACCTTTCGTTTTTCTCTGCCCGCTCCCTCCTCTGGTCCGCGGGCGGCGATAACCGGTGGCTCGGAGCGGCTCAGTCGGGCTGCAACCCACACACGGACGCGCACCTCCCGGCGGGGCGGCATCACCACCAAAACGATCCGCCACGCTTTGTAGCAGCAGTTTCCGACCCTTCGCTCTCTCCCTTCCTCACGGCCACGCCGCGGACWGGGGTAGCGCGGGAGTAGGATGAAGCAGAAACGCTCCCCGGGGATAAAAGGTATGGCCGTCTCCCCGTCGGGGAATCGAACCCCGGTCTCCCGCGTGACAGGCGGGGATACTAACCACTATACTAACGAGGAGTGAGGCGACAGCGCCGCTTCCCACGCCGACCCCCAAAATCCGCCGAAGGGACCCCCGTCTGCCCCCGGCACTGCTGCCGCTCCCGCCGCCGGAACACGAGACCCTGGAACACAGAAAACGAACCCTACCCCTAGTAACAGGTCATTTGGATCGCTTGTGAAATCAAGGCATCGCTTAAAAAATGCAGAAAATACTTAAGAATTAAATAACTGAGACAGTGAAAAAGTTGTAGGACATAACCAAATTCCCAGCCTTCCCTTCACAAACCATCAGTAGGAGTGCTAAGTTGAACTCCTCTCCTTTGCTGTTTCATTTGCCACTAACARGAGCCATCATTAAATACATCAATAAAAAAACATCCTAGGAAGCCAAAAATAAGGTAATATCTGCAGAGAGGAGCATATATAAATGTCTCAYGACAATACAAATGCTTCCTCAAACCCAGGCAACATTTAACACAGACATTCCCACACTCTGCAAAAGAKATCCCAAAGCTGCCACTAGAGCAATGAACAATACCTGGTGTGAGGAGACAGTCATGGATCACGTCTAAGAAAATATGGAGTCAGGAAAGAATACGACAGGAGACATCTGASTGAAAAAAGAGCAGAAAACCCCAGATGTGCATGAAGAAGAAAGAAGCAGAAAGCCTCAYAATAAAGACTTCTAAATTGAAAAAGCATAATTTAGCAGTGACATGTAGGACCTTAAAAACAATGTAGGCAGTCCACAAAAAATAATGATTTGATTAGTTGCAGAACTGGAACAATCTGCAAAAAGTCATGTTCCTAGACCCTGACATGGTCTAAATTAAAAAGGTGCTGTTTYCCTTTCCTTAAGCAGCACTATTCAATCACTAACACTATGGGACTCCAAGACAGTMGGTTTTTCTCCATCAGAGCCCATAGTCCTCAGCATGTTGATAAAAAGATTCTAGGAAACAGGACTGAAACAACAGGATCCCTCCAGAGGCGAGACGAAGTGTACCTTTTGTAAGCAGAATATAGATTTTAAACTCTGTCTTTTGCTTTCTCAAAAACACACTTCAAATGGATTTTGTTAGAATTTTGAGATCAAGAAACATCATTACAGAGACAACAGTCAGACTAGAGAAAAGGTGTAAAGTCACTTTGTGTTTCTGCTGTTGTGGGTAGCTTTCTTCTCACTGTAAAATATTTCCAGAATCATTGGGAAAAGAGCTTTTCCAGAGCAAGAGATTGCTGAGTAAAGGAAGAACAACTGCACRTTTGTGTGCCAAGAGCCAGAAGCTACAATGCAACTACAATGAAACGCAGTTTTTCTGCAAGACAAGGGATTGCTGCCCTAACTCATTACCAACCCTGATCCTTTTTTTAAGGTTCTTCCTAATTTAGTGATGACTCAGTCCTTTAAAATACCATTTTCTAAGAAAATAGTGAAATAACTATTCTAGTATTTGAAAAATTCAAGAAGCACTCAAGTATGTTTTGCTCCTTTAATATATAGCTATTGTGTCATTCAGTTCAAAATGTGTATATACAGTTCCAAATACAGTTCCCARTCTTTCCCATATCCTTCCCAGGATATGAAGGATGCCGAGGGAGAGGTTTATATTATTTTTTCWTTCTGGAGTAAGAAATAAGTAATTGTCTTCTCAACTGTTGCATCAGGAACGCACAGATGAAAGATAGCCTTTGATGACACSTTTGTCTAAATACAATACTTAGAACTAAATGTTTGAAACACGTCTTCTTTTGCTTGCCCCAGTGAGTCATATTTAATACTTTTGACATCTTTCCTTTTCCAGAATAAACAACTGTTCTAAAAAAACCAATGTAAACTAACTTGTTAATAGCAAATAAGCAGAAGAATTTTTCCAGTGGTGAGGAAGTACAGGATGACATTTACTTTCCCCCTCTTCATTATGGTACATTGCAGGTAAGGGATCTTGTCCATACAACTAATTTCTGAACTTCRGTTAARTCAAGACTCTTCTAGTATATAATGRTTTTAATKAACTTTTTAATTATTTGGTTTTAATTAATCATAAGCAGTGTGCCAGTCACAAGCAGTACATGTTTCCACTTTAGCCAGCAAGTAGGAAAGTTTTTTCATGAACAACTATTATTAGAATAGGCCGGGAAAATAATTGAAATTCTTAAGTTTTGCTAAASTAACSCTGATGAGCTTCAGWGAACAAAGCCTGARGGAGAGAGGTATTGMTGAAAACTGGACACCTGAAATGCAGAATTTATAGCCTCCAAGTGTTGCAGAAACCAGAAGATAAAGAAGAAATCAATAGACAATTCAGCATTTGTGCTGGAAACTCCTTATCAGGGAAAAAKATAATAAAAAGACTGAAAATGTGCACCATGAGAAATCAATAACCAACAGAATATAGAACACTTTTTAATGAAGAAAATTATATAGTTAGTAACCAATGGAATTAAACATTAAATTGCAGAAATAAATGAAAAGTTTTGAAAGTGGCCCTGCATCTAAGCAGCGTTATCCCCATGCACTTCGGCGCTGTGAATAAAGAAATGACTACTTTCTAATACTAAAAAATAGTSTTAGAGAGTTTGATTTATCCCGACGCTTTCGGTGACAGATGGAGCAAAAGACGCTTGTGCGTGTGAGAAACTGGTTACAAACGTACCCTAAAAATTGCCAGCTCCTGATCACACCTTTCTGCAGGCTCCCGATCCCTCCCACACTGTGTAACGCTACAGGAAATACTTTATGAAATTATTATTCCCCCCTCCTTTTTTTGTACTTATGGGAAATCATAGTGCCAAATTTGCTGCCTTTTCGGCAAAAAAAACCCGCAGCAATTGCCCCTGGGAGCCTACCTGGAAGTTCAGAACGTAAACCACCCAGCAAACCACGCCTCTCGTGGATTACCAGATGGCAGACAACRGGTTGGTGGATTTGGGGGCCAGGGCGTGGATTTCCCTCCCAGTGACACCCTTCAAAYCCGCTCCGTGAGGCGGGACTCACCGCAAACCTCGCGTACAAGCTCACAGCAAGGCGAACGCAGCAGATAGCGGGCTGTAGGTAGTCACGATAACCTCGGCGGGGTCTCCCTTCGTGCCCGCTCGGTCACGGCTGCGCGGGCCGCTCGCTGAGGGCAGTGGGGCCGCTCCCTGAGGGCACTCGGACCGCTCCTTGAGGGCACTCGGACCGCTCCTTGAGGGCACTGGGGCCGCTCGCTGAGGGCATTGGGGCCGCTCCGTGAGGGCACTCGGACCGCTCCCTGAGGGCACTCGGACCGCTCCGTGAGGGCACTCGGACCGCTCCGTGAGAGCACTGGGGCCGCTCGCTGAGGGCACTGGGGCCGCTCCCTGAGGGCACTCGGGCCGCTCGCTGAGGGCACTGGGGCCGCCGCCATTTCCCTCAGGCATTTCTCACCTTCGGAGACGCGGCGGGAGTCGCCGCCCGCAGCGCGCTCCTCGTTAGTATAGTGGTTAGTATCCCCGCCTGTCACGCGGGAGACCGGGGTTCGATTCCCCGACGGGGAGGCGGCAATGCCGTTTTGCCGCGCCGTCGCCGGTTTACTTTTCTTTGGTGAGGTTCCCATCGATCCGTTTCCCACATCACTCGAGGGGTGCGGCGGGAACGAAAGGTGACGTCTGCGGCGGTGGCGCCGGGCGTTAGGCGGCCGTGATCGTATAGTGGTCAGTACTCTGCGTTGTGGCCGCAGCAACCTCGGTTCGAATCCGAGTCACGGCAGGAACATTTTTTTTCTCTTT
>NW_026623268.1:2109965-2229856 GCF_030028575.1 Malurus melanocephalus
GTTTGTTTGTTTTGTTGTTTCTTTTCAACTTGCCGCCACCGTCGTTCGCTGCGGGACGGGACGAGGGGAGTTTGGTTGTCCCGACCCCAGCTGAGGGTGGGGTGCGCGCGGGACCCCTTCCTGCGCGGGAGGGGTTTGAGACCGAGAACGCTAAAACGGCGAGAAAAAAAACCGCGAAAACAAAACCAGAAAAAAAAACCTAAAATATTCTGCTGGCTCGTACGGGGATCAAACCCTCCAGTTTCGCATTATTAGCACCACGCTCTAACCACCTGAGCTAACCGGCACAACGTCCATGCCCTCCCATGGGGTCCAGTGACATCCTATCAGATGCCTCGCCCCGCCCCCGCTCGTGGGATCTCGGCGGCCGCTCCGGGGGCCCGTGCGCATTTCCCGGCGCCCCTCGGCGGGAACGGCGCCAAGTCGGGAACGCGCGAGAGGGAGACCGCGGGAAAAAGGTGAGGGGGCGGAGCCGCCGCCTGGGCGGGAAAACGTGGGAAACCAAAACAGGTATACATCCGGTAGTCGTGGCCGAGTGGTTAAGGCGATGGACTAGAAATCCATTGGGGTCTCCCCGCGCAGGTTCGAATCCTGCCGACTACGAGGAATTTCTTTTCCTTCTGCTGGATATTGAGTGTCCCAAATCCTCTCGCTGTTTGCCTTTTTTTTTTTTTTTTAATACACGATAAAAATTCTCACCAGTGATAAACAAGGAAAACGAGGTATTTCAGAGGCGCTCTCCGAGAGCTCCAGCTCGGAGCGGGGCCCTCCCAACAGGGAGGGGATGCCCCCGGGCGCGCCCCCGCCCTTTTGGGCAGTCCGAGGCGGGGCTGCCCGCGGCCCGCCCGGCGCCGTGGCTTAGCTGGTTAAAGCGCCTGTCTAGTAAACAGGAGATCCTGGGTTCGAATCCCAGCGGTGCCTGGGCTATCCTCGGCCTTCCCGTATATTCATTTTGTGGGGCCGCCGCTTTCTCTCTGCCTCCGCGCAGCTCTTCCCGTGCCCGCTGCCCCTCTGCTCGCAGCGGCCCGAGCGGCTCCTGTCTCCATGGGTAGCGCGTAAGCTGGGCGGGGGCTCGATCGTTTTCGTCATTTCCCCCGCGGAGAGTGAGGGCTCTCCGTGTTGTTGCCTCCCACCCCGGGGGCGCTTTCTAGCGCCGTCTGGGGTCTCGGTCCGTGTCGTTTCAGACAGAAAATGGGCTGTGCCCTCCTGCGGGGCCGCCCGTGACAGGCAACACCTYTCCTTCATCCCCTCGATTCTTCACGCCCGACTGGACACACTCCCCCCTCCCAGGAAACCGACCCCGCGGATCAGATCCGAACCTCAGCGGCGGCAGCTTGTACCCGGCGCTGTAGGCGATCACGGCAAGATGCGAGCGCCTCCATAAGTGTGGGTTTATTCCCAGTTTCCGCTAATCGGCCTAAGGTGGGCGGGAGAGAAGCAGCACCAGCAACCCCCAAAACGGGGAGCGGCTCAAAAAGKATATGGCCCGTACGGGGATCGAACCCGCGACCTTGGCGTTATTAGCACCACGCTCTAACCAACTGAGCTAACCGGCCGGTCCGTGGTATGTTTGACCAGCATTCCCCGTGTCGGACTGCAGCCGGGATGGCGCAGTGTCTATGACTGGTCCGACCGCCGCGGAGCCGATCCCACCCGAGCCGATATCGCCTGCGCCGAACGGAGCCACAAATGCGTGAGCCCCTCCCTGCTGCACTTTCGTCCTCCGCTCGCCCACCCGGCCCACGCAGGGCTGATGCCCCCTCCGCTCCCACGCGCGTTTGTCGGGACCAAGCGGGCCCGCGAGTAAAAGCGGCACCACATGGGGCGCCGGCAGAAAAAAAGATGTCAGGAGTGGGATTCGAACCCACGCCTCCAGGGGAGACTGCGACCTGAACGCAGCGCCTTAGACCGCTCGGCCATCCTGACCRCTGCACGCGTTCCCCGGCCGGCCCAATTCGGCTCGGGCGCATCCCGGAGGGAGTCCCCAGRGTRGGCACRRATTCGGGCTCATGRGCAGAAACRGAACCCGCACGGCTCGGGCACGGCKATGCCAGGGCAGCACAGCACCCCAGCTCCCCCTACACCCCCAGGCAGTCTATAAATTATCTCATGGACCAACCCAAAACACCGCTTCGCAGCAGGACGCTCTTCTGTCTCACCCTCACTGAGCAYAGGTGAAGGCTACTCTCAGCACTTCTGTGTTGCAGACTTGCTTTCACCTGGCATAACATTACTGAGGGATAGTTTCGCACAGTTCGGTAGATTTATTACTCCTTTAAAATAATTGGACTTTGAATATCAAAACCACATATTCACATGACATTGCAGCAGTAATTTTCCAGTTAATGAGAGGGCAGCTAGAAGTAGGCGCTAGACCCTCAACTTTAGAATTTCCTCTAAACTAATACTTGGAAGAAAAAAAAAAAACCCACAACAATCAGGAATTCAGGTTCTGTTTCATAGGAGCATAACAGATACCTACTTCCCTTCTTCAATAAATATTCGAGCAGGGTATAAAAAGGATTCATTTAAATAGAAAAATCCTCCTCAAAAACAAAGGAGAAAGTGAAGTMTTCTTCTAARCCTTTGCTTTATTTTGTTACTTAAAACTCTAAAGTTTATAGTCTTACAACATYGTATTTAATGTTTTTTTCTTCATGCCCACCCAACCTCATCACTCAGTCTCTGCACTTTCCCCATCTCCTATTTGTCTCCCTTGTTCTTCTTTCACTTAATGTCTGTGCATCTCCTGTCCTGAAAAGGAAAATTTTCTAACTAGAAGGCATTCATAGAAAACCAAGAAACAAGCACATTTTTGTTTTAAAACACGAGCTTAACTTTGTTAACTTTATTAACCTTTATTRACTTTATTAACACGAGCTTAACTTTATTAACCTCATCTGTGGACAGATGATCAARTATCAGTATTGAAGCAAATTCTTGAACTTAATAACTTTCCAGATCAGTTAYAAAAATGTAGTTATCTATTCTAAATAAACTACCACCTCAAAACAGAAGTCTTTTGTTGAAGTCTGCACAGTTTCTTGTAGGTATAAATTACTTTCTGTTGGGTATTGCARAAGATAATTAGATGCCAAAGAGAATTTTGAGGTCAGCCAGAGTGAGCTTAGTGAAGGTCTCTCCTTTGCCTGCCAGAACCTGCTGGGCAAGACCTTTCTTCCTCTTCTGKAGTTGCAGGATCTTTTCTTCTACTGTTCCTTCACAGACAAACCTAAAAAGGAAAAAAAAGATAAGACAAAACAGAGCCACACCATCTCAAGTGCTACAAAAAAGTCAGKGTTACATAAACACTTGCCCAGTAAATTTCAAAAGATTAATCTTATTTAGAAATTAATAATTAGCCAATTATGTGACTGACAAAATAACACCTCTGAACAGAAACCAGCTGTCCTCATATCCAAAAATTGTAACATTTCAAATATAAATCTGATGCACTTCAGGCTGCAACTTTGGCCATCTGAATAAACAGTAATTCTGCAACAAAACTGTGTAAATGATTGTTTAATAACTGATGGCACCTCTACACCAAAACTATCGTGTACCCAAAATAGTATTTTAGATTCCAGTCTTTGAATGTGCTGTSCATCTACAATATCTAGGTTCATCTTTTAGTGTTTTGTTACAGATGCTTTTTGCAAAGTCAACTTTGCCATTTACTAGAAGTGCTCTATGTGTTTTTGTTAGTGGTACTAGAAAGGTCTAGGCTTACAGATCACACTGAAAAATTGCCACTCAATTAAGAGAAATGGTTTGGTATGCAAACTGTTCTCAGAAATGAACAGGACATTCCCAYAAACTCATAGGCTGAAAAACAAGAATCTCCTACTATCAAGACAGTAACATGCATGTAAGTGCCACACAGAACACATGAAAACATTTTTCTCTCAGTACCAGCCCTCAATCCCACAGTCAGACCTTGTGTCTAGCTTCAAGTAGACAAACCAAGGTCTTGTCTCACTGGCTAAAGGCAGACAGTGAGCAGCAGCTGCCTCATTTACTGACAAGTGAAATGCTGACCTGTGTATCACAACATCCTTCTTCTGCCCCACACGGTAAATGCGGTCACATGCCTGGTCCTCCAGAGCAGGATTCCTGCAAGGTAAAAAAAAAGTAAAAACAGCTGCCTCATTTTCCTGCCTCCAGGGAGCCCTGTTTTCTTACTCTGTAGAATTAAAACTGCTTCCAGGCTACCTTAGGTTTACCAGCCTGATGGCAAACATTCACCCTAATTGTACTTCATTTTGTCCTGGGTTGAAGGATTGCACAATTCCACACTAAGCCAGCTCYATGACTGAGACACCACTGGTCTGTGAACCCCATGTCTGGCCAACAGCTGGCACTCAGAGAAAGCTGAGCAGCTGGTGAGGAAAGAGAGGGAAGCAGAAAGGCACACCCAGTGAAAGAGGCTGTCATTCAGGAATATTAATATAAATTTGACAGTTACAGGGAATACTTGTCAGTGTAACTTCCATGTTGTACAAACATCTCTTTAACACTACTACTCAGCAGCTGGTTTTGTATGAGGCACATTAGTTTGCTTTGTAAGTTCCCATGAGCAACATTTAGTTAAAAAACCTGTGATTCTGACTTTGAGACAACACAAATATCAGCAGCTTGCACATACTGTTTTCATATGTAAAACCCAAAGGTARCTCTTGCTGTGTCCAGTTACTCACYATGCTCAACACAATCAATTTGTTCCAAGCCAAATTGCCTGCAGGCATTACTGCACCACTTCCATTACTGCAAGAAATTAAGGGGACTGCCAAGGAGCCGTCTGTGATACAGAGCTGCATACCTGCTGCTTTGGATTGCTGCTATACCCCTGTATTTTTTTACAGAACTGTATTTCATGGCAGTGAGCACTGGACTGACAAATCAGTGTCGTGGATGAAGGCTGTAGTAAAAACACTTTTCCACAACTAACCACGACTAGCCCTTACTCTAAACTAAACACTTCCCTCCTAACCTACTTGCATCAGACACCACAATAAATGCAGTAAGAAAGCAAGCAGCATGCCCCACATATATTTTCCAAGATGAAATTCGTATTTCCCTTTACCAGTGCATGTCAAGGAGAAACAGATGGTTTCCTCCAGTCARGTTCAGGCCAACACCTCCAGCCAGCAACGAGACCAACATCACCTTCAAAGCCAAAAGAGAGTTAGGGAGCCTGTTTACCATCATGAAGTCAGACATCACAGCTGCTCATTGCAGCTCTAGGGACTGCTTCCCTGCCCTGGCTGCATACCTGAGGCCCTTTGGGATTGTTATTGAATTCTTCTACCACATCCATYCTCTGTTTGGGATTAACAGAGCCGTCCACGGTGGCATACTTCAGCCCCAGGCGCTGCAGGTGCACAGCCACAACTTTGAGCATGCTCGTCCACTGAGACACAACCACACTGGAGAGAAAACAGGGAGTTCACAACAAGCTCTCTGTGTACTGCAACWGTTTGGTCATTTCAGTGTCTCACCCAAGCCACTGCAACAATTCAGGCATTCTTCCCCACTGCAAACTGGAGCCGAGCCCCTTCCCAATTCAGGAATAGAGGCACCTGTAGGTGTAGTGGTAGAACCTGCTGTGGAAGGCTAATACCCAATAAACTTCACATAAATTAAGTCTAACTTTCACCTCTATTTTTGGATTTTTACATCTGAGTCACAATGCTGAGCTTTTTCTGCAAAATTCAAAAAAAGCAACAACAAACTTACATTCCCCATGACCTCTCACTCCCCAATTTCTCAGACTAAACAGTTTGAAGCAATATGTTTGATAGTTTCTTGGAACAAAAGCAATGTTGATTCTCCCATTCTTATGATGGGAATGCTTTTTGCAAAAGACTGGAAAAAACCTTGCTACAAGTCCTCTCATCAATACATTCCTTTCTCTCTTAACAGGCTCACTTTTAATCTCTACTTTATTCCTACACTTTTTTGGGGTTGTGGGGTAGGTGAATATTCCTCATCACAAACAAATTATTCCCAATCCTGTTTCTGGAGTAAAGTCCTTCTGAGCCTCAAAGCCTGAAATTTCTCACATGTTCCCTAATGTTTACACTTACCTGTACCTTAAACTCCCCTCTTTTGTCTTAGCCTTTTTTTTCTCTCAACACTTGTGTTCCAACTACTGCAGTACTGTCACTATCTTACCATACCATGAGTTTTGTATTCAATTATTTTAAACTATTACTGCTGTTGTCAAAAAACAGKGTGCTTCTTTCAATCACTATGATTAAAGAAAAGGATGATTGCTAACCTTTTCTGAGGCTCTGAGTGACTCTGAATCGTTTTCAATTCAGCCAAGAGTTGAGCTATCTGCAGGAAAAAAAAAAGTATAAAACATTAGTCTGCTTGCTCTCATAATCCAGCTCATGCTTGGATATTCTTTATTAAAATAGAAAGTGATCAAAATAGTTTTTCAACTTGAATTTCTTCAGTGCTTAGAGTTTAAAGAGATTTTAGCAGTCATTGGTAAGAACACTCCCACAACAGAAAACAGGGTCAGGAAATCAAATCATACAAGCCTGTCATAGAGATTCCAACATTCCTGTGAGAAGTTATTGCAACCTCTCCTCTTGTTGCCATCCCTTTTTTCTAGCTCTTCACAAGCACCATGGTCTCACATGCAAGCTTTTCTGAACTTTTGTGAATCCACTATTTAAGAGTTTCACTGACAGTTTTTCAGCACATTCTCACAGCTTTTTTARAAGTACCCCCTCAACACCTGAGAAGTTGGAGCCTTCCCAGAAGTGCAGGCTGTCAACCTACTCATCTGATTTCATAAAACTGGCAACTTAGCCTGATCTGTAATTACCAAGGTGTGACAATTCATGAGCCATTTTAAAGGCAAGGTGCTGAAATCCAAGCTTGTCAAGGAAGGTAAGAAGCCACAACCAGAATACCTTGGTGCTCTCCCTGGTGACTTCAAAGATATCTGTTTGAAAAGCTGTGCCATTAAGGTAGACTGTTGATTTGGAATCAGGAGTGTGGAGCTCAGACAGTGTCAAAGCACCAAGTTGTTCCTCAATGGAGAGTGCAAGGCCTTCACTGTTCAAGTTAACTTGATCCAGAGCCTGTGGGAAGAAAGCAATATAATATGGGATCATAGTCAAGCCTGAGATCAAATTCAGTACTGATCCAGCCAGCACAATACCTGCTGAGGACAGCAGGTTTGAAGGATGCTATGCAATATGAAGGCAGAACAATTAAGAAACWCYACTGGATCAAACAGTCCCTTTGGAYCTTTATTSTGCCCCCAAAGGGGGAAAGCTTAGCCATGTGTGAACTTAGCCATCTCCCATGGTCCAATCTCTTCTTACAGCATTTAATAACTGCAGGATTAAAGGTGTTAGAAGATGAATTCCTATCTGTGCCTTTAATAGCTGAACTTATTCTACAGCTGCTTTATAAGACAGAGCCAAGAACTTTCAAAAGGTTAGTYTGCTTCATGCAAGGCAACCTCAAAGTACTTACAGGGCTCTCCAACACATGAGCCCTTGAGACAGGCTATAGCTGTATACTTTTCAAGGCTAGGTTAAGATTAAGACTTCATTACCATTAAAATTCTAGTTTCCTTTTTATCTGAATAAAGGTATTTCCAGAGACAGAGGTTCCCATATAAGTCATGCTGGGAAACTCTTCAGTAGAAGGCAAGCCCATCTAAAACATCTTGGACTTTAAAACTGAGACCTAAAATTGACTCAGTTCATACTCCTGTAGCTAAAAGAAGCAAAGATGTTACCAAGTCTGTTAACTTGCATAAACATTTTAAAAATCCCCAGAAAACCCCTCATACCACTACAACAAAATGCAATTACCACTTTCAGTAAGGAGAGATGGCAGCAGCACTGACGGAGCCTCAAGAGCATGGACAAGACATGGGCAGTACTTGAGACCTGGGAGGCACTTTGTGACTCTGTTAGAAATTCCTTTTGACTGACTCCAAACTCTCGTGCAACTGTCAAGGAAGGAAAACAAAACATCASGAGTTCTTGGAGGCTTTTCCAAGCACTGCCCATGCACCCCCAGGAAAAGGTTAATGAATGAGAGCCAAGAATCAACAGGCAAGCAAATACCTGATTTAAAACAGGAACCCATCAACTTCCACTTCCATTAAAGAAAGAAAAGGCAACAGCACAAGTCAGAGTATCATATACCATACACTAATATCRACATCTATTCTCTAAGCAATTAGACCTTTATTTTAAAGGAAATTTTAGTCCCAGAAGGGTTAAGAGATTTTCCCAGAGCCCCAACACTTTTAGAATATTAATATATGATTATTTGTAACCTGAGGGGGGCATTTTCCAAAGAATTKCTAAGCCCTGATCCCAGGTCTGTTCCCCCTCCTGAACTATGCACTTAAGAGGCACTTCTGCTAATGTTTTCAGTGGAGGGTGTGCTCAAACCTTTCTCAAAGGGRTTACCACCATCATACTCTCTGCCTTCATTTTTCTGCTCTTGTCTCTTTAGATAGGATTGTAGTGTTGACCTGGAAAAACAAGACAAAGACACTGGGACTTACAGCAAGAAAAGAAGCAAAAGGGACCTGAGCTTAGCAAGCTGATGATGCACTAAGACAAGGAAGGTTGCATTAATCACTCAAAAACTGATCACAAAAAAAAAAACAAACCCAAAAACCCAGGTTTGTTTGATTATGATCAAAACAAAGGTCCATTTTGGAAATCTGATGCTGGCTTGCTTTACAGTCATCTGGAGAGGCCAGCRTAATTTCCAACTGTACAGGTATCATAGAGCAAAGATGATAATTCTCTGTTTTACAGGTGCTCACACATCACTATTTAAGAACTACTGTTGCAATTCCAAATCTTTGGAGCCTTGAAATYAATGTGATTAAGTGTAAGGCTAGAATACAAAGTTCATACCAGGCATGAATATATAGGAGAAAAATAAATTAATCAGTTTTTCCTACTACCAGAGCAAGAAATGTATTTTCAAACATACTTGACAGAAGCCAGAAGGGGAAAAATGCAAGAGTTTGGATAGCAGGAGTTTGTTCAAAAGCTCATCTCATCTGAAGTGATCTCTCTTCTGATTTCCAGATCATAAGAAACAAACCCACAAAATACCATCTCTCTTGCCATGTTCATACCTGGATCTTGCAAAGAGCACATTGTACACAGMCTGCTCCTCTGCTGAAAGTTTTAACTGATGCAACTGTGTGCTACGCTGGGGCAGAGATACCTGAAATAAAAATCCACAGGATCAGATATAGAGCAAAAATCTCATAGAAYWTCACAAAACCAGCACAAACTGCAGGAAGGCAATGGAATGATGCTATAGTTGTTGAGGGTGAAGTTCTTACCAAGGGCTTGCCAGCTGAATCCAGCTGGTTCTTAGTTCTCTGCAGTAAGAGGGTCCTGGTTAAGAGGCTCAGCCTCTCTCCTCCTTTTTTTGTGTTGTTATCTACCTGGTACTTCCACACTTTGTATTCRTCAAAAGGAGAGCAACGTAGAAACCTAGACAGGGAGGAAGGAGGCTTCATATCAAGGGAAGAAGAGTTCCAGTTGCTGGAGTGACCAGGACAAAATTCCTTGCAATTCCTTGCTACCAAAACAAAAAATTTCCAAATGCCGTAACTGCATCACCAAGAAGCAGTAAAACAGTTGCACTGTAATGGTGGTGATAACTTGTTTGCTCAGATGTCTTACCATCACTTATACTGTAAGCACCTSTGATTCTGTACCCATCAYTTCCTTTTAGCCCATTATGTTTCARGCAAATCACCAGCAAACAAARGACATCAAGATGCAGAAGCACTTGTCAAAAAGCATATTCATCTGTTACTTCAAACTATTAAACTTCTTACTTGACAATTAATTTCAMTTATCAAAAATTACTTTCAAATGCAAGTTCCCTCTGGTTGTCTAACACCATWTGTAATCCTTCCCCCCTCAGCAATRAGAAGCACCYRTTTATCATTGTTCAGMRAAGTCAAAGTTTTCACCCTTTCCTTCAATGCCCTTGTAGCACAACACTCTTAGATCCTCCTAGGTTGCCCTGGTAGCAACAAGATTAACTYATAAAACTTCTGTTCATTAAAGCTGGTTTTGTGCATACTCATCCTGAAGACACAGGAGATCCACAGTAATTTCTCCTTTGTCCTCCATGGAAGCAGAAAATCTACAGCAGACACATGGTCAGCCTTGTGCAATGCCTCARCCACAGCCTTTGCAACCCAGTGCCCAAAGTGTTAAAGTAACTCATCTCACTACTCCACATATCTAAGAGACATCTCAAACYTAGAAACAACTTCAGCACTTGATCAAAGAATTTCTAGGACAGGATCCCTGTCACATACAGCCCTCACCTCAGGAGAGAATACATGTCCAGCAAGTTGTTCTGTATYGGTGTCCCAGTGACAGCCCATCTGGCACTGGCTCTCAGTTTGCACACAGCTATGGAGGTTTGAACCCTTGGGTTTTTRATATTGTGAGCTTCATCCAGTATAATTCGAGCCCAAGCTACYTTGAGCAGAGGGGAACAGGGTGATGATCCACTCTGAAAGAAAAAGCAGATTGTTATCTGGAGCAAAACCTTGATAGGCTCTCCAAGGAGCCACAAGCAAACATATTTTACCAGCAAGAAGCTTTTCCTGATGTTAGTCAGCAGCAATTTGTGCTCTTTCTGTCATGCAAGAAACTGTCTCCAAAAATCATCTCTTTAAAGCTGCCATGACAGTTTATAAGCTGAAAACTGTAATATATTTGCCTGATCTTAATAAAAGTTTCTAGTATTTTGCTCTTATTCTGGCTTTAAACATTTTATTATATAATGTTTTTGCTTCAAGAGGCATTTCATATCAGTACAACTTTGCTATGCTGAGATCAAGGACCACATATAATTACTCTTATATCTCAAAAATTTTATGGATGCCACCTAGAAGTTTCAGGAAATTCCAAATCCTGTTTTCTTCAAGAGCTACACCTGGAGTTATGCATAGAGGTAGGAGACAGCAGCATCCACACCAGCAAGGGACTTCCTYTACACTGTGTAATCATTTTAGTCAGCACTCAGCAATCACTTCATTATTTTCACAGCCCAGCAAGCACATGTTTCTTCAAGGCAGCATGGAAGCTCTCTCAGTATCAGTTCAGACTGACACAGAGTTTGAGCACAACAGGTTTCTCGTAGTTTAAAATGACATTAGTGCTTCAAGCAACAAAGAGCATCAAATGAGAGAGTGTACTGCTCTTTCACTTCAAATGGAGAGCAAGATTCACCATTGCATCCTTAAAATTACTTTTTAATACAATTGAACTGTATTCAATGTAGCATATTCTGTAATTCTACATAATGTGAATATATCTCTTCTTGCTGCATTTCACAACACTTTCAGCACTTTGCTTTTATAAAAATAATCAATAGGGGCTTATGAAAAAAAAATTTCAAGCTGCTGCTCACAGTAGCACACATAAGGTGCTACTTAAAACAACAATGGTTTGCAACACCTCAGAACAAAACCTTAAGGCAATTCCCTACTGACATTATGGCTTCTCACCGTCACGTCATGGTCCTGAGCAGGGACTTCCCCCTCCTCTTTGCTTGTGGGAACCTCCTTGGAGAGAAGGCTGTAGGTTGTGACAACAACATCATATCCAGAAAGCCTGGATAAAGGGAAAGCAGTCATCAGGAGCAACAACAAACAAGGAATTAATTTTGCAAGACAAATTAAATGTGTGAAAAATGCATTTAAGAAAACACAGCTCTACAGGAGCTGAAATGCTGAGTTTTACAGAAAACTGAGCTTCACAGAAGTCAAAAAGGAAAGATGTGTCATCCCCATTTTAGTGTCTACTGGAAGTAGACAAGCTCAATATGACAATAAATGCTCATTGTCCAGAATGCACACCACATGGGATGAACCCTGCTTAGAGCCTGGCACCCAGAAATACTGCTCAGCATGGCCTGAAGAGGTCTAGGAAATTCTCTGATCTATAAATACAGCTGATAAAAACTACAACTACAAAGCACTAGCATGGACAAAACTGCCACTGACAATATCTGCAAGCAAGAGATATCTTAGAGATCACACACCTCTTTTATTGCTATCAGAAGCAGCAGCAGCCTCCACTAGAACCACTGAGCATGGGTACAGGCCATAAATGTTTTACTAAATACACCCTGACAGCATACTTTAGGCCTGACTTTCTGTATCTTCTGCATTTCAACGCTTCACATYCTTCCACTCTACAGCCACTGAATTTCAATTTTGATAAACACAGTTTCTTGTCATGTAGTATTTTGCCTTTCTTGATCATATTGATGGTTTAGCACTTACACCTCTGCATGCTTATCTCGATTTGGCCCRTGGTACAAATAAACCCTCAGTTTGCCAAAGGCCACACGCCTCTCAATCTCCTTCTTCCAGTGATGGATCAAGGATGCAGGACAAATGACTAAMGTGCTGTGGGAAGGGACAACAGTGGAGTCTGAAAGAAAACATTGCACACAGATTTCAATGTTGTCACATCAGACTAGAACAAAGACAGAATTTTTGGAAATTCACAATTGAGAGTGTCCAACCAGTTCCATAAGGATACAAATTGTGGACACAAAAGCAGTAYTCTTTAAAAARGCAGTAACATCCCTAATGTCTAGGRACAAGATAAAGTAATCTTTGGAGGAAGACTGGGAAAGAAAAAAAGATCAGACTTTTTAAAGTCTTTATGAAAACTTGCATATGTTTAAAAAAAGATGAATTTTTTTTCGAACCCAGCATATGCTGGTTTTAACTATTCTAGGAAAACAGTAAAAAAAATCGCCAAACAATACAAAGTAATGAGTTGGAAAATCCTACACATCCAATGGAAGACAAAAATGATGACMCTGTCAAGAGAAAGGCCATGCAAGRAAGCACAGTAAAATTAAGCCAAATGAAAGTTTCCTGCAGAAGGAAAGTGAGCAGAGATACAGTGTGTTATTCTATGACCCATTGATCTATAATGCTTTAGGTATGTCCAATGGCACTTCMTCATAATGTACGTGCTGCAGGATGGAAACAATTCCATACCATTTTTTGTTAGCCATATTTCTAATGTCTCCTTGCTTTTCTCTGTCTTCAGCTGCTTCTGGGCCAGAATGAGAGCAATCATTGTCAGAGTCTTCCCCAAGCCCATGTCATCCGCTGCAAAAAGACACACACAAGTTATCACCTGCAGAAATCAGCYCTCTTGGCTTAGATCTACACTGAGGTAAACACTACAACAGAGGGTGTCCTGGGGACCCCAGCAAATAAAAAATACACAGATTGAAATTTTAGGGTATGATTTAGTAATTGTAGTTGTTAATAGGGTACAGAAAAAAGCCCTTTCTATATGCCTACAAAATAACCAGTTATTTGCTTTCAAGTAAGTTACACATAAAATTTTGCTGCCTTAAATATGCCCTGCAAAATCCACTCTTCCCATCCTGTTGCTCACCCAGAATTCCTCCACAGGGCCTCTGACTCTCTCTCCAGAGRAGCCATGCAAGTGCCTGTTTCTGGTGCTGCAGCAGTGGAACCTGAGGGGGTGAGACAGAGGATTTGAAARAAATACCTTGCAAAATTTAGACACTTCTGCTTCCTTTACTAATTATCCTTTCAACTGTTTTTCTGCAATCTTGCTAAAAGTTTACCTACCTGCTCTTTTTCCACATGGACTGGGATACCCAAGACAAGCAGCTCCTGAAGACAGGAGGTCAGCAGTACCAYAGATGGGTCTTCCCAATGCTTCATGCACAAACCAGCCTAGTGCCCCACAGTGCTCTGAGAGCAGATGAAGAGGCTCCTTCAGCTGGAAAATCCACCCCAGACTGCCCTGCTTACAACAGCTGTCACTGTCAGGGAAAGGCATTGAGARCATTTCCCCTTTTCTCACCAAATCTAAAACTCTTACAACAGGAAGAGGGACTACATACTACCATCACAGGACATTCAATGGCCTTCCCCACCTCTGAAAAGGCCCCAAGACAATGTGACAAGTGACATGACATATATGCATCTACACACCATCCTGTAGAGGCATGTGCCTTCCAATACCTCGCACATAACCTCAAATATGAGTTCTGCATCACCTCACAGATAAACAGCCATTCTTGGCAGATCAGAACTGACTACTCTGGAGTCCATTGCATTGCATGAACTCAATCACCTGCAACACTTCCTTGAGAGATTTCTTCCAGCTCACAAGCTAAAATTAAGCGAGGTTCTCAGCCTGTCCCTCACACCTCTGTTCTGCCAGTCATGCACAAACAACATGTAATGGATGGAATGTAATTAGAKTATCTCTTTCCATCAGGATGCAAAGTATCTCAAAGTGGGAAGGAAGGAATGCTCTAGGGTACCACTCAGAGGTTATGATTCATTCATCAATGTGACAACTTCCATCTTTGACAACCTACCTTCAGTCCAGGGGGATCTTCAGCTGCTGTCTCCTCTGTTGGACAGGATTCTAGAGATTTGTGAAGATGATTAATAGCCTCAAATATGGCACTATGTACAGCCCTGATTCGGTTTTCTGTCATTCTTCCCCCATACAGATTCTGCACACCAAAGTTCACTGCAAAGATAGAGTATCAGAGATGTGTTCACAAAGCTAACTTTGCCTAACAGGTCTTTCACCACAGAGATTGACTTTGGTGGCTACAGATGCCTGGGGGACAGTATGAAGCTCACAGTAACAAAGAAGGTTTATTACTCACACCTATATCCACAAGTTGCAGGATTATTTCAGAAATAGTACTCAACAGTGTTCTGTTTAATGACAAAGTCTTTTTATACTTACTTCCAAAACTTTGGCCACTGGAACCCAAAGTAACAGCAGCTGAGGGGTGACTGTGTGAGCCTGCAGAGGCTTTTGCTGTRGGATCCTGGAGTGGGAGTGGTGTTATCAACTTTGTACCACCTGGCCTGYCAAATGGATTAGACAAAGGTTCTTCCTGGCAGATGCTGCTTGTGCTGTCCTGCCCTTAAGGAGAAAGGAATCACAGGCTGAAAAGGCTGCACAGTGAACCTCAGAACCTTACTCTACAGCCCAGAGAAGAGCCTTCATTTTGCCCAATAGTCTGCTTGCAAAGTACTGTGAAGTGGTGACACCAGTTTAATAGCAGGTTACTCATCACCTGAGCCACTACAAGTACCAACATGTGCTCTTGGCTGCTGCTGTGACAGGCAATGAGCTCCAGCCTCAATCTGTGGTTTACAGCAACACAGTGAGCTCTGCAGCTCTGATCAGAGTAGTGCAGACAGTCAGTTTTGCACACTGTTCCCAGATGATTTGTTAATTTTGAAGACTTCTCTCTTGTCAATATTTTGAACATAAAAACTATTGAAACCTCCAAGAATAAATKGGCCAAGAACTGGTGAGCTTTTCTCTCTCAGGAATGGCACACCGAAAGCTGCCCATTTTGAATCTGGTAACTGGAACATTCAGTCACAACAACATGCATAAACAGCATAGTTCCATAACACAACAGAGGCAGTTAACACTTCATTGGCATTTTCTCATAGAGATAGCTGTCTCAATCATGTAGCCAAAGCTGGAAACCAAACTAGCCCTGGATTTTAATCATGGGAGGAAACTCCCTTGGGAAGCCACTACACTTTTTCCATTCATCTGCTCCCAGACACACATTTTGCAATTAACACTTTCCATCTTCAGTAAATCTTAAGAGACAAACTTTATATAGGCCATATGCTACATATAAGTTTATGCTGTATTTCCTCCATATTAACAACTGTTTTAAGACAAACTGTCTCATAAACTTCTGAAGAAAAAAAAATTAGCCCTACCTTTTTCACTAGTATCTGCTGTTGAAATGTTAAGAGCACTAAGCGAAGCTTCCAAATCCTGCACTTGCTTTAATAACCGTTGCCCTTTATCTGGCAGCAACTGAATGTCCACTGTAGCCAATGTACTCTGTAAAACGAGAAAGAAACCAAAACCTGAGTGTGGTTACCAAGCTCTCTGCCAATACAGGTCAGAAGTCTAAAAAGAACTAATCTTATCCCATTTTAATTTCTATCTTGATACTG
The DNA here is from genome assembly GCF_030028575.1 of Malurus melanocephalus. Taxonomy (NCBI): domain Eukaryota; kingdom Metazoa; phylum Chordata; class Aves; order Passeriformes; family Maluridae; genus Malurus; species Malurus melanocephalus. The sequence continues at coordinate 2,126,026 of NW_026623268.1, forward strand.
TTCTGTAATCTCCAAAAGCTTTCAAGCACCATTCAGTGCAATTAAATAGTCTTTTATCAGAAAATAACTAACGATTAGTGCTCTTTAGAAAAGATAGGACACAGGGACTCCTTTTTATGAAACAGGTAGTCAAGTGACTTGTACAATCTTAACATCTCTCAAAGCACACAACATTTGACCTACTWGCATGCTTCTTCCTATACTTGCACAAACAACAGTACTGACTTTATTTCAAAGTTCTGTTCTGAACTCTAGGTGAACCAGGGGTTCATAATAAAAACTGTAGAACATAGCGATTGGCAATTACTTATTTAAAAAGAAAAAGCTAACRGACAGGTAGTTAATATCACTCTAGTGTGAGCTTTCATAACTGGATCATTCCTACTGCACAAGGCCAAGAAAGCCTACCAGAAACAGCCATGTTATTTACAAAGGTTAAGCTGGCTGTGCCCTACTCCATCTTATGSGAATTACTTCCAGGGTAAAAGACAAGACACAACCTCAGGTGGGTCAAAACTGAGCACCCCCAAATGCAGAAGGTTGCATTACCTTGGTGGTAATTGTTTGGTATATGCTTAATATAGCCAGTCTGTGCACAGGCTGAATTCCCTCCCAAGCCACATCCTCCTAAACCATACTTCAAGTTTCTGCCCTGAGGAGATACCATATTCTGATGCCTGTCACAAGGAAGTAACCTGACAACAGAACAATAAATACCCCAAATAACAGGTGCAATAAATGACCTTTTTCTGTTTCAGCTGGACTACAAGATGGTTATGAAGMACTTTAGGGTCCTGGGGTCCTTCCATGTGATGGGATGCTGCTGCTCCTGGCAAAGATGTCTTCTGCACATTCTTTCCTGATTTTCCTGAAGGAATCTCATCTGATTTTTCAGGCTTACTTTTACCTGATGAGGAACAAACAAATTGTACTTCATCACTGTCACTGCCAGAGTCTTCACCAGCAGGCTGTGGCAGCCCTGGCCCGATTGGTGTCTTGGGCAGCTCTGCCTCTGCACCTCCCCTCAGGGCAGGACACTGCRATGCTGACTGTGCTCCTGCTGGGCAAGTGACATCTTTAGACATCACTTGCATTTCACCATTCTTCTGACCAGTGCAATCTTTCTCTCTTGCTTTTTTATCCCCACAACTTTTAAAGCTTTTTTCTCCAAGTTGCTCCTGCACTGGAGGCTTGGTAYTTATGCTTTGCTTTCCAAGACTTAGTGGCAAGAGTTTTGATCTCAGGTCTGGCTCCTTGTCCACACATTCAGAAGGCTTCTTGGATTCCCTGACATACTTGCCTTCCTCTGAARGTGTGTTTTCCCCTTTCCTGGCCTCAGAAAGGCCAAATTTAGATCCAGACACTGCAGTGTCCTGAAGTTCTGGGTCACTTTTACTTCCTGTTGATGACTTCTTTTTAGTTTTAAGCCCTTCTGTGTCTGTGGAGGAATCAGAGGTTGATTCCTTTTCATGTGACAGCTGCACACTCTTGTTCTCTGCTTTAACTCCTTTTGCTTTACTTTCCTCTYCATTTCCTTGCTTCATTTGTTTCCAGGATAATGGTGCACAATTCTTGTCCAGCACTTTGAATGGATTTCTTTGGCTAGTGGGAGGTGCTGTGCTGGGCTGGGATTCCAAGGCTTTTRAAACTTTGGCAGCTTTTGGATCCTGCAATATATACAAGAGAGTAAATACTAACATACAAATAATTAAAGTGTTARCTACACACACAACATGGTCACCTGAAGCAACACTTCATTCTCTACAAAGATCATCCTTCCTATCATTTTAATAGATTCACATAAACATTTGTAAGAAATCCAAAACAAAACTGCTGWTTTTTCTACTTTTTTTGCCATTTCAACTGTTTTTTGGGATCAAGTCCCAACACCACAATCTCTAGAAAAGAGGACAGCCAGGAAWCAAATGCAAGWTTTTTCTAAGACTGGAGAACAGTGAGCACTTCACACAGCTTAGAAGAAAGTGAAGTCTCACCTAGAGGACAGCAGGCTGATACACATTTCAGCTGGAAAATATAAAATCTCCTACTAAGCTGTTTCAGAGGCAATTACTGTATGTGGAATGAAAAGTCATGCCGGAATAAGGTGAAATACACTATAAATGTGAAATACAAATGAAACCCTCATACCTTCCATGGAATACTTCCACACCATCTCTTCCCATTCGACTTACTTTTAAGGCACCGGTAAAACAACCTATCAACRATTAAAACAAGATTTCAACCCCAGGAACCAGTAAAGAAGCTCCAAGCATTCTTTAAAAAGTACTTTGCACCAAAAACCATCACAGACAAGTTCTCTTAATCTGTACTTTATATTCARACCTTTGCCTAACAAAAAGCCATGAACATTGGCAACAGCTTTTTATGGGAGTATCGTTCCCTGCATAAAGATTCAGAGAATTTGGGTTTAGTTTGGGGGTTTGAATTTTTTTTTTTTAATTTTAGCAATAAAAGTGTAACTGCTCAAGCAAAAATATTGTGTTTAGAGCCTTAGAAGCATCTTATGATTTCAAGGTATAAGGAAACAGCTYTTCTTTTAGTTTCACTGTACAGGACACCTCATCTTTATACCAGTTCAGGAACAGAAACACTTTGCATGTTCTTTCTTTCTTAAACTAGCAGCCAACCAGGACTGCTGCAAGAACATTATCAGAATTAATACTRGCAAATTTGATGCTGAGTTTGGATGAATGCAACTGGTTCTGTTCAGTTCTGTTAAAAACAAACATTATCTGATGACCCATGTTTGTACTATTGGACATAACTGCTAATAGAAGTGGCAAACATTTGGAAACAAAGTGAAGGCGTCAGGGCTCAATGACTCTCTTTGATTTTAAAAGGAAACTGCAAGTCAGACACCATCAAATAATKCCACATGTTTCAACTTGTACAACAAACCCGCATTTCCACTTTGAAAGACTGGCAGCTTTACTCTCTCACTTGTTCATAAATAATAGAGCTAAGATCCTTCTGATCCTAAAAATAACGACCTTTATATTTAAGAGGCAGCATCCTACAAAGTAAGCCTTCAAATATGCCATAAAAATGAGATACGCTAATGACAGCCCTTCTTTTCCCGGAGGACACAGGTACAGCTTAGGTGGATGTTAAATCCTCATTACAGAAAAACTATTAAATCACAGGATTCAAGTTTTCTGACCTGTAACTGCAAATATTAAAAGATCATTAGTTACAAGCAGTTTGAGAAGATTATTTTATGCGCTGAAAATAGGATAAAGAAGAAAGAAGGAATACAGGATTTACCCATTTTAAAGCAAACATCCAGTTTTTTWAAAAAATTGAGGAACTTACTGGTATTCATCTCTGCCCGGCTGCTGAACCAGGACTTGAAGCTCCACCACGCACCCCTCATGGATCAAGCAGTGAGAAGCAGGAACACTGTAAGACGAAAAGGAAAAGCGGAAGAATAGACGAACTGCGCAGGAAACTGCCAGGCAAAACAATCACTTACGACAAAACAAAGACTATGCAAGAAACCAAGTTTGCGACTGCTGACACAGCAGTGAACTTCCCTCAGGACAGCCACGTGTGTCCCCCATCCCAGAGCCCCGCTCCCGCCGCCCCCTGCCCTGCACCCACTGTGCCGGGAGGACGAAGCCGCAGGCAGCGGGGCCCTGCGCCCCGCACACGTAGAAGCTCTTCCCCTTGTTGGGGCCATCGCGCACGCCCGTTTTCAGGAAGCACAGGGACCCTGCGGAGCGGAGAAGAGCGGAATTGTCAGGCCGAGCTCCCACACACCGCCCCTCACCCCGGGAGCCCCGGGCCCCCTCACCGTGCTCGGCGCACGGAACAGCCTCCATCGCCGGGCAACCCCACCGCGCCGTCCTTTGAATGGGCCAACCGGCCCGGCCGCGCATCCACCAATCAGCGCGGGGCAGGGGGCGCGCCAGCCAATCACCGCTGCGCTGGTCGCTCTGATCCCGCCCACCCCGCGCGCCCCAAGGGCGGGAACAGGATGRGGGCGTGGCCATGGACAAAGGGGCGTGGTTATCACTCATGGGCGTGGCCTCCGCCCCCGGCCCAGGGGCGCCTCCGGCACGGCCGCGCTCCCGAAGCGCTCCCAAATCCTCCTAGCTGGACATAAATTCATCTTCAAATATTTAAATTTTAACAATAAGTTGAAATAACAGTACTATAAACAAACACCACAGAGCACCAGGAGCTGGAAATAAGTTTGGGKTTTTTTTTCTCTTTTGTATTTAAGATGGGGAATACAGTTTTACAAAAGGTGTGCATTTCTCAATTACCGTTTTTATTAATGACAACTCAAGTGAGAGAACGACTTCGGTAATAACAGAGTTATGGAAGGGTTATAACGTGTACAAAACTATGAACAACATTTATACTAAATAACAGATTAGTGACATTAACRCTGGCAGCCAAATTCAGCCACGGTGTAAACGGATGCATCCACCCCCGACCTGCCTGAAGAGTGTTTGTCTCAGCGTCTGTGTGAAAAACCGTGCTTTTTACACAATACTATCAATTTTGTGCTTTCACACATGCTTCAGAATTTTTTCTCCTGAACACAATATTTTGGGCTAGCMCTGACTCCTCCACAACACATACATACTTGTGTGTGCCCTTCTGACATTCAGCAACTTGTTTCGAAGCAGGAATATGGACTACAAGGGATGCGGACAAAACACCTCCAGGCAAGTGGTTAACTTAAGCAGTGTTGAGTCCTACAAGCAACTGATTGTAATATTACCACCAGGCAAGTGTGTAACCTAAGGAGTGTTGAGTCCTACAAGCAACTGTGATTGTAACATTAACGACAGCAATGACCTCACTGCAGGGCATTTCCCCGTAGATACTGAGATTTTTGATTCTTTTCTCCTAAAGAGTGCCCACAGATGCAAATGTCTCTAACACATTAGAAGTAAAAAATGCAGGAGTTAGAACCTCACTATTATTAATTGGTTTATTCCTGCATTATGCTAAGAGCCATCTTACTGGAGCTTAAGTGTTCTTGCTSTAACAGCCTGTTCTTAAMTCAGCAAACCATGTACTGAATTTTAAGCATGYAGTTATATTTTMCATGGGAATGCAGTGAGATTCAGCTAATTCAGAAMGTCAAGTTGCTTTGTCCAGAGATGGACATAAGATCGTGCTGAAATACATTTCTGAGTAGGGAACACAGAAAAACAGGATGTCTAAATACAGTACTGGACCGAGGCACTGCCTCACAACACTTCTGTGCCTCTGAATACATCACACAAAGACAAAACTTGACAAGTGCACACCCAGGTTTTGCCCAGATGGAAATATCCTGCTCCTGATTTCCAAACAATCTGCAGCRAAACCTCATACAAAGCACTTCTGAGGAAAGGTGGAGGCACAGGGGAGCAGACACAGTAAACAAACGCAAATCCTTGGTTCTTAAATCCTGTTTGCTACTGACACCCACTCCCAAGGAATTATCCTGCTCACTTATATCTCTGTCTCTTTGAAATACTCAGTAAGGCAGGGCTGTAATCCCCCAAAGTAAGGAAAGGGGTTGCCCAAGAAGGCATGGAAAGTTTCCTCAAACTGGATACAGTGGTATGATCCACCTCATCCCTCTTTTCGTTTGCATCCCTCCCACCTTTGCAGCTTGTTTCACTGCCAGCAGCTTGGCTGTGCCGAGTTCCCCTTCTTTGGCAAGCAGGGCTGATCAACCCTCTCACAAAGGCCTAACAAGGTAATGTCTGTACAGTACTTAAGAACATGCAAAGTGCAATATAAGTGCCAAATGTTCTTATTTTTGAGATTAACGAATTAATACTCCAAGAAATAGAAGCACTGAGGTAAGTATAGCTTAAATACTACATTCCCTCATGATTAAAAAAAAAAAAAACACTTATCTTCTCTCTAGAAAAGATGAATCCTGAATATGAAGTGATAACACCTTATTTATAATCTGTCCAKCTTAGCACAGCCACAGAGTGTCTTTTCAGTAACAGCAAAACTTGGCACATGAGCTGGAGGTTTTAGAGAAAGGATTCTGCACTAATGATTTCCTCAAATTCCACCTCTGTGCTATTTCCAGCACAGGTCTGTTCCCACCCATTACACCCAGAGGAGCTGGAGTCCCATATCACTGAAGCAGAGTTCAGTGTCAGATCTGGCATTCTGATGACTGAACAGACAAAAATATCCCCCTGCAAAGCTAAGTAGGGCCATAATCTGCATAAGCTCTCTGAAAAAYTCAGGTTTTGCCCTTAGTGAGGTCYATGCTCCTCATCTGGGAGTCTGTGGCAGTATGTAGTATGCAAGGCACAAGCTCCAATCAGAGCACTCCAGCTATCAAGTATGATTATCCTTGTGAGCAGAAGAGGATGGATGTAACAATGAATTGAGCACTGCACACACTTTTCCTGTTTTGTTCCTGTATCAGCTTTGGCCAACAATGGACCCAAGATTCAACGGTCTAATGATCTGGTCAATGAAACCAAYCCCTGCATTCCTATGCAATGTGTGATAATGATGTGGCAGAGGAGTCAATAGCACCCTAACCAGTAAACAAACACTGCTGTAGAATGCTGATGCAAGTACCAGAATTCAGCTGTTTCCAGGTGTTGAAAAAACACTGAAAACATGCACACAAGACATCCTGGTTCTGGTGAAACACTAGCAGCTGCAGTAGGCCCCACTTAGTGGTTTCATTCTGTTTTCTTACTCCAGTGCTCGAGTCAAATGTTCCCTTCATCAATACTCTGCAACTTCAGTTTTTGGCTGGCATGGGGCCTGACACCACGCCGAGTGTTGCCACTGCTTCCTGCCAGAGTCCTCATGGGGAACAGGGCTCCTGGTAAAGCATCTTCCCCAAACAGGCTGAGTTTCACATCAGCTTCAATAGCTCTGGCCAGACTGGCTGCATAACTGTCCAGAGATTTATGGACTTCAGCTTTTACGTGAAGAACAGAATTCTTTGCAGCTTCTGAAAAAAAAAATCAAGGTAACAGTTGGTAACTGCACAAATGCCTGACAACTAATACTTATCCTTGTGTAAAGAAATGATCATGCCCTCTACAAAATCTCTGCCCTACAGAGCACATTTACCAACAATACTCAGGCTTCCTACAACATTCTAGAAACACAAAGCTTCAGAGGGACCCGCAATAATCTGTGTTTGTGTAGTTGTTTCTGTAGCATTTTTACACCTCTCTACACCCACCAACATGTTGAGCAACACAAGAGTTCATTCTAAATGTGACTTTTCAGAGAGGCTGTTGAAATAGTTTAAAGCCTCAGAGAACCTGAAAACCCTGAGACTCACCAGGGAGAATTACTAAACCTGTGGGGACTTATGCACTGAGTCTTCCTTCTTTCACTCAGACAAGAAATTACATATCTGCTCTTATGTAGTCACTCAGAAAGATAATGGGAAATGTATGCTAATGGATTTGTACAAGGAAATATTCATCTCATGCTGAGARGAGGAAAAAAGGGAATTTTGCCAAGATGCTTAAAAATTTCATAGAATGACTCTTCTTATTTCAGGTTTTATTATTACTTGATTCTTAGAGGCATTTTGCTTATTTTCACACTGTCCACAATCATAGGTTGTTTAGAAAATTCAGTTGTTACTATCAAGTCTCCTATTGAAATTATTGTACCTATCAGTTTAAATTAATGTTCCAACATTTTACAGATGATCACAGCAACGTTCTGCTAGCCCAGAATCAACAAGAAAATTGACTGAAAAACGTGCATGTGGTTCATCTGTTTCCATCCATAGCTGCTGAGGAATACACCCAGTAAAATGAAGTGGAATTTAAGTAAAAAAAGTAAATGTAACAGAATAAAATTATAGTCAGGTCACAGAAGTCTATAAATGGAAGAATTTCCAGTCTGTGAGTGACAAAGTTGAGAGGGGACAGCAAATGAGAAACACAGGGATAATGCAATCAAAATATAAGGGCAGGAAAATATATTCCCTGAGAAACAAAAACCAGAGTGCAACAGAGAGCCATSAAGACAAGTGGAGCTGCAGAGAGGATACTGCTGTGCAATATAAATTATATGTATGCAGGGAATCCCATCTTCTAACTCTTTTCCTTGCCTGATACTACTTGAGATCTGGAAGAAAGACCTGATCTTGATTTCTGTTGTACCTGCTTGAATGATCAGGTCTGTCAAAACAAACAGTGGTCAGATACTTTTCAAGACAATTCTCAAGGTCCTGGGAGGCTTCCTGAACCCTCAATATAGTTGACTCTGTGCGTTTTCATACTTATCCCTACACTCACCTTTAATTTGCTCYACTTCATCTTCAAATGTCACTGAACTCCTTCTTCGAGGGGGACAGATGCAGTGTGGGGCATGAGTGCCATCAGAGCTATAATCTTCAAGAAGCATTGTATCTGTTCCTGAAAAGAGCAAGAGTCCTCAAGTAAAACAGTAACATTGGGGTACAATGTGGTGGCAAAAAAATTCAGTCTATATTCAGCAGTTCCTTCAAAAGATGCCTAAACCCACTTTTGTGTGTAAATTTCAGCTCAAATTAAACACTGCACAGGAGAAGAATGAGGTCAATTTTCATTTAAAGGATTGGGAAATCTTCTCCTTAGAGACTGGGCATCACAGACCCCAGGATCATGCAGCAGGCAACACTGAAGAGGGACTAAAGCTTTCTTCTGCTCTTTAGTTCCTCACAGGAAAAGCATCCAAGTGAAACAGTTTTTCATAGTGCATCACTGTATATCCATTCCTGRGCTATGGACTGTACTCCCTCCTAAACTAGCAGTGGCACTTCTAACATCATTTAATATCTCTTCAGTTTTGTTCATTTGTTTAAATTGCTCAGTAACATTTGTCACAAGATGGTAACACCACATCCTCTTAACCAAGGGAGATTTACCAGGAGGCTGCTCTCCATCACATACAGCTGCAGAATATCCACAACAGGCACAAAACTGCCAAAAATAAATCCCAGCTCCACAGACTTCCTTTACWAAAGTAGGAAACCAATCCTTTACACCAAGAAGCTTTAAAAGATCATGCTCTGGTGTCTCTAGAGCAAAAATACTCTCTAAAATAAGTACTGCAGTTAGTGGTAGCTGAGTTAAACTGCCACAAAAATCTAGCAACAGACCTGGATAAAAAAATTACCATCAGAACCCTTTTTCCCTTTTCCAAACCATCTTCAAAGGAGAAATCTTAAGTAATAATGAAATCATATGCTGAAACGATCCCAAGTGTTTATGTTTACACTGCAGAATGGACAAGACAAGATCTCTTACAAAATAGGAAACAGAGAAGCACATTATCCACAGCACTTTGTTGCTCTGTTTCTTGTGGATACAGAACAGACATTGAAGGAGAAGGGCACAAAAGCAGTGARTCTTGTTCCCAGGACACATTACCAAGRGAGGGTCATCATTCTGTAAGCAGCATTTTGCAATTAAATCTGTTCAGATCAAGGGAGGAAAAAAGCAACTGCTGCAATTTTGTTGTAACAGCTGGAACAGATGCTTCATGTCATTGTCCACCAGGAGACATCTGTGTGTGTAAATGCTGACTGTCCATGAGACTGTTGCCAAGTGCAAACTTCTGCCCAAGTAGGGAGCAAAAGACTTGCAGTTACCTGAATCCTGGGAGCAGCTGAAACCTGTGCCTCCTGTGCTGCTGYTGTTTCCCAGTGGCCTCCCACCTGCCATCAGGGCAGTAAGATGAGGAGATAGTCCCAAATCTGCAGGAAAGTTTTGGTTTTGTTACACAGTGAACAGATAAGGAGTTTRCAACAGCAAAAACTTCTTCCAGTAGTACCCACTCTACTGCCTTATTTATTATTCTGCATATRAAACTTACCTTGCTAACCCAGAGTGCACAGCTTCTGGACTTCTCATCTAAGAAATCCAGTCAGCAGTTCTCAGGTTTGGAAAGGCAAATCTCCTTTCTCCGTGCACCATYTCCCTCCCACTCTTGCTGCAACTACGTGTGTTTTATCAGCCAGACAGGCTGAGCACCAAGCACATAGGGAGATATGCCAGGCATCTTCTAGAGAGAGAATAACCTGGTAGCCACCAGCAGCTGTGACAGGCCATTAGTGTGGGAAAAAGCTTATGAACAAGGCTGGAGCACAGTCATGTCCAACTTCTTTCAAATCTTCAAAACAAGAAGGGAGGAGATATTGGGATTTTTACAAAGGTGATTTCTCTGGATCCCACCTTGAGATTTTGTTGGGGGTTTGTTGGGGGTCTTTTTCCCCTCCTTATCAGCCTCCAGCTACTACATCTGTTAAGAAGTTGACAGCTTTAATTTATCCCTTGGAAAGAGAAAAATTTCCTATCTTTTCCCTCTCCACCCCAGTTTCCAATATATTTATCCATAGCATTGCCTGGATACAGACTTGCCAAAGCTCCTGCAGCTTGTGATGTGGTTACAGCTCCACGACTCTTTCATTTATATGATAGTCTTTCCCAGTCCTCCCAGGCTGCAGAAAAGATAACGGACTCCTCGCTGCTCTCATCTTCCTTCTGCATTTTAGATCATCCTTCCCAATTAAATAATTTCAGTTCCTGCCCCTGCAGGAAACATCCCTTCAAGATGTTCTATTTYTGGAAGCTTCTGAACAGGACCAGGGAAATTATTAAAAAACAGAATGTTATTGCATTGCTACTTTAAAAAACAACGTAACACCAAACTGAGCAACTGGAGCTCTCAGTCTGTTTGGGGACACACCAAATAGTTTTACTGTTTTACACAGTTTTACTTTGTTTCTGATCTTTTCTTTCCAAYCATTAAGTCTAAAAACTGAACTTGCAGGAACAGTTACGCCAGTGGAACCTCAGTGGATTTCAGAGTTGTAGCATAAGGCCATCAATTAAAGAGAAAGTGCTGCAAAAAGTACTGTTGGTAGAGCTCAAATCTGGGCGACATAAAAYGGAAGGCACGCAAAAGTAAATGCTTGAGAAAGAAGAAAATAAATTATTTTTATTTACCTTACCACTCTCTCTTTCCTGCCAGAGAAAGTTTTACTATAGTAGGAGAAAGATGTTAACTATAAAAAAAGAGAAAAGTTCTCCTTTCAAATGTCTATWACATGACTGATAAAAGACTGCTGAAAGCTCTGGGAATATCCAACTTGCTTTACAGAGAGCCCTGAAACATGCCAAATAGGAAGCCTTGCTCTTACTGGTATTAAGGAAGTGTCTTTTGCAGTTACATCTTACCTGTGATCCTGTTGGAAATGCTGAATAGCCTTGATGTCCTGTGCCGCTGAACAAAGGACTCGCGGTAATACCGATCCCCAAAGCACATTCCCAGTAGTTCCTTGCGCACTGTCTTGTTCCACAGCCCATAAATTAGGGGATGGCAAATGGCACTGGAAAAGGACAGCCATGTAGCCAATGTCTCCAAAGCAGGGGAAATACTGTTTTTCCCCCAAAGTGCCTCTGATGTAATAACTACCATGTAAGGCCCCCAYGTAATGACAAAAGCCCCAATGACAACCAAGATGGTAATGAAAGCTTTGCATTGGTTGGCTGARTAAACAACCCCTTGGAAAGCATTCCTTCGGCTTCCAGAGGAGGATGTGGAGGTGCTGGAGTTCTTCCTCCCRTTCCTCTGCGAGTCCTCCTCCACAATGACCACGCTCCCACAGTGGATTTTGCGGGCCTTGATCCTCGCCACRCGGAATATGAATCCATAGCAGATCATCATGACCACGAACGGCAGCAGTGCACACCAGATCTGCCAAAAGGCAGTGTAGGCAGCCTCCTTATGCCAGGCTGCCACACACATCCACTTGAATTGGTCAAATTCCAAAGAGGACCAGCCAAAAAGAGGAGGGAGGCAGCCAATAAGGGAATGCAGCCACACGTACACAAGAGCTACCACTGCTCTGTTGCCYGTTATCTTCATTGGATAAACCATTGGGTACAGGACTGCATAGTACCTGAGGGGCAAGAAAAGAAGTAGTCCACAGTAGCATGAAAAACATACAACAAAAAACACCCACATTTTAATATCTAGGTTGTTTTTCTTTTATCAAGTTTTCCTTCAAGCATGCTCAGAGACCCTGTTTCTAAAAACAGTTACATGCAAAAATTGATATCACTGCAGTCAAGATTGTTAAACTTGGCTGAAGGCACACAAGCAACCATTAAATGGTTCCTATGTGTGAGTCCATGCTTAGGGTATAATGTGGAATTTTAAGTCACTATTCCATGTTTRTCAAATAGGATGATGATGTACTATCAAAAGTTTTAAAAATCTCTAGATGCATATCTGCATTTTCCATTATGTCATCAATAATGGAAAGACAACACTTTGTCTTGTTCTACATCAAGCTGCTGGAGAGAAAATGACACTCCAGCAGTACACCATGTTACTCTCTGCAGTGCTTCCCCACTCTATGAACCCCCAGCAAGTCACTCTATGAGATGAGCAATTTGTTACAATTCATATAGAGAAGCTTACCTATCTATAGCAATGAGTCCCAGAGTGAGCATGCTCGCTGAGCTGATCAGCATGTAGAGCAGGGCTGAGAAATTGCACCAAACAACCCCGAAGATCCATTCTCGCTTGATGGAGCTGGTGACAACAAAAGGCAGCACCAGCAAAGAGAGCAGGAAGTTGGAGAGGGTCAGGCTGAGCACAAACTTGTTGCTCAAGGTGAGAAGGTACGACTTGCGATACAGGGTGACGACAATCACCAGGTTGCCCAAACAGATGAAGATGGCAATGACGATTATAGCAATGGACTCAGTGACTTTGACTGCCCCATCTTCCTCTGTCGTCAGGTTCCTCAGGCCCTTCCCATTGCTGAGGGAGGAATTGCTGCTCATGGTCAGAGCGTGTGGAGTTGGAGCAGCCAAGACATGCTGAGCAGCTAGAAGCAGGACAACGCTCAGAAACATTCACGTAATAGTTCTTCRAACTCTTTCCAATGACTGGAGACCYTTTCGCTGGTGTTAAAATTTACCTGTAGTATGCAGGAAACCATTTTAGATGGGCAAGMAAAGGGGCAGTAAATTATCCATGAGCACAACAAAAAGGACAGAACGAAGAAAAGAAGAGGTAAAGGGACGAAACAGGAAAGAAAATGAGCGCATTTTATTTTAAAGTTTGCTGAGGATCTCACTTGTTTCTAAGTCCTACTTACCAGCTGTGCATGTTACTCAGCCCCTTCATTTAGGCTGTGAAGAAACAAGAATGTCACTATCAGTTTTGCTTAAAGAAAGTCACTTTTTAAAGAAATCCTGCCTGTTTATCCTCATTGCTGTATTGTTGYATTCTGCCTATGCAGCATTTGTTGGTGGTCTACGGATGCCTGGGTACTCATATCCTGCTGACTCTTTCTTAACAACTGCTAAGTAGCATTCAGAGACTCAAGACCCACTTCATCTACTCTCAAATKCATTTCTCTATGTTCATAATCACCTTAGCTACAGTGCTGACTGCCAATACCAAAGGACCAGGGGAGCTGTTTCTGACCATGAGCTTTGAAAGACACTTTCTTGCATTGAGATGAGGTCAATGCTACAGAAATGCTTGAGAACCTTTAATCCTTGACTTTTCACTGTTAGCATCCTTCCCACTGATTCASAATCTCACTTTGTGAAAACTTGTTATTTCTCCCAATTCCTTAGCAACTCCTCTTTTCCCTCCTGTCTCCAAATGGCATTTACTATCTACTTCATTCAGCCCTTCATCTGCAGGACAGCATACTGAACAAACAAACACCAAACAAAAACTAACAGAAAAAAATGCATATACGCAGTCCAAAAAAGTAAAAGAGTCCGCCAAGTAATATAAGGTTGATTCTAGCATTTCTTGGAAGTAAGGAACTGAGGAAAGTTATCTCAGCTAATTCTGCAGCTGTGCCAGATATGGGTCCCAGCCAGMCGGGACTACTCACAGAAATGCTTCCATCTGTGTGGTTGCTGTGGCATTAGGCAGCAGTGTCAGTCTGGAAAGAYGCCTTTTTTCCATTTTTATCTGTACTTTCCTAAGAACATAATTAAAGACATTACTGGGCCATACTTTGTAAAAACATAACTTAGCTCTTCCCCAGCCTCGGACTAAGGATGTTTGTGAAAACACTTCCCCTCTAGTTTGTGTCTCTCTTCGCATGCCCGCAGCACCTGTGTGTATTACCTGTCCGATGATTTTTGGCCGGAGGTGCTTTTGGAAGGGAGGTTTTCCCCGCGGCCGCTCCCTGCGCTAGCGATGCCCTGGGCACCTGGCGCTCCCCGTCCCCTCACGGCCCTGCTGTACCCTCGGGAGAAAAGCGGCCTCCGGCAGATGTGGCCAGCCCGGGACAGGGCAGCCCGGGGCGGAGACAGCATCCCATCCCATCCCATCCCAACTCACCCCAACCCATCCCAGGCTTCCCGCACACACAAAGCGGGTGGGACCGAGTTGGAAAAACTGGAGGAGAAGGGGGGTTTCGCCATTTTGCCCCCGAGCTCCCTCCGGCAGCCAACAAAGGGCTGGAACAGGGTCCATCGGGCATCCATCGCCTGCCCCGACCCGCCGGCGGCGAGGGGGTCCGGCCACCGCTCCCGCCGCCTCTGCCCCCGCCCCGAAGGGCTGGAACAGGGTCCATCGGGCATCCATCGCCTGCCCCGACCCGCCGGCGGCGAGGGGGTCCGGCCACCGCTCCCGCCGCCTCTGCCCCCGCCCCGGCTCCGCACTCACCGCCCGACGCCGCCAGAGCGGGACGTTCTCGGTTGGGGCGCTCGGGACCCCCTCAGCCGGCACGGCCCGAGCCTCCTCCCCCGCCATGGCCACGGCCCCGCGCCCGCCCCTGCTGCCGGCCCGCCCCGCCGCCTCAGCCCGCCGCGCCCCCTCCCCGCCCGCCATGTTCTCCGCCCGCGGCCGGGCCCCGCGCTGCCCGCCAAGGCTGAAAAGGCGGGCGGCAAATACTGCACAGCCGTGAGGTAAAGTCACTTGTCCCGGCTCGTGGTRCTAAGCACTCGCAGAGCCTAAGTGCTACACTTCCTAGTCCCTAAAACACCATTAAAAGTTAYACAGAGAAGTTTTTTGGAAGAGTTTTTGCCCTGCAGCACACATCTGGAGCAGGTCATCGGGTATCAGTATAAAGGGTGAATGATAAATAAACACTGTGATTGTACGTTCCTAGTTCCTGGCTTTCCCTGGCAAGGCCCTTGAGCACAGAGGGTGACCACCCTGATATGAGCTGTGCTATGATTTGATTGCTCTGTGGAGTTTTTAATGCTGTGGACATCAGTTTCCTGTGTCTGCTGCCTCAGTTTGYTCCAATGCTCCAACAGCAGGAGCTGGACTGTGAGTCTTGCTCCTGTGCCAAGGGAAGTCTGTAGGGAATTAGTCTGCCCTTTTGATGACGCAGAAAAGCAAGACAAGCACCCACCCATCAGTGCTGGAATACAAAGCTAATGTATCATTTTCACCCAGTTCTACTGATGTTTTTCTACAGGACTTTTTTAAGCTTACAACGCCATTGCACTTGGACATTTTTAAAAGACCATGTTTGGACAGCATTCAAAAATAATACCAAACCAGCTCAAGAGATTCCACAAYAAGCAAAAACTAATGCACAGAAGTTCCACCTGAACATGAAGAAGAACTTCTTTCCTGTGCAGGTGACTGTGCATTGGCTGCCCAGAGAGGTTGTGGAGTCTCCCTCACTGGAGATATTCCAGACTGTCTAAACACAATCCTGTGCCATGTGCTCGGGAATAACTCTGCTTGAACAGGCAAGTTGGACCAGATGATCCATTGTGCCCCCTTCTAACCTTGCCCAGCTGTGATTCTGTGTGGACACGTGTGYATTATCTAACACAGCACAGGGCACCTGTGTGATGGAGACAGGTAATGCTGCAGCAATGAGTGTGGCCGCAGAATGGAAATAAAATAAAATATTTTATATTTTATATTTTATAAATAAAACCCCATAGACTGGTGTCTATAGAGCAGGTATTTGTTTATTGCAACGCTGAAGGTGAGGGGGATTTCTCTTAACACACCTGCCTTTGCTTCAAATTAGCACATATTTATACAGTAAGCATGGTGTAACATGAACATTGTCACTGTCCCCCCTGTGCCCACCATACACCCATCACTATACATGGGCATGGAAATACATAATATCATAGTTTTACAAGTGCACATTTGTCATCCTCAATTCAGTGGTCGCGGGGGTCTTCCTCTGATGAGAGACCATCCTCTTCATCACGGTGGACTTTTAACCTTTGTCTTCAGGGCATGCACAGTTGTGATATTCATGGCTTTTTTCTAGTCCTCCAAGAAGTCATCATTTCCAATTATTTTGCTGACTGTCCTGTGCCTCTGCCAAGCTCTCATTAGTACTCTCTACTGTTCCTTGTTTATAGCATCTACCTGTCTACTTTCTTCAGAACTTTTCTGATTTATGCCTCTCGGTGATTTCACTTATCTATATACCAATCCAGCTGGTTAGATTAGGTGCAGATGGTACACTACATGTTGCTAATACACTAAAAAAACTTACAGCAATATATATAAAAAGCTATCATTGATAATATATTGAAAGTGATTACATTGTATTATAATAATGTGTAAAAAGTTATTACATTCTTATATTGATAACATATKAAAAAGGCTATAGAAAGTTTCCAATTAGTAGGCCTCATAAGCACCTTGCCATTTTGATATAGATCATATGTATCAGGTGCTTGGGTGAGCTTGCTGGCTTTTCATCCCAGGCAGAGGAGACTGGAGAGCCCGCTYCCCATGGTGGCTCTGGCCGCAGAGAGAAGTGTGGATTCCCACCACTCTCCCATCTGCCCCCACAAATCACCTCACAGAATCACAGACTGGGTAGACTGGAAGGGACCACAGTAGGGCATCTGGTCCAACTTCCCTGCTCAAGCAGCATTGTAGGGTTACACAATAAAGGGAGTGTTAACAGCCTGCRTGGAAGAAAAATACCACGTCCTTGGCTGTCTCTGAGAAAAAGAAGATTGGAATGTAGAATCGATAACTCAGGTGGCCGAACTGAAAACATTGGCGACACTGCAGCTCTTTGCAAACCCACCAATCATATGCTGATGAGTAGAAAGTGACAGCTTCACTGACCAATATATGTTTGACACAAATGTATACACTTGTTGCAAAATGGATAAAASGGGGCTTACCTTGTAATAAATAAGTTATTAGTTCTCTGTATATGTGTGTGTTTGTGTCTGTTATTTTATGTTGCTGTCTGGCCAACAATGACACAGGGTCATTCCAGAGCACATGGCACAGGATTGTGTCCAGATGGTTCTGGAGTATCTCCAGTGAGGGAGACACAAGTCTCTGGGCAACCTGTCCCAGTGCTCAGTCACCTGCACAGTAAAGAAGTTCTTCCTCATGTTCAGATAGWACYTCTGTGCATCACTTTCTGCCCGTTGTCTCTTGTCCTATTGCTTGGCACCACCGAGAAAAGCCTGGATCCATATTCTTGGAATCCCCTCTTTAGATATTTATACACCTTGATGARGGCCCCTCTCCGCCACCTCTTCTCGAGGCTGAACAGGCCCGGTTCCCTCAGCCCTTCCACCTAAGAGAGATACTCCGGTCACTTAACCATTTTCATTGCCCTCTCCGCTGGACCCGCGCCAGGAGTTCCCTGTCTCTCTTGTACCGAGGAGCCYAGAACTGSACAGAGCGCTGCAGATGTGTCTTTACTAAGGCAGAGCAGAGGGGCAGGATCGCYTCCCTGTCCCTGCTCYTCCTGMCGCGCCTCACGATTCCGCCGCTGCTGCGCGCCCTGGAAGCGGAAACGCCACGAGGCGGCGGTTCCGGGGCGCCGCCGCTGCCTGAGGGCTGTGCGGGAGCAGAGCGAACCAGAGGGGCTCCGCCGCCCCTGCCGCTCCCCGTTCCGCCACCTCCTGCCTGCTCCTCGGCGGAGAGGAGGCCGCCATGCACCCCGTTTTCCAGAGCAGCCAACGCGACTACACCCTCGGGGCGTGGAAGCTGAGCGCCGCCCGGACGCACATCATGAARTCGGCGCAGGCCGAGAGGTGGGGCGGGCTCCGGGCCGGGAGTGGGGGGCACAACACGGGACTGCACCGTGTCCCCGCTGCTCGGGGAGCCCTCGGGGGGCTTCGGCCTCGGCCCTCACAGTGGCGGGCTGGGGGCGTCGGGTGGCCTTACGAAAGAAACAGCGCGTTCCCGGGGCGGGGTAAACGCCATTGGGCCCGGTTACGGGAGGCCCGGGGTTGTGCCCTCGCTTCGAGCTTGATTCTGYGGCTGGAGAAACTGGGGCGATTTGGGTTACAGGTGATTTCCAAAATTTTGTTTTAATGATTGCAGAAGGCAGCCTATGAGGAAGATGAAGAGGCACTTTTTACAAGGGCATCTATTACCAGGAGAAGGGGGTATGGATTTGAACTGTAAGAGAGGAGATGTTGATTGGACCGTATGAAGAAATTCTTTACTGYGMGGGTGGTGAGGCACTGGAACGGGTTGCCCAGAGAAGCTGTAAATGCCCTATTCCTGGAGACGTTCAAGGCCAGGTTGGATGGGATTTTGAGCAACCTGRTCTAGTGGGAGCTGTCCCTRGCCATGGCAMGGGGSTTGGAACCTGACTTTCAAGWTTTCTTCCAACCCAAACCRTTCTATGATTGTATGATTATAATGGTTTTGGAACTSTTGACCGCTGTGGCCTACTAATTAGAGCTCTGATTTTCTTAATTATTTTTTTWAAAGGGTCTTTTAAGTGTCTCATACTATGTCTCAGCAATAGCTATTCTAAGATAGTGGTTTTCATTAAAAATTTAAAATTTTCTCTCTGCTTGCAATTTTCAYTCCGATCAAACCATTGGAGGAAATGTTCCAGTGTCAGCATCAAGTGCTTACTTAAGTCAGATTTGCTAATGTGGAACTGAGCAGTTCTGGTGTGCCAAAACTGACCTAAGTGGCAGATGAATTTGGCAGATATTTCTTGGTTTCATTTTCAATATGAAAAATTTCATATTGAAATAAATTTCAATATACATGGGAATATCATTAGTCTTGTTCAAGGTATTTTCATTTGTCTTGTCTCCCCAAGTCAGGTGGGATTATTGATTTGCTGGAGGGTAGGAAAGCTCAGGAGAGGGATCTGGACAGGCTGGATCAATGGGCTGAAGGCAACTATAGGAGGTGCAATGAGGTCACAGTGACCTATTTTGTCTTTTTTATTGCTTAGGGAACATTACTAGTATCTATAGGAATTTTATKTCTGGCGAAATATATTGCAAAAATTCCTCAGCAACTTGTGTGGAAAGGTGAAGGATTAAATGTGTCATAGTCAAGAACTTTTTTCTGTGTGAGAGTTGGTTTTTGCAGGTCAGGGCTTCCTACACTGCRATGAAATGGAAAAATTCATAATGTTCTTCTGCTTTCTCTGGAAAAATGTAGGATCTTATACTCCAGATCTATTAATTTGCTATTTTTATTTTAGTTAGGTTAGCATGCTTTTTTTTTGTAGGCAGCTTTACAGAAATAACTACTTTTGTTCAGGAATGCCTTATTATCGAAGTGAACATTGTGATTAGAACTCTCTTCTCCCTCCCCTCCTTCAAATTAGTCTTAAAGGTCTTAAAGCTTGCTTCTCTCCAGATGTCATGTATTCCTTTTTGATGTTGGTAAGTCAAGAAGGTAGAGAGGAAGAGAAGTATAGGAAGCCTKTTGGTAATGAAGGTCAGAGGATATATCAAGTGTTGGGGTTTGTGTCTATTTATATGTAGTGTATATATATATATAAAACTATAAGTGTACAGACTGATGTAAAACAAAATGTGAAATAGGATGCTTTGAGATCTTCTGCAGGGATAGTGCCTATTTGGTTAATGCAGTACCTTGTTCATTTGGGYCTGTGGCTTTGGCTGTGGCTTTCCTGCTTAAAGTTATAATTACCAGTATGTGTCTTCTACCAGCTTGAAAACGTAGTAGAGCACAGTAGTGTCTTCTGCACTGCCAGACTTGTTTTAAGCATTTTTGGTAGGCTTCTAAATTTGGAGGTATGGATCACTATGCAGTGAATTTAAACTGGCTGATGATGAGTCCTTTTTCCTAAACGTTTCTTTGGGCACCTACCAGAGTTGGTCTATTGACCATCCAGGGATTTGCTAGCACAGGTTGAAAAACTGCTTCTGCATGCTTCTTAGATTTTTTTTTTGATTCCTTGTGTGAGACTTTTGTATGTGCCTGATGGAGAAGGAATACTTTTGTGGTGGAAAACTCACTTCAGATCAGTGACTCTGCATTTCAGGTCAAATGATTCACCTGAGAAAACAACAAAATCTTTCAGAAAATATTGATGATGTGTCTTCTAAATTATCATGGTCTAAAGAATACTTATTCCAAAACAAGGACTGCTTTCATTGAACTATAGCTGACTGATGTTTCTTTTATTTTTCTCTGCAGGTTGGCTGATGAATTACACATGCCTTCCCTGCCAGAGATGATGTTTGGAGACAATGTCCTAAGAATACAGCATGACCATGGTTTTGGAATTGAGTTCAATGCTACAGATGCTTTAAAATGTGTCAATAATTGTCAAGGTATGCTCAAAGTCGCTTGTGCAGAGGAGTGGCAAGAGAGCAGGTACAGTATTTTATCACCAGTGGGCAAGTACTGGGCTGTTGTKTATGAAACTGTCATAGAGTAGTTAAAGGAACAAATTGAACTCCTGAAGACCGTGTTGCATTTGGTTCTAYCCTAGATACAGTGTGTGATCACAGAAATCACTTCGCTTTTCTTTGCTGTCATCATCCTTTCTGTTAAATTTGGTCAGCTGTGTTATTCAGTTGTCTTGGCTTTCTTAAAGTGAGCTTCAAGTTTAACATGGCTTAATGCTGTTTCTGTWMATTCAAACTCTTAGAGCCTYGAGCATTACAAGATTGAATTGTGTGGTRTTGCAAAGTGCTGTACATGTTCAAAATCCTAGCCTTAGGAATAAAGCAAAACAATTACCGTGCCTAAGAACTAATTATAATGCTTAGCATTTATCAAATTAGATTAGTTGTAGAGTGTCTGGAAATAAAACACAGAAAGTAAGTTGACATAAAAACGAAGGCAAATTGCAGTGTTAATAATTTCTATGTGTTGTCAACAGATTGCTTTCTGCATGCTTGAAGAAAAATTGATCTTGAAATACTAATTTTTCAGCAATATGGAATGAAAGTTATTTTGAGTCATAGAACTGAGATAGTGTGAGATTGAGAATTTTCATAATTGTTTTCAAAATTATTATGGAAACAGATGTTGTGAAACCATGATTAAGTTTTGACATTGTAATTGCAGCACAGAGTGCTGCTGCTTCTCTGTAAGAGCAGTGAGARTTATAATGCACAGTCTTATGTGAGGTTGTAATTTTTTAAGAGCTACTCCAAAGCAATTACTGCAAAGCTGTTTCCTCTTTCACTTTTTGAGGAGTGAGACTGAGCACACTAAGGAAGTTGTCAAGCCATATGACTGGACTTACACAACAGACTACAAAGGAACTTTGCTGGGAGATACTGAAACATTAAAGGTAAYGACTTTCTGCTTGTTAATTGCTGACTGCATGTTGTTTCAGTCAAACTTTTTTTTTAAAAGCTGTCATTGACCTTTCAGTAGGCTTCTGTAAAATCTTYTATGCTTCCTAATTTCTGATTTCAAACTGTAGTTTGAGCTTCTCATGTCTCTCAGCATTTTGTCTTAATMAAATCATGGCTTATTTTAATTAGAGGGTAGGCAGTGTCTTAAAGCATTTTAGGATTAAAGGACATGGGAGTCTTCAGCTCTTGCTGGGGGCCCTTCTGGAGCCCTGAGCTCCTCAYTTGCAGCAGAACTATCAGCCGTGTCATTCTGTAGTACCTTCCTGCTCTGCTGCTTGCTTGTTTGTCTAAGCAGATACATAGATCTTCCTGCTTTCAATGGCCTTATGCTTTTCTGCCACAGTAACTCACTAACTTCTGATATTTCAACTCACAGGCCCTCCCATATCTTTCTTTACATGAAAATAAGACTGAAGTTCTTAGCTTCTTTACTGCAAACAGTGTTTGAAGTTCTTAGCTTCTTTACTGCAAACAGTGTTTGAAGTTCTTAGCTTCTTTACTGCAGTATTTGCTACTAAGCAGATAATCTATATTAATTCACTAGAATTGATTTAGTTAGAGATCATTTGAGTTATTCGGAAATTAAAAGTACATAATAGAAATAAAGTGTTKGGATGTAGTGGGCTAGAGATACTAAATGCATGGAAATCTGTTTATAAACCTGAACTTCTCATACATMTGTCAAACATGAGGCATCTTGAAATGTTTTGAAAGAAGCATTTGAARGAACATAAGCAGAATTGTTTGGAGCTAAAACCATACTGAGCCTGTTCCCAGAGAGAATTTTATTCAGAATTTTCCACTCTTACTTTTTGCTCTTGCTTGATGTTTATTTCCAGGAAGAAACTCTTGGGAACTATGCTTTTAACTTCTTCTCTTAGAAATTTGGGGTCTCTTAAGCTTAGTGCTCTAAAAGATTTTTCCCCTTCTAAAACTGTGGAATTCAAAAAGTCAGGGCAAACTATGTAGTTTGGCAACAAATTAATATGCTAACTGTTCTTAATATTTTTTTCTCTAGGTTGTTCCTACAACAGAACACATAAATACAGAGAAATTGAAAGCCAGGGAACAAATTATGTTTTTTGAAGAAGTACTYCTGTTTGAAGATGAACTCCATGATCATGGAGTATCAAGTCTGAGTGTGAAAGTAGTGAGTACTGGGAGGTGTATAAAATATACTTGGGAACTCAACTGGCTGATAAAGGCAAAACACAACTGYTTTTTGCATGTTGTTCCTTCTGGGATTTAAACTTTAAAACACGAAGTTCTTCATCTTTGCTCTTAGAAATATGATTGATCTTACTGGAAAGTGTTGTCTTGAAACCTTTGTCATCTGTCATTTGCTTCAGGGGACAATCTTTCCCTCCTGCATCCTGCCTAATAGTCCTTTGAGACACTGTGCCCTGCTGTCCAGCCATAGCTGGAGAAAATCAACAGCCCAAATTCTGACTTCATTCTTGAAAATTTCTCATATTGTCTTCCATAGTGAATATGTGATGTAGACAAGTACATGTTTAAGTAAACCTTTATCGTGTGCTGAATGAACTATCTATTTTTGCAGAGAGTTATGCCTTCCAGTTTTTTTGTRCTGCTGAGGTTTTTCTTGCGGGTTGATGGGGTACTCATCAGAATGAATGATACAAGACTTTATCATGAGGTAAACCCTTACTTTCCATGATTATTTTACAGAGGTTCCCTTGGCATTTTACTTTCAGTGACCTGATATTCCTTTAATTTMATACTGATATTTGGGGACATAAGGACTTCCAAGTGTCTTTTATTATTGTGGTGGTGCTGAATTAGAGACCAAGTGCTGGATGTCATTGTGTATGAACAGAGTAGGCTACCCTCATGTCATGTAATCATTTAAATACATTTGACAGACATAGATTAGATAAGGAAATAGAAGAAGAAAAATAGGCAGCAGTAAGTAAAAAATAGGCAGCTGTCTTGTCTCCAAGTAAATTATTTTTGTCTTATCTAATATAAGTTAGACTGCAAGTGTAATTTGCAAATAACTGTCCATAGTATATTGAGTTCTGGTATCTCATGAATAATACAGGATGTTAAGATTTGTGGTTTGGTAATCCTGTGTAGATGTGTAGGAGTTCTAGCTGAGTAAAGATTAACAAGCATATTCGTAAATTTTTTTTTTTTATGCATGCACACAGAAAGGTGGGTTTTGGAAAAAAAGAACACTTAYTGTCTTTCTCTGTCTGCATGAGTTTGAATCTGTTTTTCTACTCCTAGATGGAATTATGTGGACAACCAAATTCCAATGCTTTATAAACTCATGTATTTAAAATGCTTAGTTTTCAAATGCTTTTTAAAATGCTTAGTGATAGYAGATGATAATTTTTTCCATTAGGTTGACAAGACCTACATGTTGCGAGAATACACATCCAGAGAAAGCAAAATATCAAGTTTAACGGTATTGTATTTTTTAAACTTCCTTTCTTTTTCTTCTGTCTACGTTTTTGTTTCATGATCAGCATAGAAAATACCATGTCTGAAAGTCATTCTTTGTAAGGTTTGGAATTGATACAGAGGAAAAWTCTTTCTGCTCATGCAGCATTTGTTTTGGTGGTTTTAGGGCAGATTTGCATTTTGTAAGTGCACAGATTACAGACGATGTAATATGAGGTTGGGTCACTTTTTCTATTTTTGAATTAATAAAATGTTTTTATTATTTTATTTTTTCATAGAATTGTTCAGCCACAAAATCAGGTACTTTATGTCCATCATRTTAAATTTCATGGCTGGTTGTGTGCTTCCAAGCAGCTTTACGGGTTAAGATCTGTTTGGGAATGAACTCTTTCAGTTTTTCTCAAATATTTGAGGTTAATAGGTTGCCTTAAAACTTTAGTAATGGCTCAGAATAATTAGTGGCACATTTGGAGTTGCAGCTGTAGATTTTTATTCTTGACCCAAAACATGAACTTTCATTTTACTTTACCTTTTCTTCTCCTTTATTTTTCCTTTGCCTCTAAAAAGTGCCTACTRTGTTACTGACATTCCAAAGGAATACTTATTTTCTTATGAGGAAAGGGACATTTCTTAATGATACGTGATCCCTGTAAACAAAACTAAATCCAGACGTGAGTTTTTTGATAGTTTTGTAATTTTTGAAATACAAATCAATGATCTAGGTTTTACTTMACCTTATGTTGAAAAATTATCATCTATGCTGTTAGATCATTTTTCCTTCTGTTGTTAATAGAGTGGAAAATGCACATGGCTTTCAGCTTACATAGGTAAAGCAAAAAAGATCCCTGCTTCACTGAGGTTTGAAATAATTAAAACAGTGGGATGGTTCCTTACATCGTGTAGGGGTAGCCAGAATAGAGRTTGCATTTGAATAGCTCTGGATGTGCTTAAAGAATACTGTTAGAAATTTGAAAGTTATTTACTCAGTATAGGTTTTTTTCCCATCAAATGCCTTGCATATGGGGAAGAAGTCTGCATTTTCCTTCCTCCAGAGGAAGATACTAACTTAATGAAACCACCTGATTTCTTAAAATAYGAAATTAAAATCCATTGAGTTTTAGTATTTTGTGTAAATGTCTGTGGTTGACTTTRTAGAAACTAAGATCAATACTGAGATTGAGCAATTAATAATTGATCAGCCTGAGCAATGCCAGTGAATATATTGCAATGGCTAAAAGAGATGGAATCCTTTGTGGGCATCCTAGTCTCMTCTAGAGCTAGAACCTTAAAAAGACTGCTTCATTCACATTTTAAATATATTTTTAAAAAACATTGTAGGTGTTTATGGGTATCACCGACTTTCTTGCACTTTTATAATTTACTGCTTAAAAATGTTAAATACCTTTCCTTAGCCTGTTGATCCACATAAGGGSTAAGACTGTTCATTTGAAGTTATAAGGTAAATTTTAATAATCATATCTGAATCCARGTGTTTACATCCAGTAAATTATAGATTAATTGTCTATAAAGTTTGGGTTTGGAATATTTTTTTTTATTCCCTCTTTTCTTTCACTTGTTTCATGCAAAATTTTTGCTTTTTAGAATGTTCCGCCTTCCCTGTTCACGGAACCTAACGAAATCTCTCAGTATTTGCCTATAAAGGAGACAATCTGTGAAAAACTAGAATACCCAGAGAAGCTGGAGCCTCAGCCAGAAGCATCACTGGAAACCACATGTGCTAAGTCTAAATAAATGTGACTTTATATGGACTTGAAGTCGATTGGAGATAATGTGATCACATAATTGTTGTCATGCGGGGCATTTCACTATTAGTGGAATGAAGAATTTGGCTAATTTTTCTGTAGCCTTGAGAGAAAACATTTCAAGCAGGTTTTGCTAATGGTTTTTTGTTTGGATTTTTTTAACCTGTATCTGGAGTTGATGATAGACTGGTGGGGAGTTGCAATTTTCAACAGCATTGTAGAAATGGCTATTGGGAGTCTGGGTTCTGTTTAGTTCACCAAGCAGGCAGGAGGATTGTCTGGACCCCCCTCCACTAACACTTCTATGAAGATTTTTTTATTGCTGCTTCAGATACTAAGAAACTACCAGAGTTGTAGAGCTGGAATGATTTTATTTTTATTGAGAAATAATCCACTGTAAAAAAAAAAAAAAGTAATAATGCTTCTGCATTTATTTTGATCTKTCAGTCCTAAACTACCTATTTTACTTGGCTTTCCCTACTGTAAGCTGATAACCAAGTTACTTTTTGTGGTCTCTGATCCAGAGTCTCACCTAAGAGTATTCATTTCATCTGTGGATAGGTTTAAGTGTAGGGAAAAGAATGCATTTGTTTGATACTATAAAGGTAAAGTTATTTGTGAGGCATTAACTCCAGAGCAGGAGAAAAGCTGGAGGTTAACAGAGACACCAGTAAGTCTCTTCACAAWTGCTGTTTTAATCTGATGTCCACGGGTTCTCTGGGGAGTTCTGGGACTCACTTGGGGTCCCTGTGCTGCTCCAGGCATGTATGATGCTGGAAGGGCATTGCCCTGCACTGGCTTTCTCTGGGATGTGCCCACACATGATGGTTCTACTGCCCTGACAGCCCAATTGCCAAACTGCAGTGGGGCTTAAGGCTGGGGAAGGCCTTTAGGGRTCTTGAGTTTCTGATCCCTAAAGGATGCTGGTGTTGAGAAATCAAATCCTGTRTGGCCTTAAAAGGATGCTAACATGTATTCCAGATACATAATTCTGGTTTCTTTTAAGTTCTGATATTAATAGAAGTGTGACCACTTACATAGTCATGGATTCAACACTGTAGATTAAACATAAATAGCTGTATTACTTTTGGAAATCTTACAATATATTAATGGTTTGGCCTAAGAATGGGGGCAGCTAAGCAGGGTTGTCTGGGTTTACTGCTGACACTCAGTGCAGGAAGAGAATAACTGTAGTGAAAAGCAGGTCTGGTGGTTTAAGGTGCTTGCAGATGAGAACATGTACACATTCTGATGTCTTGTGGGTTTTTGTTTAAAAATCCTCATATGCTACATTGCATGGCTTACTAGAARCAACCCACCACAAAACCTAGTATTTAACCAGATCTTTTGTGGTTTTCATGTAGAGAAGATCCTGAGTTTTTTAGGGGGGAAAAATGTCTACTGCCATCTAAGTGACTGTATTCTTAGTGAAAACAAATAACACATTTATGTCACTTTTATTTGAGGCAGCCTGGTYTAGTGAATTCAACATCAGGTGGAAAGGTGGGAACTAACTGCAATTTTTCCTGTGTCACTGATTTACTCTAACCATGGGAAGGACAGTTCTCTGTGCCTCCATTCCCTGTATGTAAAAATGAGAGTTAATATAGGCCTACCTCACAGAAGGGCTGTGAGGATTAGTTTGTATAAAGTTATTGATTACAATTTTTTTTTTCAATACACCTTCAGCCTTACCTTTGAAAAGGATTACTGCCAAAAAATCTTATGATCCATAGGATGAGTGAAGAGTACTGAAATGAAACAATTTCTGAAAGAGGTTATCAGCAGTGATAACTATCAGATAATTATTAGACAAGATTTGGGTGAATTATTAGACAAGATTTGGGTGAATTTATGGCCACTTGGAAATAGAAGTGAGGTCCTCTATATTCCTCAATACAGTCCTAAATTCTGCTGGCTTTTTTCCATCTTCCTGCACTTCTTTCCTAAAGATTTTAGTGTCAGGATGAAGRAGGGGACTGCAAATGAATGCAGCATGGAAAAGATTAAAATTCCTTTGGTAATAAAAGATTATTTGTGTCCACTCCAGTGATAGACGGAAATGTGTAAAGAGTGAAAAGGAAGGGAACAACAAATGGGGGTGAAGAGATATTTTTCTGGTAGAAGTAAATCATGGCACTTCTTTTACTCCATCATATGTTAGTTTACATTTCTTAAAGCTTATAAAAGCCCCACTTTAAAGCTGGTATGACTGAGAGGAAAGCTCGTGTAGTGCTGGCATGAAGGAAACTATATCTGCATTTGTTAATTCAAACTGTGATTTGGGCTTGGTCAGTGATGCTAACATTAAACTCCTTTGGGCTGAAATAGAGTGTGGGGAAAACCCACAGAGCGAAGGGAGAGCAGTGGAAAGGGCACTCTGCATGTTTAGCTTGTACTGTGTATTTTCTCTTGTCCATCACACATTCTAATCTGTGACCTGTTGGTAAAGTTTTATAGAATGGACTTGTATCCTGACTCTATGTGCTACCCATCTATTATAAGGGTGCTGTGCATTTCAGTGGAACACACGTGTTGGGGAAATCACAAGAACACATTTAGGAATTTACAGTTACAACAAGTTCAGAACTGGAGCACTTTGTGATTTACACCGGGCAGATTACCAAGAAGCAGCAGTGTAAACTGGCATACTGCAAGCTCTGGCACAAAATTTCCACAGAAAAGTACCACTTCCAATATATAGCTTTAGGGGAGGGAGTGGGGTGATTCTCCAGCTGTTTTGTGACGACTTTAATGTGGCAGTTTATATTGTTCCTTGTATGTTGCTAAATAAAATGTACCAAACATTTTATAGTTCTGTTTTTAACCCTGCCAAATAAACTGAAATAACTATTTGTGATGCTGAATTTAGCATTGCATCCACATGCCTTTGGGGTCRTTATGAAAATAAAGTGAGCGGGAGAAGAGCCACAATTGTGGGAGGAAAATTAAACCTRTATGACTATAAAATGGGTTTTGCTATTGCCAAGTAATGGGTTCGTAAGTGCTGGGAGTAGATAGGTTCCATTCACATCCGGACTACATCCCCCGGCAGCCTGCGCGCCGCCCCGCCGGCCTTCCCCCACCTGCGGCACGCAGGTGGGCGCGGTGCCTGCTGGGGCTGGTAGTCCCTGGGGAGGGAAGGGAGGGGAAGGGAAGGGAAGGGAAGGGAAGAGCGGGGAAGGGCAGGGCATTCCGGCCGGCCGGGCGGGCGGGGTGCGGGAGCCATGGACAAGCTGAAGCGGGTGCTGAGCGGCCGCGACGCGGAGGAGCCGAGCGGCCTGGCCGAGGTACGGCTCCGCTGCCGCTCCCGCCTGGCTCCCGGGCGGGGGGACCCGGCCGCCCCCTCCCCAGTGTTCGGCGGAGCAGCCAGCGGGGAGAAGTCGCCGGTGCCGTGGGCGGGCGATCCCGCAGGGGCTCCGCCAGCGCTTCCCCCGCGGGTCCCGGTGCCGCGGACACACAGAGGGTGCCTGGACAGACACGGCGCAGCGGCTGAGAGGAAGTTTTCACGCTTGGTGGGAGGTAAGAGCTACAAGTAAACAAGTTTCACTTTTGTTTCTCCCCTCGTTTCCAGGTTATCGATGCGACTTCCTTAAGTTGGAGCACCCGAGTGAAAGGCTTCGTCGCGTGTTTTGCAATTGGGTGCCTGTGCTCGATCTTGGTAAGGACTTTTTGCCAGAKCTCTCCAATATTTGAGTTTCGGGAGCCCAGATAATTACAGCCTTGCTCTGCTGCTCCTTGATTTTTCCGAGTCTCTGTGGAGATGTCTGACTCTTAACAGGAATGGAAATAAATTCAATTTACTTTTGTGTGTGTGTGATTTCTGCAGTTTGGCTTTCAGTTTTCCTAAGATTTCTTTTGTGATGTGACACTTCTTGGATAAATATATTTGTTTCCATATAAACCTGTTAATTTTCCCCTCTCTCTCTAAATGTTCCCTTTTAGGGTAGTTGTCTGCTATGGATACCAAAGAAAGGGCTGGTACTCTTTGCAGTGTTTTATACTCTGGGGAATATTGCATCTATTGGGAGGTAACAATCTTTTATTGTATATTATTTCCCTGATAAATATGAGAAACAAAAGCAGAATGATGGTGCATAAGCAATAGAATCTGTTGCATTGGCCAGAGGAGATATGCTTTCGCAGAAAATTTTCTTGTAGACTTTTGCAGAACTGCATTTCCCCAGTAGTGCCCTGAAATGGTAAAGAAAATTTTAATTTTGTATGTTGTTATTAGTAGTGCATTCAAGGTAAAAGTTGCTCACCAGTAAACAGGAATCAAACTCATGCTTTCAGCATTGAGGTGTTTTGATTTTGCTGGTTGCTTCTCCCCTAGATAAAAATAGTTCTTCACCATTTTGCATTGCAAGTGTTCTGTATGTATTGGTGAATATATTTGGGGCAGTCTGTCTGTCAGGGCAAGCATGTGTGGTGAAACTTCTTGGCACAGAGGTTCCTGAATTACAGCCCCACAGACTTTGTGACAGCCCCAACTATCTGTGATCGTGGAAACTTAGCATGATGCAAGAAAGCATRAATAATGGAAATGGAAGTAATATACTAATGAGGCAGAATAATGTAATACATGGGGCAGAAATATCACTTTAGATAAAACTTTCATTTTGTATAATTCATCCAGTRTCCATCACCACGGCTCTAAATAAGGGCTGCAGAGCTGGTAAGGGATCAGAAAATGGATCCAGGCTTGGAAACAGCCCTTTATGTAGAGGAATTGAGTTGGATTACCTGGCAATCCATGCAGAGCCTCTGTGGATGGTGTTCTTGAAAAGCAGATTTTAAAAGCATATTTAAAAAGCAAGTTAAAAAAAACATCTGTCAAGGATGAGCTGATTGGAGCTGACCTTGACCTGTGCTTCTAACTTGTTAGTTCTGCTCTGCTTATGTTGATTTTAACTGAACAAATGTGAATAAAATTATAATTACCTTGCACAAAGAAAAGGGGGAATGGATTTTGTCTCGTTGTATATCCTGTTTCCTTTGTTATGCACCACTGATTGCTGTGTACTGATGCCCCTATGGCAGCAGACAATTTACTCTYACCCAGTTTTGCTTTTGCCTTTCTCATTTCCCTGGTATCTTGACTTGTTTTTCACAGCACTATGTTTCTTATGGGACCAATGAAACAATTGAAGAAGATGTTTGAGCCTACACGTTTGATTGCTACTATTGTTATGCTAGTAAGTATCCAAGGAGTCAGTTTTAACTCCTACAAAGCTCGGAACAATTTTAATTTTGAAGTCCTTTCATATCCATTGATCCAGCTATGTCGCAGGATGTGTTCAGATGTGGTTTTTTAGTCTGTGTTTTTTCTTCTTTTGTTAAAATATCAAACACTGTGCATCTGCTGTGGTGGAAGGGTAAGTGGAGCACCAGAAAAGCAGCTCAGTGTTAGGCAAGGCTGAGCTGAAGCCTGGTTGTTTTTCTGAACGAGCAATAAGGGCCTGTGGCTGGTGTGTGTGAACCGTGCACGTGGTTATTTAGGGTGCTTGAGGTCACAACATCATATTTACATATGCCTAAGAAACATCATACTTACATATTGACTTGTTTTTTTTTAAAGTTGCCCTATGGATGTTGCTAAATATTTTATTTTGCATAATTGTGTCTTTTTATATTCTATCTGATTGCCTTGAAAGAGCTGTGTAGCTATTTCTACCTTGACAAAATCATCTCTTTGTGACAAAGCACCTGGGGGAAACTCTGTGCCTTGATCACCTTGCATTAGGGATCATCCCACCTGGCTGATAGCTTCAGGTTTTGAAACTTGTATGACAGAATGAAACTGCAAATTCAACATTCAGTGGAGTCACTCTCAGAGTTATGTTTTTTTCAGAAGATGGAAATTCTAGCAAACCTTGTGTTGTGTGCATCTCTGTATCTGAAAATTGTTGCCAGGTTTCAGAGTGACTCTTCTTTAAAGTACACAGGTTTTTTTGTCTCTGCAACTTTCCTATTTTCTCTTGGCAAGTCAAATATCTGACAGGTGGTTTAGCTTGCATGAAACTTCCATTTTCAGTCTGAATGTTTTCAGAGTGTTTGCTTGGATCAGCATTTCTCAATCTAGAGATGGTGCAGAGCTTGAGAAATTGATTATCTGTGCTTGCAGATCCAATCAAGAAGCTACTGCCTGGTGTTTGTGTTTTGTATGCATTTAGGATGCTGGAGTCAGGAGAATTCCTGCAATTTTGTTCACTGGGATAAAGCCAGTCTTTAGATGTATGATGCAATATTTAGGCCAAAATACAAATCACCACCTTGAAACTAATGGAAGAACTGCATTTATTGTTAGTACTCCTGGGTTAGGTCAAGTATATAATTTCTTTGGCAGTGCATGTCTTAGTGCCTAAATATACAGAGCTATATTGTTTTTATATCTTTTTTTCCATTCTAGCAGAAAAACACATGTTATAATTTCTAGTAGCACAATAGTACATGTGTATCTAAAGGCTATTACATGTTCATGAAGGAATGTGAATTAATCAGCATCTATCATGGATAAATGAGCTATTATGTCTTAAATTCAAAATGAAAACTAATAGGAGGCTTCTGTCTGTTAAAACTGAGGGCTAAAGCAGAAAATAATCCAAAATGTCCTTCTACTCCCCAAGATTTTACCTGTAGCAAAGAAAGACACAGTTCAACTCCAAAACAGAARAAGTGCTGTTTTGAATGACTGTGCYTTACTTAAATATATACMCAGGTGAGCTAGTAAGCAATAGCCCAGAGTTCTTGAATGTGTATCATAGTTTTAATTGCTGAGCTTCTAACCCCATGGTAACCATGTAATCATCAGGAAATGTGCGGAAGCAGAAAGACTAAGAGTGGTAACTGAAAAGTACTTGAAAAGTCTTATGTAAAATGATGAAATGTGGTGTGTGTCTGTGACACCAAGAAGTGTGTGGGATAGAGTAGAGACTTGCAGAAGAGCTACAGGAACCTCTTCCTCTTGCTCCTTTGCAGCCATGAAATTATTTTCTGGAGATAGCAGGCTGATATTTCCTGATTGCTTTTATTCACTTCAGAAATGTAATAGTGAGAGCATTTTAAATACAAGGAACTTTTAAATACRAAGAATTCTTATAATGCAGGATTGAATAAAACTGTGAATAGATGTAATTAATTTCTGTTTCTGTGAAGGAACTCATTATATTGTTGCAATATCTATAGAAACTGGAGTTGTTTCTATTTTTAATTAAAATAATTTGTTTTCTTCTAGTTGTGCCTCATACTAACACTGTGTTCTGCTTTCTGGGTGAGTACTGGAGTTCTGTATGTATGTGTAACTGGAGTGAATATAACTTTGATAATATAATTAAAATGTAAATAAAATTTTAATATACTATTTTAAAGTATTTTAAAAGTAAGAATCTTACACTGCTGTCTCTGTTGTGTTTCTTTCCCCGCACCTCTCTCTCCCCTCCAGTGGCGTAAGGCAGGACTCGCGCTGCTTTTCTGCATCCTACAGTTTTTTGCCATGGCTTGGTGAGTGATTTCCTCTACACACACTCCACTTCCTGTTGCACCTGACATCAGTAGCTGAGTTGTGAGTGGAATTGTGTGAGTCAGAGGGAAGGAAAATTTGTACTTTGTCAATCTGTTAGACTTGAGACAGTCAGTGAGGAGCTGACCTGTTCCCACTTCTTGGTTGCTCACACCATTACAGAGGCTTTGGAGATGGAGCTCAGGGCTCTATTTCTGGAGGAATTTCCTTTGAACATGTTGGATTTCTCTAAGCTTGAACTAATATTTTGCTTTCCCTATCAAATCAATTTGTTGCCTACATCTGGTATTCCTCTTTTACACTCTGCCAAATTTGTCTTGTTCAGRGACCCAGTTATGCCAATCAAATTGTCAATGCTGTTCATGTTAACATATGGTCTGTGCAAGGTCCCTAAAGGAGTGCACAAACTGATATGGACACCTAGAAGCCCTCGCAACTACTCTTTCCTACTTGTAGGTGTAGGAGCATGAAGAATACTGGATGTAGGAGAGCTGTGTTTATGATACTTTCACAACATCCCCCTCTATTTTATCAGTGTTTCATACCCTGGCTCGGCTAAGATGTCTTGCAAGGATACTCCTTCCTGTTACTCACAAACTCAGAGCTTCATTTTGGTTGTGTATCTTTTTTGTCACTAAAAAATTCTGACATGAAAAGTAACTTTCAAAATTTTTCTTCTTAGGTACAGCATTTCCTTTATACCATATGCAAGGTAAGCTTCCCTACTCCCTTACTCTTTATSATTTTGAGGTTTAATCATACAGAAGATTAGTTTAGAGAACTAAACTAATGAAGTATTAGTASTAGGCTCAACAAACTTGTGGCTTTGGAAGCTTTTTCATGGTGTGGGAAATATACATAGTTAAATCTGWAAATAAGCATCTTCTCTAGTGGGTGCTACAAATAGAAAAAATGAGAGGGCTTCCCATAGAAATATGTAAGTCTGCTGACCACATGCAGAACRTAAGGTTTGCCTTTGGAATGCCTAAATGTTGGTCCAAAATGCTGCTAGACAAATGTATTCTTCTGTTTCTCTTTTGTCCTGTTCTCTCCCGTGGGCACTATTCTGTGTGAGCACACAGTTCTCTCTCCTGCCCCATCACCCCACCCTTCTCCTGTGCACTKCCTCCATGCAGCCTTGCAGCTGTCATTCCACAGCAGGTGGGCACTGAGCAGTTTGTCTCTGGGACATCTGTGTAGTCATGCAAATCATAGCAATGCAATTAATGCACAATCAGCTGATTCCTGCAGTCCTGTGTCAGTGTGACAGCAGCATGACAGAGCATGGAATGACTCTTATTGAATAACGTAACTGAGGTGACTCTCTTGTGTTTTTTTCTTTCTCCTGTCTCTAGGGATGCTGTGAAGAAATGTGTGTCAGTCTGTTTGACCTAACAATACTGGATGCCTCACAAATTTCCAGGAAGTTCTAGGTAGAGCTGTGCTGAGATCACCGTGTTCTGTCGTTTCCTACTTCTGTCTTAAACACGTGCCTTTCAGCTGCTTGTTAGAAGCTCCTTGTGTTCCATCCGGAGTCTGCAGTGGCTTGGGTTTGTAAGCAATGGTGTCTGTGGGACAGGGTGATTAGGATGAAATGAAATCTCTCTGGCAGAACTGGGCAGAGATCCACAATTTGTGATGATAATTCTTGCATAAATTCATGCATTTGGTTTTATAAAAGTTTCAAAGTAATACGTGAAGTCTGTAAAATKAAGACCTTGGCTCTGAGGGGACTGTGCCAGTTCTAGAGTTGCAAATTGATTTCTTACCAACAACTTGGATTTTTTTAAATAGCCTTATATCACTTAATCTTTGCACTGTTTGCCTTGGATAATGGAATATTGGTATTCTTTCTTTTCTTGTCTCTCTTGCAATTTTTTAAGTTTATGAGACTTCTCAAAGATGTAATTCTAAAGTCAATCACTGTTTTGGACTAACTATAAAATGTTTGCATCTTTAATGAAGTATTTAATTTTCAGTATACTGATAGTGTTTCSTTAAAATACATGAAAGGGACATTTTCATCTGTTCCTGCAGGAAAAGTACTCTAAAATAAGGTTAATTTATGTTTTCAGCTGCTGGGAACCTGAGTTCTTTTCCTTGATTACAGCTTATGGTTACAGAGTAGGAATCTGACATATTTCACATGAAGTGAGGTGCTTCTCTTCTCCTCCAGCTGTAACATAAGAGCAATGCAAAGGACATGGTAGGCAAGCAATAAGGGAATTAATGTATRTCCTTTCTCAAGGGACAAACTGTCATGAGGTGGAAGTGGCCTCTTGTTTTTAAGTAGTCTGAGTTGGGGAGAAGACATTTTCTTCTGAACTTGTAAATAAGTTAAAACCCCAACATTCCTTTTCATTTTTTTGTAAGTGGAATCAGTTCTGTTTCTGCTAAAACTCTTGCACACACTAGTGAGCCTTCTGTCCATGGAGGAGAAAGCACAATATTCTGTTGCCTGTCGTAGCAAGGGAAGCGTGTAACAATCCCCCTGCCAGCTCAGAGCAAGTGCTGAGCTGTCAGTATCCAAATTCCAAGGCCACTCTGTGTTTTCTTTATCTTCTGAGCTACAYAGAATCATTTACTCCCACAGCATTGCAGTGGTCAATTTAATCTCTGAGCACAGCTTCCTGCTTCTGCTGTGTGAGATACTGTTTAACTGCTTTCCCTTTCCTTTTGCCCAACTTTCTTGCTGGAGTCAGTGTTTAAGATGATGATTATCCAGTGCAGTCCAGAAGGAATTGAAGTCTCTCTTCCTCAGTCTACCAAGAGTTTAGTTGTTGAAGAGCATTGTGTTTCCATAGCAAGTGTATCTTTGACTTGTACCACAAAGATTTTAATGTAGGTAAAACCTAGAACTACTTGGCAATAAAACACAAGCACACAGTGAAGGCAAATAGTTCTACAGCTTCCAGAAAGTTATTAAGAAATCGTTTAATCCAAAATCTTAAGTGTCCTTCTGATAATTCGTAAAGCACAGTACCATCTAGCTGCTAGGGTCCTCTTAAAAATATGTTCAAGATTCCCTTTTGCCCATGGTGTGAAAGACAGATTTTGACAAGCATTCTGTGGATTCCAGGTGGCCAGAATTACTGCTGCAAAAGCATTTGAATGGAAAATGCCACCTTGGAAACATGACATTGATGTAGGGATAAGTCAATTATACATGTTCAAGTGCTATGTCCTGGTGCTTTTATAATCCCCCTGGATTTAGAAGGTTCTGTTGAAATAAGTGTGGTGACTGTTACTTTCCTTGAAAAGAATTGCATAAATGCCCAAGAGAGACTGGGAAATAAGGAAAACTGGTACTTTTTTCCCCTGGCTGATCTAAGACAAGTGTCTACACTGATGTGTGTCTTTTTTATCAGGGAGTAAGTTCAAAATCTAATTTACATCTGTCAAGGAAGCTATTGCTAGTCTTTTCTTAGGACTTTGATAATGTTTACAGAATTCCTTTGTATAAGGGAAATTGAAATGCAACCCTAATGCCTTTTACATTCCAATATTACTTTGATCTTARTGTTGCTGAATGTCCCTGGGGAAAACTGCACGTACAGTATACATTGTTTCTCCTTCCCCTCTCCAGCAAAGTTATGTTAACTTCGATCATCATTCCAGGTTCAGCAGCCAAGATAATGGAATTTTGACTTCTGAGGTTCTTTTTTTGATTACTTCAGGTTAGGAGGAGTAAAAGCTTAAGCTTATTCCTTGGCTAGCTTGTGCAGGATTCTGGTAGCCTGASTTCTCTGGCAGTTTCTCTGGAAGAACAGTAGAATTGGTTATGTTGCAGAGTAGCCAGCTAAGACCTTTTAGCTGGCTCTTGTGAGCCCTGCCACTTCAAAGTGGGAAATCTATGAAATTACAGGTAGATAACAGGTAAACTTAAACAGATGATATTTTTTCCCCTCTCCTCTCAGTTTAAAACTGTAATTCAAGCTTCACAGCCTTTTATTCAGGAAGAGAGAAGAACAAATCTTCATTAGACTGCAGAGCACATGAGGCTAAGCAATTGTGCCCTTACAGGAAGGGAACCCAAGGGGAAATGGCAAGGACACAAAGATCACCAGAGTGCCACAGGGATTTATGTTGTGCTTTGGTGTTGTGTTCTGTCCCTGGGGAGGTCAGACAGTAGGAGACACTTGCCATATTCTTGCCAATACGTGAGACATACTCAGGGTTTATCACTTCATCTACAAGCAGTTTKAATTTAAAATATAGACCAGAACAAAACTCTTTAGATTCCTACTCACTTACAAGTAGTTGTGTTCTGGCTTTTGCCAGATTTAACAGCAAAAGAAATTTCCACTTCACTGAAGTACTTTATTTTGTATGATTTTTACACAGCCAGGGAGTAAACTGCATGAACATTCCCTCTTGAGTAGTTTTCAATCTCAATTAGATTGTATCGTTACACCTTCTTTTGTGGTCATTAAACCTACTTTGTGTTACATTTTATTAGCATCATCTTTGGTTATCCTCTTGGCAGGAAGCATGGTGAGCATTTCTGAAGCTTTCTATCTCACTGTCCTTCAGGACAGGAATGTTTGTTGTGTGCACTCTACTGAGAATGGAGAGTTTGTGGCTTAAATCACAAAGCTRCTTCCTTCCCAAAGTCCTTGCTCAGTTGCTTACAGCACTTAAGGCTGAGTTCCCTAAAACTTTGTTTGATGTTAATGCCCATCTCAGTAGAATTTGGTGCTCTACCCGAAAGTGCTTTTTTCCCAGCCTCACTGTTGACCAACTTGTCCACTTTTTTTACTTTTTGCAGTACAGACAATATAACCTTAACCAGGCAGCCTTAGCATACAGTTCTAGCAGGAAATCTGTATATCCTRGATCAGCTGGCTTTCCAGCTATAGTAGGAAATGGGGAGGATGGTAATYATCTRTTCCCAAGATACTGAGACTCTATGCATTGAAATGTGGGAATTTTTTTYACTWCTTCAAGGTTTCGCTCTGTTTTATGTAATCAAGTCCGTTATGAATACTGGTACAATCTGAAATGGTTCTACACTGATGATGTGAACAGTTTTACTACTCCTTTAGTATTTACACTAATAAAATTGTTCATGAGCTGTTAGAAAAACCAAGGAAGAATTTTCTGCCACAAGCTGAAATYCTTTTCAGAAACCACATTTTAAAAAGGAAAGTGTGTTGGGCTCTACATGTGCCTTCAACTTTCTGAGAATGGCTCTTGCTTCGTTTTGGTACTTAATCATGTTCATAAAAGTGAGTTCACTGTGCTATTGTAAACTGAGGAGGAGGAGGATGCTTAAACATGTTTGTCTTAAATAC
Organism: Malurus melanocephalus; assembly: GCF_030028575.1. Lineage (NCBI taxonomy): Eukaryota > Metazoa > Chordata > Aves > Passeriformes > Maluridae > Malurus > Malurus melanocephalus. The sequence continues at coordinate 2,164,598 of NW_026623268.1, forward strand.
TGATGTTTACAACCATAGCAAATACTGATCATGTTGGAGAAAAAGCACAAAAATGGTGTATCGTCCTAAAACCATGTGCCTCACTGTAATGTGACCACTAAATTTTTTAAGAGCTGTGGAATTGTTTTGTAAAATAAAAACCAAACTCAGAAATTCTCTGCAATGTTTTACACTGTTACTGATTCTGCTTGCTGATGTGCTTTTTCTATGTATTGACACTGTTTGATTTCTACTTTGAGAAACATCTTTTTTTCTAACTTACAACTTTCTCTGTAATGAAGTGAAATCTTTATAAGTGCTGKTTTTTCCCTTCAATAAAGCTGCATTAAATGAATTGCTCTTGTGATTAATACAGTGTTTTTAATGATGCTGGTTCTCCAGATGATGCTGAAATTGCTGTGGATAGTTTGTTTTCTTTTGTTTGTATGCTTATTTTTTAAAAAAGGTTTTGTCCTGTCCTCACTTCCTTTGCTGTGCAAGCAACRTGATCTGCTGGGGGAATTTTTTGTGTCACCAATGTTTTGCAGCAGCTTCACCCAGCAGTTGCATACACCTAGACAACTGGTTGGCAYAACTGGAGTTGTTAAGGTGAGGATGATATTTTTATTACTTCTTATTTATTTACCTCAAGAGTCAACCTAGATAATGCCAAAAAACTATCCTTAGTTCAAGCTATAGTCAAAATAATACCTGGTGCTGCTCTGTCAGCAAAGACAASAGGAAGCAACATGCCTCTGAAATAAATACACTCTGAGTGCTGATGTACACTCAATAAACTGTAAATGAAATAAAATATCAATGATTTATGAATGTGTATTAAAAATAATTAGAGGCAATTTTTTTTTTTAACTTTCAAAAAGCTGGTCTGTTTACGTGTGTGCCTAATATGCATCCAAAGAGATGCTGTTGTTTAATAGTCCTTGGCAGTGTATCAAAGCTGTGCATCAGGCTGTTTGGGGTATGTTACACTTTCTCCTCATTGACAGGCATGTGGCTTTTTTCCCTGTCTGCAAGGGTGGTAGTGAGACCTGCGTGCTGTGGGAGACTATTAAGTTTTCAATTACCTCTTTCCTTTTTTTTTAATTCTAAACAAGCTCTGTCTTGCAGCTGACTCAACAGAAATTTCTACCCTACAGGAAACTCCAAAGGTGCTTGGAATACAAGCAGCAGCCTGTCTTCTGTAGTCTAGAAACCTAGGGGTTTGCATTTTATCTTTTTGAAAAGGTTAGAGCATCCAAGGAATGTCAGGAAAGCCTAATACATCTGTGTCATATCAAGACAACAGTGATTCCTCAAAGGGCAATAAATCCTTTCCATGTCTAATAGCTTGGAGGTATTTTGCTTGCCTAATGTAACCTGCATAACAACAAAACTGTTGAACTTTGTCTTTTCATTCTCATGCTGAGGTCTTAATACTTGAATGATTAAAAAAAAAAAAAAAAGTGAAATCCTTGAAATCCTTACACAGTGATCAGCTGCCCTAAAGTGCATTCTGTTGATAAATGACTTTGCCCCTTAGAAATGCCCTTCAAGGGTTTGTCAGTTGTGCTACAGCATCTACTCCCTGAATCCCATTACYTTGCATTCAAATTCAGTGACGAGGACCCTTTTGTCTGCCCCCTTCCCTTCCCTTCTCCTTCCCCAAGGTCTGATTTGAAAGAGAAGGTATTTTATGGGTGTGAGCCATTCAAAGGTGGGGTTGATCGTTACTTCCATCCCTTATTTGTACCTTTCCTGGTGAKTYCAGCCTTGCTTGAAGCACATGTTGSGATAYAGGCTTGTAACTGCCCAGYCATGAAGCGCTGGAGATTCCTAAARGGGAAAAATTCTGWTTTTCTCACTTTCARAAGAAAGCTGCTGATGAATTAGAGATGTAGCAGTCTATCTRAGCTGCCAATCTTTGGGACTGATATTTTAAGTTAGCCTGGTTGAAACCCTTTTAAGTTTCTCTCACATTCCCTTGTGGCATCTCTAAGAGAAGTTATTCCCAAGAATTCGTGCTTTAAAACCTCTGTGGGAATAAGTGTGGAGTAACATGGGTGTAGTGTAAAAATGGTATAATGAAAGTGTAGTCTGGTCAATGTGATTTCACTGCTGCTCTTAAGGGCTGTCATGTCCTAAAATCTGGGCAAGTACTGAGAGCTGGAGTGAGATTTTATATGGGGGCAGATAGTGACAGGACAAGGGTGAAKGGCTTYAAACTGAAAGAGGGGAGGTTTAGATTAAGGATTAGGAARAAATCCTTTMYTGTGAGAMTMGTGAGGCACAGGAACAGRTTGTCCAGAGATGCTYCTGATGCCCCATCCCTGGAAGTGTTCAAGGCCAGGCTGGCTGGGGCTCTGAGCAACCCAGTCTAGTAGAAGGTGTYCCTGCCCTTGGGARGAAGGCTGGAATGAGATGATCTTGTAGGTCCTTTCCAGTCTAAACCRTYCTRYRAYRCAATCTGTGSTGTGAAAACAAAATATTTTATCATGGGCAAGTACTTGTGTGGTTTCTGGTTGTGTGTAACAGGATGTGTCAGGCTCACCACTTTTGGGAGAATCAACTGCTTCAATGGAGTTATACTTACAACTTTTTAACCCTCATTGTTAGCAGAAAGCTTTAACCTGCAMAACCAGGTCAAAAGTGCATGTTTGGTTTGCCCAATAAACACTGAATGTATTACTTCTGTTACTATATATAATAATATGTTAGTATACGTAATAATTAATATTATTACAATATCTCTGTTCTGAGATATTGTAAGTAGAACTCATAGCTTTGTTTAGAATCTCTTATTTTTTTTCTGATCTTAAAGATGGGAGCAGTAAGTTTCTACCTCTAGGTGATGATTCATGTCTGTGACATCACTGAGGATCTTCAAGTAGAAAAAAAAAACAAATTAGGGGAAAGTATAATTGTTGTTAAAACAAACTAAATTACATTTATCAGCAGCCTGGCTACATATGTATTTGGTTTGCTGTCCATATTTTGGTGAGGGGGCTACAGGGTTGGCTTTTCAGGGAAGCTGGCACAAGTGTCCCATATGTTGATAGAGCCAAAGCCAGCTGGTTTCAAGATGGACCCACCACTGGCCAGGGCTGAGCCCACCAGAGACAGGGGTAACACCTTTGGGGTCCCATATTTGAGGAGTAAAAAGCCTTGTGCTAATGCAGGTGAAGAGATGGGAGAGAATTTGTGGGAGAAACAGCRCTGCAGACACCAAGGTCAATGCAGAAGRAGGGACAGGAGGTGCTCCAGAGCTGAGATTCCCCTGCAGCCCCTGGTGCAGCCCATGGTGAGGCAGCTGTGCCCCTGCAGCCCACGGGGGTCCATGGGGATGCAGAGATCMMCCCWCAGCCTGTGCAGCTCCCCACGCCACAGCAGGATGCCCACAGGAGGCTGGGACTTTGTGGGAAGCCCAAGCTGGAGCACACTCCTGGACAGAGGAGCCCACACTGGAGCAGGTTTGCTGGCAGGAYTTGTGACCCTGCAGAGGCCCCACACTGGAACAGCCTGTTCCTGARGGATTTCACCCCATGGAAGTGACCCACACTACAGCAGTGTGTGAAAAACTGCAGGCTGTGGAARKACTGATGGAGAAGTTCWTGGAGMACTGTTTCCYATGGGAGGGATCCTATRCTTGAGCAGGGGAAGAATGTGATGATCCATCCCCTGAGAAGGCCACTGGCAGGGAGGAGGAAGAGAAAATCAGGAGTGAAGTTAGGCTTGGGAAGAAATGAGGGGTGGAGGGAAGGTGTTTTAACATTTGTTTTTTTTCTTATTAGCTTACTCAGTTTTGATTGGTAATAAATTTAACTAATTTCCCCAAGTCAAGCCTRTTTTGCCCATAATGGTAATTGCTGAATGATCTTTCCCTGTCCTTATTTCAACCCATGAGCCTTTTGTTATATTTTTTCTGCCCCTGCACAGCTGAGGAGGGGAGAAACAGAGCAGCTTTGGTGGATACCTGGCACCCATCCAGTCAACTCATCACACTTTTCTTTGGTGTTTGTTTTTTTTTCCCCCTTCTCTTTTTAAAAAGCAAAAGGATTGCTGTGGAAAGTTTCCCCTGCTCTCTGGGCTCAGAATTAATCTCAGTTATAACAGCAGACAGGGAGGTACCACTTGAACAAGCTGCCTGCCTTGCTGCTAAAAACACACCCGGTGGAAGTTATTGAAACTGTCCCCTCACCCYGACATTAATGAAAAGGCTAATCTTCTTTAAGTCTCTTCTAGCCTAGCAATCTCTTAAGGGGCTGGATACATGATTAAAAAATGGAAAGCAGCTGTCTTTTTATCCTTTCTTAATTATTCYGTGGTAGCTGATAGGTGTTGATTTCCTGGGAGTGTGCTGGTGATGGAGGTTACATTTCCCTCTGTTGTTGGGACTCAGTGTTCAGAGGAGGGTTAGGAGAATGCTGTGCTGGGAGCTTTGGAGATGGAAAGAGTGAGTCTTATTTTCTGCAATTTCATCTGATGATGAAGGGCTGCCTTTTATTTGGAAACATGCAGCTAAAGGCYGAAAAACAGCTATCCAGTGTCAAGGCAAGAAAGGCCTCTTTAATTACTCTTTTTGTTTGGTTTTTTTTTTCTTTCTTTCTGTATACCTCACCAGCTGGTGGCCAGGGGCATTTAAGAACAAGCTTAATTAGAAAGTCAAAAATAACCCCTTGCTTTTTCCTGCTGTAGCTTGGTGAGTAAAGTCCACTAAGTATTGCAGGATTGTTCTGATTGCTCTTTCACTGCTCTTCCCAGTCCTCATTGCTTCATTTAAAATATGAGTTACTAAATTCTTATTAGTAAATTTGAGATGATTGCGCTCACAYTTTGAGCTAGTTCTGACTGGCTATGAGCCACAAGGAGTCTGATTCCTGCTTGAAGTGCCCAACACTTCCAGCTGGGTTTCAGGGAAAGCTTACAATGTTGCAGGTTCTATAGGAGCATTTTCTGTTTCTTCTGCTGCCCCTACTGATTTGCTTGTCCAATCAAATGGGGACAAGTTCAAGAGAGGTAATAAACAGTTTTCTGTCCTTCATTTGTCCTACTTGCAGTGGCACTGGCTGTGAGATACTATTGTGCTCCTCTTTAAGTCCAGTTACCTTTTCTTCAAACATCAGGTTTAGGGAGCTTTAACTTCCAGCCCAAAAAATAATCTACATCTGAGAATGGATTGTTCTCAGTGCCCTGGCAGTACCTACAGCCAGTGACATTATTCTGTTTGTGCTTTAGTGTCAGCACCTGTASACTTGGAAAATTAATCTTGCAAAAAAGCAGGAGAAAGAAGGGATGTTTGGAAAGCATTCCAAGTTGTAATCTAGGTGAATGGAGKGACTAAAGATTAGAGGATGCTCTAACTTCTCCTAAAACGAGCTRAATATTCAATGTCAATTCCCACATATAATGTTTTTGTTAAATRAAAAGCCAACAATAAACAAATAACTGTAACTCAACCTCCCTGGCTTCTGTTCTGCAGCCYTCTCCCATGATGTGCGTGACACAGAGATGACACAGAGACAGCGCACAATGCAGAGAAGCCTGATTCACAAAATCTGGATGTGTATTTTAGTAAAATCTCAAGCCCAAGTACRTTCAGCTGATCATGTGCTTGTGTGTGTGCAAACTTGTTATTTCTTTGGTTAATTCTTTTAGGTTGGAAAGATATGTCAGTGGTGAACTGTACCTTCTGGATATGTAGCTACATACATCACAAATTGCTCATAGGATGAACTCTTGGAGCTGAAACACCCTTCCCCATGCTGAAAATAGTAATTGGGCTGTACCCACTAACCAACCACAGGTAATGACTCTCATTCTGGAAAATGTCGTGGTTTCAGGCATCCTGACCTATGGTAACAGAGTTACTAAAATTCATATTGTGTGAAAGTCAGGTATTTTGTTAGATTTCTTTATTTTTCCCTCTGGACACTAGACTTCGAAGCATCAGACACCTTGCATGAGTGATAACCATAAGCACACAAGTGTTACCTACTTCTGGGATCTGGAAGTGCATTTTATTACTGTGCAGGATACAGTTCTAGTACGATACTCCAAAGTAAACATATTCATGCTTCTTCTTTAGGGATGCTAGGTGTGAAAATCCAATTTAATTGATAAATACTCSCTTCCCAACCCATTACAAGAACATGTCCATTATCCTTCCATATACTCTTCCTTCTCTACAGCTTAGTCCTTTGGGCAAGCAAAACTCCAAACAGGACCTCCCTTTCTTTTCCTCTGTGACAGACTCTGTTTCCAATACATCTTTGCTGAGCATATTCTTTACCTCCAGTGATGCTCCAGTGTGTGCTGGTGAGAGGGTGTTTCACTTATTCATTTGCAAACCTTTCCACCAGTGTGAACTGTTGTTGCTTTTGTGCATGAGTTTGGTTTCCTTTAAGTTCTAAGCATCTCAAGGAAGGTAGATTTGATCTGATTTTTGGAGGCTCTAATCCAGTGTCACTCCACTTGAAGCCCTGTAAGAGATATGGGCAGGGAGTACTTCAGAAAGCCAGGCTGCTTCTCTTTTAATCTGTCTACAGAAGAAACTGTGTGTAACTACTGAAACATTACTACTTTTACGAGCTCTTGCTCTTTACTTGCCTCAACTTTGAATTTCCTGATTTCTGAGTAACTATTTCTAAAGAGTCTRTAGGGAAATAGGGCTTCAGTGAAAAAAAAAAWAAWYYSAAAATAACATGTATCTGATTTAGAACTGACTGAAAACCTGAAGATGTTGAACTGAAATTCATGACACTTCAACCAGCTCCAATTTCTCTATTTACATCTGTAGTAGAATAAAATTAAAAACTGTCTTATATAGTCTCCTATGCATTTCCTATGCCATTTGATTACATGCAGGGGAAATTGCAGTAGTAGATTCTCTCTCCTCTTTGAGTATTTGGAAAGGAGAGCTCAAACATGAACATATTCCATTTACACAAGCATACCTGAGATGCAATTATTTTTCCAAATGTAAAGTGGTACCTTCCAGATACCTAAATATCCTATCAATTTTAAAGCACATTCTTTAGTTGTTCAGGAGTGAAAGTGGGCATTTTATTAACTAGAAGTTGCTATTTGACCCCTGCTAATGTAACTCACAGCCTGAGTTTACTTATAAAATAATCTAGGTATTTTTGGTAGGAGTTGACAATTAAAAAGAGAAGAGCGGAAAGAGGTGTCARTGTGAAGTTTGAAAGCAGAATAGAATCACAGAATGATTTACATTGGAAGGTGCACCTCTCCATTTTTTTAAATGAAAGATCTGTTAAATGATGGATTTAACTTGAATTCTGTTCTATCAAGTCTGCCATGCTCCTTGTCTGTAAAAATCCCAACAGTGATCCACCAACTCATTTTRTCTTTTGGAAAGAGACAGAAGCACAGAAATTAAGCAGGGGCTATTGAATTGAAAGAATACAAAGTTCTCAATAAGCAGACAAAAAATATATTTTTCTAAAAATTACCTGTAACACTCTGTTTTCAAAATCAAGTCCCTGACTATGTCATGTCCAACACAGCAGAAATTTCAAAGACACTATCAGAGACAGATGTATCAGGAGAAGTCAGGCACTCAAATACTTGTTATATACCAAGCCCAGTGTTTACAGGTCACTGCTATTCGTGGGGCCTCCACTTAACCCTTCAGCATGGAACTGAACCCACATCTCTCATATCCTTGGCTGAATGCTAAAATTGCTGGAGCTCTCAGTAAAATGGTGGCTCCTTTGTGGAGGGYGTATGTTGTTTGTTGTTGGATTAGGCTTTTCAGAGAAGGTCTCAGTGTGAGGTSAGAGGGAATGACTTTTTGGGATGCTGAGGGAGCTTTTGTATGAAATGGACCTTGAGTTACTCAGCAGGGCCAGGCCTGGGGCAGTTAAGCTTATACCAGCCCAGAAAGTGTATCTGTCCCTGGAAACGCAGCCAGAGGGGAGCTCAGCCACCTGCAAGGTGCAGCAGGGGTTTTGTGAATGACAATGGGACCAAGGGWCAGACACAATACACATCAAAAATGGAGTGTGGGGACTCTACCTTCTCATTGTGCATTGAAAACTCAGTGCAGAAGGGTCTCATACTATTATATTTTCGTTTAGGAGCATAGAGGAATGAGGTTAATGTGCTTATGCAACATTCCTGGTGAAAATATTTTAAGACAACCTTCTCTGTGTCACTATCTTGACTCTTCCCAGCTCCTTCAGTTAGAGTCCGCACCAGCATGAATGCAATTTCCATGCATTGTTTCAGTCTGGAAATGAAACAATTTTCATTAATGGAAACCTGGTTCTCAAGCAGAACAATTAGACCCACTTCAGGTTGAAAAAAGATAAAAGCATGCTAATTTGGATGGAGGACTCTTCTTTCAAGGCAGCCAATTGAGTCATCAGCCAGCCACCCACCTGACTGTCTAACAGGTAATTAGGAGATAGTCCCCTTTTTGTGTGGAGCGTGTGCGTAAACCTCCACACACTGGTGTCACTGCCCATCGGGACTTCCAGGGGAAAGAGCTAGGCAGTGGCAAAAGAGTGAGGAGAGCACGTTCGTCAGACAGTGCCCAATGAACTGACTTTCATTTAGCTTATTATTTTTGTCTTTTCAACAGCTACCTGAAGTTTCTGGCAGTAAAGTCGTCATGGCAGACCTGGGCTGCAAAAAATCCAGCGACTGCACCGTCTCCAGACTCCTCAGCGTAGTGGAGAGCGAACTCCGGGCTGGGAGAGACAAAGGTGACCCCACGGAGAAACAGCTCCAGGTTGTCTTGGAGGATGCGACACTCTGGCAGAGATTCAGGGAAGTCACTAATGAGATGATCGTGACCAAGAATGGCAGGTGAGTGATCTGCTCAGCACTGCGGGCTCAGTGGAGGTGACAGCCAGGGGGGTTAAGCTCTATAAAATAATAMACTGTGTGTGCAGACTTGAGAGAACTGCAATGAACACACCAGAGTTTTTAGGGRACTGCAGCCTTACAGTCTACTAAAACAGCATATGAACAAGATGGGGTGCGCCTGCTTTTTGGTCCCTGTCGAACCATTCCTGCCATTCGGTCCCTGCCGAACCATTCTTTATTCCTGCAATGAAACATGCTGGAAAAATATATTGACTAACTTGTGATTGCACAAAAAGGGAACTTTTGCAAGGGAATAGATGTTACCTSTCAAAACCTTTGGAATGACTTTTTATGCTAATAATCATCAGCCGATATTAGCAAATCCTCACCCGTAGATTTAAAATTATTGTACAGAAGCTGATTGGTGCTGTTGTCCCTGCTGTAGTTCCCATCCCTCTGGCCTTGGGGATGAACAGCTTGTACAAGCAGTCTGTACCAGAATGGGTACAATAACACTGTGCCCTACATGCTGTATGCATGTGCAATCTGAATTACATGGTACCACAGTTGTTGCTGGTGCCCTTGGAAACAAGAGAGGAATATTGCTTAACACACACAGTTTTAGAAGGACRAAACATTTTCATATAAATGGGCCACATGTCTTACTATTTGGGGAGCACAGAAAAGCACAGGAAAAGAGTGAAAAGTCTGGCGAGAGGGATGCTAATTCTGAATCAGGCAGTGGCTTGAAGAAGGCTCTCCACAGAGATTTTGCTCTGAACTGGGCTGACAGCAGAGTCCAGCCCATAACAGACAAGCAGCTACCAGAATAAGGTTTGCCAGCACAGTGCTACTGGGGTTTTTATTTAATGTATCCTTGCCAACCCTCTGTTGCCCCTTCATCCCACCCATTCCCTCAACATACACACATTTCTTTTGAGAGACMTCTCAGGAGATCCATATAGGAGAGAGGAATTAAGACATGAAGAGAAAGATTTACTCATGTGGTGTGAATTTCATTAATTTTGCAGACTTTGATTTAGCAGAATTTGTGGATGAAATTACTGTTGACTTACTGTAGCTTGATGAGGGACACAGGTGAAAGGAAAAATGTATCCTGGTGGTTCAGCAAGGTAATTCTGTGGAGAGAACAGTACCAGCTTTTGGTGTAACAGTAGCTGTTGCCATTCTGATTCCTCCTAATAACCTATATTGATAGAAATCTGCTGCTGAAATTCTCTTTACATCAAAAATCTGCTTTTGCTTCATTTAAATTGCTTTCAAAACTACTGTTAGGMTACAGCAAACTTGTAAGTGGACTTGCACTTGGTGTAGTGTAGCTTAAACTGGCTCCTTAGCAGCATAAGTGACTAAAAATGAGGTAAAAGGGGTTTGCCTCTGATTAATTAAATTGGTACAAAGAATCACACCTTACCAACAGGGTTTTTTCAGTTTCCTTCCTCGCAGCTAATGAAAATCATGACTTCATGGTGATACTAGTTCTTTCTGAAATGTCAGGGTGAGTGCATAGAAAAAAATSTTTTTATAATGATGATAAGGGAATCTTTCATTATCTGAATATGTCTGGGTACATTTTATTTCATTGTGCAAGCTGCCTTATTTTTTTATTTTAACTTATACACTCCTTATCAGCCTGATTCAACTTTTGCTAAAGCAAATGGCATCTCTAGAAATGTCAGTGGGTGCAGGAATAGGTTCTTTATGATCCAACTACAGCAATCTTGAAATAAAAAATTACAAAAGTATGTCACACTGCCATTTGCATTAATCCTTTAAGTATAAATACCGTAGCATCAGAGACAATGAAAAAGGATCTCTGTGTTTCTAAAAATATCTTTCATAAAAAAAACACATCAGCACACTAAAACAAAGAAAATACAGACAGTGGCCTGCAGCAAAGCACTCTGAACAACTCCATGCTATTCAAAAGGAGACAAACTTGAGACTGTTTCCATGARTGCTGTTTTTCTCTGGTTCAGGATTCTTCAGTGATTGCCTCCAGAGAGATTCTCAGTAGAAAAAACATTGATCTTATTCTGCTGCTGCTAAATCAGTAAAACGAAATTGCTGAAGGGTAGATGAATGCTTTTGAAAACTCTGATTTAGGATTGAAGAGCCAGCCTGAACTTTTCGTGTGAAAACTACAACAGTTGGTATGGACAGAAACATTGTTAGCAAAACTCAGAAATTAAACAGAAACCTGACACGGGAGCATCCCACAGAATGAAAGTCTAATTGATTAGTGATCCTCAAGTGTCAAATTCTAGCATGCATAATTCTATCTGCTCTTACTGAGTCATCTCTAATWGGTACCAAGGGTCCAAAAATGTCATAGTTAGATGAACCAATTTGGGTGTTAATACATAGGATATGTCTCTGTGGCTGTATCATACCTCGTTAYAATAATCACCTGCCCTAGCAATACGCCTAGGGGAGATAGATATATTCTGAACAGGGTAGACATCATTAAAATTAAACCACATGGTAGATCACAAAACACATCCCAATGGGTGCAGTTGATACGGTGGGAAACCATTTCCTATTTTACTCAGACATACGGCATTCAATTGACACTTCAGTATCAGATGCACTGTTATCTGACTGAGTAGATTTTCTCTCTCAGTCTTTACACCATATAGCTGGGCAGTATCCTGAGACTCTGCAATCCCTGTTATTGCCTGGAGATGGGAAGGTGCCACTGCTCCCCTCTGCGTRTGGGGAGAATCCATAGGGGATTGGKGCAGGCAGCCATGAGTGGGGGAAAGAAGCCCTTTCCAGRCTTAAATGCTAAAGCAACTTCTGCATATTTAAGTTGGATATCAAACATCTTCCCACTCAGGTTCTGTACTGTGGAGTAATTGTAGCAGGTCTATGCTAAATAAACTGAAGGGGCTGAAGTGCTCAGCTATTGCCATAACAGAGGTCAGGTGTGCACCTACCTGATCATTGAAACAAACATTCTGACTGAAACAAAGTTGGAGAAATCCCCATTWGCCATGCTAAAAGACAGATTTTAGCGGTAAAGCCACTTAATCWGCAGAACAAGTTAGGTTAAGTTTTCCAGCGTTAGAGTCTGCACAGTCAAAACATACTGATCCCAGTGAGTCAGGGATTAAYTGGGAGTGAAGCTGGTTAACACATGGTTGTGCTCTAATCTTGGTGCTACACGAGGTTAAAATTGATGGTGACTGTTTTCTCTTCTGGAATTGGTCTATTGGTCCTTTGGGGATAAACTTGAGCCTCTCAAATAAAAAGGCAGAGCAGCCTTTTTTGCTGTCCACAAGCGGCCCTGCTTTGTGGGCAGAGGAATTAACAATCTGCATGTAACACAAATAGCTCTGARAAATCCAGAGAAATTAAATTTTCATGTGGATTAATTTCCCCCTCTAATTCAATTTCAGCTATATATCTAAATGTGTTACTTTTAATACTGAATGTAGGAGGTCCAAGGGATGGAAGGAGCATTGCATCCATACTTTCTATCAGTTTGGCAGCTGGTGCATCCTCATCAGAAAGATATGTATAGTGTATAAATCCTTGGCTAAGCTTCTGTTTAATTAGAAAGGTCATGGCTTCAGCACCCTGGAGACTAGTAATGAGAGCTGTTCTTCAGGGGTCAGCATTGGGACTACAGTTTTTCAACACCTTTGTTGGCGACAAGGGCAGTGGGACTGAGTGCACMCTCMGCAAGTTTGCCAATGACCCCAAGCTGTGCGCTCTGGTTGACATGGAGGAGGGACAGGATGTCATCCAGAGGAATCTGGACAGGTCTGAGAGCTGAGCCTGTGCAGACTTCATAAAGTGATCTTTATGGTTCTGCGTTAAAACACAGGTTGGGTGGAGAATGGGTTCAGAGCAGCCCTGAGGACAGGGACTCAGGTGTTGGTGGACAAGAAGCTCAACATGACAGCGCTGTGCACTGACAACCCAGAAAGCCAAACACATTCTGGGCTGCATCTAGAGCAGCATGGCCAGCAGGGCAAGGCAGGGGATTCTCACCCTCTGTTCCACTCTGGTGAGAGCCCACCTGGAAAGCTGCATCCAGATCGGGGGTCTCCAGTACAAGAAGGACATTGACCTGTTGGAGCAAGTCCAGAAGAGACCACCTCTCCTATAAGAAAAACCAGGGATTGTTGCAGTTGTTCAGCCTGGAAAGGAGAAAGACCTTACAGCAGCCTACCAGTACCTAAAGGGGGCTACAAGAGAGCTGGACTTTTTACAAGGTCATGGTGTGATACAAGAAATGGTGAGTTACTGGAASAGGTTGCCCAGAGAAGCTGTGGATGCCCCTTCCCTGGAGGCCAGGTTGAATGTGGCTTGGAGCAACCTGGTCTTGTGGAAGGTGTTGGGGACATCAGTCCAGGGAATTGGGACAAGATGATCTTTAAGGTCTCTTCCAACCCAAATCATTCTATGGTATCTTCTTCAGTACTGCACCTGTGTCGGCAAGTATTAATATTAGAAGAAAAATCTCAGATTTCTCAAATCCTGTCCTTTCCTGTCAGCAGAAGGTGCTGAATGTATACAGCAAGAACTATATAAAGGCATCCAGAAAGGTGAGTGGGATGTCATGGGAGACTGATTATTAGCAATCTCCATTTGGGTGTCACTAGAGAGTATGGCTGCAGGGGCAGAGACTTCCAGTGCCCTTTGAGAAAGCCTGCAGTTTCAGCTCCCTTCTTACATATTTTGGATGTCTCGTGCTGCTACCTAAGCCTAGAGAGCTACCTTAGCCCCATGTCCACAGACCTCAGGCCATTCCTCTGGTTGCTTGGTGTACCCTCTCTGTACTCACAGAGAAAAAGAGCTTGAAGATTYATTTGCCGGTCCATAAAAATGTGTTATGGAGAATCGGCAGCTGCCAGGAGAGGTCAGTATGGAGGTGTCTGGGGCAGGGAGGGCTGCTACTCATGGAAGAAGAATGTGGGAGGTGATATGTAACAGTAATTACATGTGTTCCTTGACAAGCGAAGAAACTTATGAACAGGATACGTTTTTTCTGGGAAACACATATATTCTGCTGTCCACAAATTATTTCCAGTTCCTGAAACTGTTGGAGCCCTATTAGTTCTATTGCTGTGAGCTTTCAGGCACCGAGGTGCCAAATCAAAGCTGTGTGGCATCAATCACAAGCATTGGGACAGACAGAAAACCACTGAAAGTTCAGCTGTAAGGTCCTGAAAATCTCCTTTACAAAAGAAAAAAAAACGTAGTTAAAAGGGGATTGAGAAAAGGTGGCATTGGACCCTTAGGCACAAAAAGAGCATTTTYCCAAAGCTAAACAAAGTCAAGATTTCAGCTTTAAATGTAAGAGATGGTGGAAGGCTGGATAGACATTTAGAGATTGCCTATAAGATGAAACTAAAAGCACAAGAACATGGTCAAGCTGGTGAGGTCAGGCAATAGGGAAATRTAGGGCCAAATTACTGGAGTAATGGCTGAGTGCAAGGTCTGATGGCAAGGGTGGATGGAAGGAAGGGAGGATGGATTGTACACTCGAGTAGTCCATGAGCATCTGGAAACAGACACACTGAGCAGAGTCTTTCAAGACCAGTTTCCAGTGGTGTCCCCCCCTTTTTTTTTTTTCCCCTGGCCAGGCGAATGTTCCCTGTTCTGAAGATCAGCGTGTCAGGCTTGGATCCAAACGCCATGTACTCCTTCCTGCTGGACTTTGCTCCGACCGACGGCCACCGCTGGAAGTACGTCAATGGAGAATGGGTGCCGGCTGGGAAACCAGAGCCACCGAACCACAGCTGTGTCTACATCCACCCAGACTCTCCCAACTTCGGGGCCCACTGGATGAAAGCTGCCATTTCCTTCAGCAAAGTAAAACTCACCAACAAGCTCAGTGGGAGTGGGCAGGTATGGCCTGATGTTTCCACATCACCTCTTGGCTTCAATTGCAAGCACCTACCAATCAAGAAATATCAAGGGTGCATTTATGTAATTATAGAAGCCCTTACAGGCCTCTTCACCCACAGATGCCAATTATTCTCTGGAGGCCAAATGTAAACAGGGATAAACAGGCCTTAATTGGCACTTTCAGATTTTAATGGACTTCTTGATGTTAAGGGAGAAAGAGTGCTGTGGTTTACTTAATCATCAGGGGTCTTTTCAGAGTTGGTCTTGTGTGCTGGGGWTTTTTACATAGGACTTCAGAGAAAAGGGGGAAAAATGGTCATGGGTATTAGGTTTTTGTTGTGTTCCCCAATGTTTGGTGTAAGTGGAATGTTGGCAGGAGTCAGATGGCAGAATAAAAGGCTGCTCCTAAATTAAATAATTACTATGTCTGCTTCTGCATCGTGATAATTATCAATACTCTATTGAATCAGCTCTGGCCTTTGGAAAGAAACCACATGTACCAGAAATAAGTGACTTTCTCTTTGAACCCCTTAAAAATGCAAACAGGAAAATTAGTTTTGTTTCATATTTTATTTGTGATGATGCATCTAAGGGCAAAATGTTGCACAAGACCTTTTGTTCACTTGTTTGTTTTGTACAAAACTCCTACGGTGGATATTTGTCAGCCCAGAATCAATTTCTTTCATGTAAATGTTATACTTCTCTATCTGTTATTTCCATTAGGTTTGTGAGGTACCTCCATAAGCTTAGTACTCTAATGAGGTAGGAAATTATCTCAGGTTTTATAGACTGGAGAACAGGAAGATGAATCTGATCCTTTTCTCAAGTCATACATGGAACCAGCACACAAGAATTACTATAGAGCACAGAACAGGACCTGAATTTGCAAATATTTGTCTTGTACCCAAGACCTCAGAAGAGTCAAAAGTCTCAGAAAAATATGCATGGGAGGGGRAAAAAAAAGCTACAGGAAACTTGGAGGTTCAAAGACCCCATGGGGAAAAAAGCAGGGGAACACCATATATATATATGATGGAGAGAAAGATAATAGAAAGTGAGGAGGAAAAGCCATAGGAGAAACAAAAGTCACTAAATAGCAAATGACTGAAGTTCCCCTTGTTTTCTTTTGAAATCTTGACCACAGTGCTAAAGTAAACCCTGTCCACATTCTGTTCTTCATCTTCCCCTTCTATGATGGTATTAGAAAGTACTTGATGATTGTCAGTGCTTTATGCAAGTAGCTGTGTTCTTTCTTTTATATATATGTATGTATGTATACACACATCATTTTTCAAAGTACAGATTTTTAAAAAGAATATTTTTCTTGTGCTAGAGACAACTAAACAACCTAATAGACTTCCTGGAATCAACACTATTCACAGCTTTYAGTGCCAGGTTAGAGGAGCTGCCAAAGCTTGTTTAGATACTCTTCATCTTGCCCAGAGAGATGACTGGGWGACTGCCTTAGCTTGCTGCTGGCACCTTTTGTGTGATGGTGATTCTGAGTCTTCCTGACAGTAGAAGCAGGACAGGGAGTGCCCCTGAGCTGTTTCAGCAGCCTCTGTTTCAGCAGCAGTGGGAGCCCAGTGGTGTGAGTGCCATAGCTGCTAACACAAATAGTAACACAGCTGTATTGAAAACCTTAGATACAGCCCAGTGAAGTGTCATCCTGCTCAGCCATGGTGCTATTGAAAGGGAGGAGGGCACCTTCCCYCCTGCTTCAGTAACCGCTGGCTGGGGAGGGTCAGCAGGGACACCTGCTCTGTCRTCGAGCTRGAGGGTGGCTGTGAGGTACCAGAGYGGCACTGGGGGCTGTCTCTCTGTTTTGTTTCCTGCAGATAATGCTGAACTCCCTGCACAAATACGAGCCCCAGGTACACATAGTTCGCGTGGGAGGCCCCCACCGGATGGTGATGAACTGCTCCTTCCCCGAGACCCAGTTCATAGCGGTGACTGCCTATCAGAACGAGGAGGTAGGCGGGTGCCACGCTGTGCTCTGGTCACCACTGAGGAGGTCTGTTAGAAGCTGATTAACTAAAACACCAGCAAGCCTTTTTCTTGTTTCCTCACCAGTCCCATGCAGTGTAGTATTCTATCCAGTCTAATACTCTGCCATTTCTCTGCAGTTGAACATTGACTAATCTAGTGTCTGGCTCCAGTACTAAGCCAGGTTTAGCTTAATATCCTGCCACGGCTGTTCCAGTCTGGTCCATCTGTCCTGGCATCCCAATCCTTTACTGAAAAAAAACCCAAACAACCCTAGAGTCAAGACAAATACCTTTCTCCAGCAATAACTGATATTTATAATGATAACCCTGTCTCTCCATGTTCTCTATAATACATACAACTGCAGAGCAACACAATACTCCATGGGAAAATTTCTGCACTTGAGGATGCTYTGTATAGTAAGAATTGCTAGCTCCCAGGCCACATCCCTTAGCTAACGTTGCTGCAGATTTTATTCATACTTGWTAGGAATTCAGTGTTTAAACTCTCTTGAAAGGATCCACCATTCCACAGGATTTGCCAGGCCAGCTCATGCCAGGTTACCCCAACTGGTGTTTTGCTGTGTCACTGATCAGTATACAACACTCTGCGACAAGCAAAACTGTCTCCTACCCAGCCCTGGAAAACATGTGTGGGGATAAATTTTAGGCAAACCCAGGCATGTCCACTCTGGAAGATGTTTTGTCAAGATTCTATTTCAAATTGATTACTCTGGAAGATGTTTTGTCTAGATGTTTCTATTTCAAATTGCCTTCACTAACACGCCTTTTTTTTCTGCAAACTCAAGATAACAGCTCTCAAAATCAAGTATAATCCCTTTGCCAAAGCCTTCCTGGATGCTAAAGAAAGGTGAGCTCATTCTATTTTTTTTAACAAGYAGTTATTTGCTGCTGATGGGGTTTATACTGTGACATCAGCATGTGAAAGATAAATTACATGACTGAGTCTTGTTTCTGCTGTCTTAACTCCAGAGTGACTCAGCTCTTATTAGTGGGGAGACTATATTACAGTAGGTGTTGAAGTGGGTGAATATGCTCTTGGGGATCCTAGGATTTATCTCTGTCTACACAGAAAGCCTAAAATGAGGTGTTGTAAACTTTCCCAGTAGTTTTATACCCCACATATGTACCCCACTGCATTTATACCCCACTGCATTGTACTTGCACTCCAGTAAATCCCGTAATTYGATAGATCAAGGAGGAAAAATCTTAACTCAGGTGTCAAAAAGCATAGCTGRAGTGAAATTATGGTGTAACTGAAATGGAACTACACTGTCGTTATTAAGTCTGTGTTTATTGAAAGTGAGATGTCAGAGATGCTTCCATTAGAAAGTAATTGCATTTATCTTTCAAAATTTTACTTGCATCACCCACACTAATGCAGAGTGGCACCTGAATTATGAATTTCAGCCATAATTGCTAACAATTTTTGTTTGGGCTTGCTTTATCTTCTSACACATGAAGTGTCCCATGTGCCTGCAGGAGGATCTGTATTTCCTTTCATTCCTCTCACCACTTAAGAAGCTGCTGTGTGTCAGTGTCAGGGCTCCCAGCTGGGGAAGGGAGAATGCTGCTTTCTGTTTGCCTGCAAGTAAGAATTGTGCCCACAGGTAGATTTAGAATTCCAGATTCAGTTCCCAAATATGGYACAAACTTAGGAACATTTTTGTTCAGGTCATGAAACATAAATTCCTGCTCCCTTTATGGCAGAATGTAGGAAGGTMTACTGCTGCCTAGCAAGTGTTTAAAGAAGATGTATTTCCCACCTTTTTAACTCACTTCTCTCAATTTTGTACTGAATAGTTCTGGTTATAACTTTCATAATTTCTCAGTGAGAACATTTACTACTAACTGTTTTGCTTTTCAGAAACCATTCTAAGGATGCTCCAGAGACAGTCTCTGAAGGCCAACATATGACATACTCTCACTGTAAGGTTTTTATTCAYATCAGCTGGAAGTTTTATGTGATATGGATGTTGGGAACATGGGACTCCTTAACTGGCTCATACTGGTCACTTACTGAGTCCTGAATTTGTTCATAGAAAGGAACTATTAAAAAAAAAAGATTGAAGAGACTCATATTTGGAAATAATGTCACAGGTTTTGCAGAGGGATCATTTTCCTTACAATCCAATTTTTCAACATTAAAAGAAATCTAGAATCAAGATGTTAAATAACATTTTTAGAGTGTTCTGACCCTTTTTTTTTTGTTGTTGTTTTGTGAATATTTTTGTCGCCTATAAAATTACCTTTCATTGGTAAACAGGTAAAAAATGAGGGGGAGTGGAGGTTTCATTTTCTTTATTGATTTTTTTTCATTTGTTCTTTAATGTTAATGACATTTTCTGATTGCTTTCAGGTCTTGTTTTTAGGGTTGGTGGGTTGGAGAGTGGGTGTGGGGGGATGTATTTTTTTGTTTCACAAACCAGTATCTTGGAATCTGCTTGGTATTTCTGAGGCTCAGCTGATTCTGCAAGGAGGCTGGTTATTTCTTAATTGCACTGTAGCATTTTAACGCAGCATCAGCAATAGTTTTGTTTTCTCTTTTCCCTCAAAGTAGGYGGCTGGTTGATTTCCAACCCAGACCCGATGTGTGCCTCGGGAAGCTCTAATTACCAGTACAGCGGAGCTTTGCCTCTGCCCGCCCCGCACAGCTGCGAGCGRTACTCAGCCCTGCGCGGCCACCGGGCTGCTCCATACCCACCCTCCTACATGCAGAGGAATCACTCCCCTACAGGTACTCCTGGAGCGCTGCTCTGCTGCTTCTGCCTGCCTGCCCCTTGCTTTAGGGCAGTACACATGGAACAAACACGAGCTGAGGCTGGGAAGGGGCGTGGTGAGACTGTAAAAACCTGCACAGAACCCTTCATGAACCCAGCGTGACTGAGGCGCAGAACAAGGGGTACCAAGAGCTGGGGGCACTGTTAATGGTAAACGAGAGTGTATGATCTTGCTTTAACTACAGCTTCCAGTTATACAAAAGGAGCACTGCGGGTCTTCTTTCAAYGTCCTACCATCACACAGTTGGGCTCTCAAGTTAAAGCAGATCTCAAGAACATGGTAGGAACTGATGTGAGACAAAGGCATCTTGGTATTGCCAGAACACCTTTGGAGTCCCTTTCACTTTCTAGATCTGGGTGCACAGTTCCACAAACTGATTCTACTTTSATCAGAAGTTAGTCAGAAAGAAGAGTAAGGATAAAGTAATCTGCTTGCTAATTATAATGTAGCAAGAATTCCTGTTTAATGGAAGTATTTCTAATAGAATGGTTTGGCCTGAAAGGGATCTTAAAGATCATCAWATTGTTCCAATCCTCCTGCCATGGGCAGGGACACCTTCCAGTAGACCAGGYTGCCCAAAGCCCCATTCAACCCAGCCTTGAAAATTTCCAGAAATGGGGCAATATTTATAAGACTTTATTAAGTATTTAAGCTCAAATGATAAGGAATTCTGTATCAAAACGTTGCCAGATATATGTCAATTATTACTGAAAAACTATTAGTCAGACTTACAAAAATGCATATCCTATGTCTATCATGCTGTACCATCTCATATATCACACCTGGAATTGCAATGGCACCTTGTTACTCTCCAAATGAACATGGGAATTTTGTCCCTTTACCTGTGGYTGGGGACCTCATGATCAGATTTCTGCCTTAAGCCTGCCTGTGTTTTGTTGTCTTAAGACAATGTCTCTGCAATAGTCACTGAGGATTTGTTTGTTGCTTTTCTTTCTCTCCCCAAAGTTAATTTATTGGAGAGTTCCAGCAATAATCTTCAGGTATTCTCAGGACATGACAGCTGGACTTTGCCATCRTCTCCACATGCTAATTTGCTCTCAGTGCCACACTCAAAGGGCGCTGCCAGCCCTGGATCCAGGTAAGGTTAAAGGAAAACTGCTGGTATGAGGAACACTGAGGTTTGTAGGACTATCCTGGCAATTTGCCCTTTGTCCCAAACTTTCATCAATGCCTGGCATTTGAAATGTGACCTAAGTGTCCAATTAAAGATTCCTGGATGGACYTTTCTGACAATTATCTTCTGCTCTTAAATCAATGGGAGCTTTATTTTCCAGGATTTTGGAACGGCCACAGAGAACTCTGGTATCTACAGTCTGTGATCATTTAAAAACCAAATTATTTTTCTCCATATATTTCTTACTATWATCCTGTGTGAAATGAAGATCCTATTCTAGGAGTGGATGAAATTTAGTCCTAGTGAATCAATTAATTATCAAATATTTTCCCTTCTTTTCCCCAGATGAATGCACACATTTCTTCTCTAACTTAGGTGCCAGGAAAAACAGACGCAGCTCTCGAAAATGTATAAGCATTCACAAAAAAAAAAGAACCTTAAATCTTGAAACCTCACCTATACTTCTACATTTCTCTCCATGCCGTCCTCCAAGGTCACCAGGTTCGATGGTTGCTGGTGATTTTTCACTTAAGATCRTCAAGGCTGATCTAGTTTAGTAACWTGTTTTGAATAGCTGCCTTTTAACAGATAAGGWAATTGAYTCTAMATGCTTTGAAATAAGTCATTTRATCTGTGCTGCTTTTTTTTTTCAGCCACTACCCTTGCCTGTGGACAGTGAGCAACAGTGCTGTAAATGTTACCAGCCCAGGCAGTGAGGTGAACAGCAGCCCTCCAGGCGTGTTTTTAAGGGGTAATGTCCCCTTACCTGCTGCATCATCAGTGCAAATCCCTCTGCAGGGAATGGTGTCTGGCAGCATGGAAGCACAAGGGGAAGGTGCTCTCGCCAGACTGTCCGACTCCGCGTGGACGTCCTCCCACTCCTTTTAATGGACAGGCAGCTCCCGAGGGAAGCTCAGCCAAACAAGACTGACACAAATGGCAAATGATCCCTGAGGCGTGCAGTGCAGAGCAGAACATATGCAGGAAAAGGACTTCATCACTTCCCATAACGTACCTTTTGTGTGCCAGCTAAGCCAAAATGCAAAGGCAGGAMATATTACAAGAACCAGCTTATTACTGTAACTTTTATGCATCCCTCAGGATGATGTCCAGAAAGAATCTTCTTAGTTAGCTTGCTTCTATATCACATTAAAAATGGTTAGCTGCAGAATGGCAGCTGGATATTTCCATGTCATTTTAGAAATTCTTTTTGTAACTAACAGCCAAGTCCAGGGGAAACCATGAGCAAGTTTGCAACTGGTCATTTGAAGGGATAGCGTTGCTTTAAAGGTTTTCTGTATCTCTTAAAGGTTTTCACAATACCTGAAACTAAACCCCTCAGGCGATGAAATGAGTCTGACATTCTAATGCCACCTGCATACAGCATCCTCTGTCCCCTTCCCTTCTCCAGCTGCTGTTTGCTGTTGATGTGCCATGGGGATAGTTGGCACACTCAGGCTGCAAAAGTGGCTGCATTGTAGCAGCAGGGTGAAAGGCAGATGGTGTAGCTTTTAGAGTCTGATGTTACAGTCTTTGAAATTGAAAGTTCCAGTGTTTCCAATATGTGCTATTTTTGAAAGGGTGGAGGGAAAAGGATTATAGAAAAAATATTCAGCTTTCGTTTCCACTTTGCTTCAGATTCAGTATGAATAAACTATGACTACATGGTGTATTATTTCCTCAGTGCTTTTCCAAGGTRYAAACACAYAGAGACTCTTTCTCACCTAACAACCTCTGAGCTATTTAAAACAGCTCTGCCAGATGCAAGTTGACAGAAATTTTCTATTCCTTGTCCAGTTACAGGGTGTGGGCTCCTGGGTATGGTATTTCGTGTATTCACACCTGTTTTCCTTCTTACTTTGTCTGCTTCAGCGTCCTCTTTCAGGCTACAGATTTTCCCATCCTGTGTGAGCGTACAACATTTAATATAGTGGAGGCCTGATCCTGTCTGGGATTTTTAACCACTACTGTGATGCAAATAACAACAGCCATCCTCCAGTCTTCCTTGTCCTTTCATGTATCTCCTCAGGCAAGCCCTATCAAATTCTCAGAGAAGGTGTTCTTTGATCTATGTAAAGAAAAATATGCAAGCCAACTCATGTACATATGTCCCTGTATAATGAAATGCCCAGCATCAATTCAGGTGCTGAATTGCTCTAAAGAGAGTCATGCACATTGATACGATACAATCCTCAGCATACAAGAGGATTCTCCAAAGCTCCTGTGAGCTTTTTGGTGTCTCTGCTTCTGCTAGATACAGCAACTTTCCCTTTATGAATACTAATTTATTGCATACAGACTCTAGGTGGAACATTTTATTTGGGGTAGACCTTAGAGGCAGCAACAAGAGGAGCCTTTTCATTCATGTTGTCAAATATGCATCTGGCTGGGCAACTCAGCAGGATTCTGTTTGATATTCTATTACCTGGCCCTGAACCATCCCCTTAAGKTGCTCTCAGKGTTCTGCATTTCCCTGCCTTCCCCATCTGGCTTTTCAGATSTGCTGCAGGCAAGATCATRTGCCAGAATGTACTAACACTGTTAGTTTTGCTGACTTGTGCTGCTATCCCCTAGGATCAAAGTAATGAAGTTGCTTTGGATGTGCATTTTTATTAATAGAGGTGTTGGTCAAATAAGAGTTAATGGAGTGCAAAAAGCTCTGCATCCTGCCGTTGGTCTAATCCTTGTCAGTTCTGATTGTAAATCTGCCTTCCCACATTCTGACAAAAGTTTGGTGATGAGTTTCTCAATGTTATATTTCTCTACCTTGCAGCAAGAGATAAGTAAGYAGGTGTTTCTCTCAAAAACAGCTCTGCCTTACAGATAAGGTTTATTAACTAACTTATGCTACCCTCTTCTGGCTGTTCAGCTCCCCACAGACACACCACACACACAGTCTATATAAGATACTAAAAAGCAGGCAAGTGGTGACTTCTCTATGTTCCAGGACTTGCAATATTTCCTTCGTGGCCAATGAGTTGGATAATTTCTTATCCCAGATACTGTATTACAGTAATGCAGAGTGATTATAAGGTGTTACACGAACTGCATTTTTATTTCATGGATAAACAATCTGGGAGAACATCTAATTAGCTTTCCTGATTGTCCTATAGGATTGAAAGAATTAAAAATTATCAAAATGAACAGGCARTATAAGTTTTCATTCTTGTCACTGTAAAAGCAGCCATGAATCACGTCACAGGAGGCTAAAAGTTCTGAAATTTCGAATCAAACTAAGTTTTTGTCATTGCAGACAAAGAAAMCAAACCTGAGAAATGACACAGCAGGATAAAAATATCCTTAGTTTACTCACTGCTCTTGGCCCCATCTCAGTACAAGCTGGTATTTGTAGTTGAAAGCCCTGGGCTTGAGGAGAACCAGGAGAATGGTGATCTTGGGTTTGGTGCTGGGGTGTCCTGCAAGGAACAGGTAATTGAACTCAATCCATATGGGTTTCTTCCAACTTGACATCTGTGATTCTGTTCTATGATTTTGGCACTTTGGTAAAGGATTTGAGAACTGATAKCTGGCTTAGACAGATTACTTCCAAGCAGTGGAAGCACCAGAGAAAGCTTTTGCTACTTGCTCACAAGAAAAACTGCTGGTTTAACTTTGCCCCTCTTCCTTCCCAGTGCAATGGACTTCCCTACAGCACAGTAACAGGCTGGAATGCTGGCTGCACTGCTCTCCTGTGGAGAGGCAGAATCCCTTAAACTGTGTATAAAACTGTTCCCATTCCAAGAAACCATTACTGTGGATTTTATTTTACACCAAGAGTTCACTTTTTTCTCAGCAGATTTCTGCTTGCCATTGAAAAACATACAATGAWAATTTCTGAGTGACTATTTCACTGGCTGCTGTAAGCAGTAACTGAAATGGCAGCACAAGAGGAGAACAAAGAGMCCCTTCCTCAGTTTTTATATCTTTTGGCAAAATCACTAGGTGACTTTGTAGAAAAGAAATACACTAAGAGACTGGAATAGCTGTTTAGAGGTTGCCAGGGTAGTCAAACTACTTGGTATTAAGGATGGTTCATAATTTTTAACTTMATTTGATGCTGCAGCCTACATGGTAGGTTTTTGTCCTGCCACAAGCAATGGTGGGTTTATGGCTGGTACCTCTCAGGCTTCTTCCCCGCACAGCCACAGGGCCAGGCCTTGGGAACACAGATCCATGCAAATCTCCATGCTATTAGAGGAAGCAATCCTTTGTTTTCAATTTCTACAGGGCTTTAGCACTGTTCCCAGCTACTAAATGAGAGATTGCGGGGTGGTCTGTGCAACGCCTCATTTAACTGTATTAACAAAGAAGGGGAGGGAAACAGTTAATAAAAGCAGAACAGTTATAGGGTAAAAAAACTCCAAAGTTAAGACAACCTGGTTATCTCCCGGTCCTGCCCCAGGGTCTGCAGCTATAACAGAGCCTCTGTGTCCCTGTCTTTTAAATCCTTCCCGAGGGTTTCAAGAGCCCCTGATCGGGGCTTCTCCTCAGCCCTCCTGCCTGCCCGCCTCTCCCGCTGGCCTCARCCTTTTGTCTCCGGCTTTTCCCTCGGAGTTTATTCTCCTGGCACTGGGGCACGGGGCTGCCAGGAAGGCAAGAAATAACCTGTGGCCATGCCGAAGCGTGGAGCAGTTTTCCCCTCAGAGCCCACAGGTGCCCAGAGCGCTCCCTCTCCTCTGTGGGCCCGTGGGGCAGCGGGGCCTGCCCGTGTCTGGACAGTGCCCTCAGAAACACGGCATCGGCACAAAAAGGTCACCTCTCTTAGGCTTCGGTGTCTCTTTGGGACATGCAGCCCACACACATCACTCAGGCCAACAGAAGGGCTTCAGGTGTTCTCTCCCTTGACTGTGGAATTTTCATGGAACGTCCCAATGCTTCTGGATAGGCAGAAAAGCAGAGAGCAGGTAAACACTACTTTCCGGAATTTTCCAGTACCAGCCCAGATGTGTTCCGAGAGCCAACCCTGGGTGCCCAAAACACAAACACCCTCAGCCCTTTGTCCACACTGCGGGGCCACAGCGGGTGCTTGGTTTGTTGCCTTGAAAGGCTAGTTTTTAATAATGACAGACATGGTTAAGGGGATAAAAAGTGTTTTACTTCGGTACTTGGGATCTCAGGTGCACAACTTGATGGCAGAATGCACACCTGTGTACAGCACGGGTACAAGTTTTATAGGTTTCAGGAATTAGTATATCTAKATAGGATTCTCTAATAAGAAACTTAACAAATGCAGTAATATCTTCTTATTCTAATGAATTCTCTCCTGGATGAGGTTAGAGCTTAGTTTATACAAGATGTTCTGGACAGAAGGCTTTACTCAAGGCTGGAGTCTTGGGTTTAAGATAGCACAGGGTACACTGACTCTTTCTTCAGGATGTTTGGTCTCTCTGCCCAGCAGAACTCGTAAACTAAGCTGGAATATCARGCTTCAGGAATTACAAACATGTGGGTTAAGGGGTACAGGCGGATGCATAGACGGTATAGAAAGCATAAAAAGGAAAAGCAAAAATCATCAAGCATCAGGTTCAATTCAGGTGTGGTTTTGTCGTGAAGCCGGTCCTGTGTTCTCATCCTTGGGCACATCCTCTGCGCAGCTCATGTGGGCTCCGTGTTTCCGTTTGCTCTTAAAATGACCACAGTAACAACTGCTAGTATGTGACCACTTTTATATTTTAGCCACATATACTGGTTATACAAGATGTWTGTCAGAAATAAACCTTCTAAATGTAACACACTGGTACAAAGATACCTAATGGTTCTACAGCTGTTGTGTCTCATAGTGTGGTAGGCCTACAGCAACAATAAATAACAGCCCTTACCACAGAGATGCTAATGCCTTTTATTTTGTTTGAAAGTGTCTCATTTTGAGAAGTTATCAAAAAATAAATTATGAGTGATTTTTATGGTGAGTTGAAGGATGCGCTCATTTTTAAAATGAAGGATTAATGGAACTAGGAAAGGAAGTGAATTATCTGGACTGAAACCCTACAGTTTTCATAGACTCTCTRTAGGACTTCGTATAAATGACTTACAGCCTGATAGGTCAGGTGCCTGAGCATTTATTGTCTCAGGCAGTGTTGCATCAAACATTTCCATTTCTTATCTGAAAACTGGGCATTTTGCCTCCCTCTCAACCTCTGTAGTGGAAGATCTGTGGGGTAGGAGCTCCTCTTACAGCCCAAAATGTACAAATGAGGTCTTGTCTTGCTAGGGCCTTTTGGGGTAGTCTTACATGTAAAAATTACATATCCTTGAGTGTTTGTATGTGTATCATCAACAGAAGCAGAATCAGTAGCAGCTGTGGTCCAAGTACTCTGAAATCTCTGAGATGAGCTCTGACATYGAAGCTGTTCCCAAAACACAACTTRACTCTGAGAATGAAGCAGTCTGTCCAAGTAATCTGCTGTGGTAGATGGTGCCACAGAAARTGTTTTAGAAATCTGTTTACCAGGCTCTATGTTTGCAGTAATATCAAGGTAAAGCTGTCTTCCATCATTCTAGGTTGCTGTGGGAAAAATCAGGAAGTTTCCATGTAATTCACCTCACCTTTACTTTAGTGATAAACCTCACACTGAGGTCAGAGGCAGACCTGGACCAAGACAGACTGTGGGCTTTGTGGATTGCACAGGGTGTCATCACCAGGAGTACCAAACACTGTAAGGATGATTGGGTCTGCAGCTCATGTACCCATGTCACTGTGATCTCTGTGGCTGCAGCTGGCACATCACTCCTAGGAAAGGAGTAAAAAACCACATTCCACAGGCACAGTGTGCTTGCTGGCTCCTGCAGCCTGCACTTACTGGATTTTACTGCTAGATTGCTTTTGAGAGAGGATGCAGTAAAAAAAAACAAAATATAAAACCATTACTTCTGGTCATGAGACATTAACAAAGCACCTCTTAAATCACAAAAAGCTACTGTAACCTTTGGTTTKGTGAGCTCTCTGGGGTCACTAATTAGTCTTCGTTATCCTGACCAGCCTCACCTGAAGCCTCCACCCACACTCTTGGAGCCTTATTTAAGCTCAGCCTGAGGATGTTAGTTCCTTCTGGCATATTTTGAGGAGTGTATCTTCTGATTCTTTTCTTGAGTAGGTACTTTCCTGGAGCTGATGCTCTCTGGTTTGTTAGTAGGATGCATTTTCCATCACAGTCCTGTTCTTCCCTGCCTGCTGGGCTCAGCCATGGTGGGTTTGTGCCYTGCTGCTGAGAGCCTGGCCTGCACTGGGGTGGCCCTTGACTCCCCATCCTCTGCTTCTGCTGCCCCTGGCAGGTTTGTAGCAGTTTGATTTCTGTCTCACTTTTATGTAATCCCTGCTGGTGAATGAGGAGTTCAGGGGGGCAGTCTTGATTATGTCCTGACCAGTTTCAAATGCCTGTGGCTTTGTCTCTGTTATGGGTATGACACTGGAATCCACAGAAAGGTGACACACTTAAAACGTGTCATGGGGTGTTGGCTGATGGCTTCTCTTGCAGATGCTGCTAAAAGGCCCAAGAGAAGATCATCCTAGAAAGGTGCTGTTTTACTGTTCAAATCTATACTTTGTGTAGTAAAGAGTGTTTGTTTCACACTTACACGGAGGCATCTATGCAGTGTTGGCACTTTCAGAGCCAGGTCTCCAGGGGAGCACAGGAGAMAGAGGTATAAACCTGTTTAACACCTCTGTGTTGCCTCTACTTGTTTGAACTGCTTGGTCAGGMTCTGAATCCTTCTGAAAATGAACAGTCTCTCCTTGTTTGTTTTTTTCTCTTTGTTTTCTTAATGTTTTTGGAGATAACAGTAGGACTTTCAGCCACAAATGTAATTATATATAACTGCTGTGTCTTAAATTTGCATTTATTGGTAATGTGGCAGATTGGATGTGTATGCAAAGAGGTGAAGATTTTTCATGGCCAGTATATATTGCTGCTATTTCTGTGAAGTGTTGGTTTCGTCAAAATAAAAATTTTGGTTTTGGGAAAGGTCTGTTTTTGTTTATATGATTTAATTGTTTTGGAGAGGTCAAAGTTGCTTAAAATGTTCAGAAGRGGGGGCTGAATGGTACTGTTAAAGCTTAAACTGACTTTAATTTTGGAATTCAGAATTGTTACAGCTTAAAAAAAATTAAACAATTGAAACTTACTTTGAGTGTACTGAACTCCTTAAACAGAGATCTTTTGACATAATTTCTTTCCAGATTTGTCTTGTACTCTCAGTTTGGAATGTGGAGTCTTCTAGATAATTCTTTTGGGACAGGAAATACATAAACAAATGCTAGTTCTGCCACAACTATTTCTTACCAGAGCTGTGTGATCTGGTAAGAATAAAGTGAGATTGTACTTCTAAAGTGTTGGTTATTTTTTCAAGTAACTACATACTTTAATTAGGAAGGACAGAAATCCACGTGTTTTAAGAGTTTTTTTGAAAAACAGTGTTAGAAACTTTAGGTGGGTGAATTTGAAATAAAGACTAAAGCGTATATACATATCTGAAAATACTTATGTATGAAGTTTCCTTTTTCTCCCATCAAAGTCAGTGAAAACAGATTCAAAGTATTTTAATACAGTAACTTTCTATAGAGCTGATCTTTGGTTCAGGAAAAGAAAAACAAAACCAAAGCCAACCACCATAAAAAAAAAAAAAACTCACCAAAAATCCAACTTGACAAACAAAAACACTTTTGAAAAAAAGACTGCCTTTCTTTTGTTTATGTATGCCATTGCAGACAGTTATGACTTTGCTCTTTGGATGCTMTGTCTCTGAATATCCTATGCTCTCTTCTACTCATTCACTGCTCCTGAGCAAGTATGAAATGCAGAAGATGCAAAGTCTGTCTTTTGTCCAAAGCACCAAGGCTCTGTCAGAGCAGAAGTGTGGCAGTTTAACCAAGGTAGTTGTGAATGTGAAGCCCTGCTCTGTTTGACCTGACTGTGTAACTTGGCAGAAGGGCTGAGCTGACTGTGGTGTGGGAATCAGKGAACCACCTTGCTCTGAGGCAGGCTTTCAGCCACTAAGAAATTYCACTGTGCAGTGGAAAGGGTTTCASCAGCTRAGCATTTTCCTTTGAAAGTCTAAAGTCTCCAGACCAATCCATTTGAGCCCTAGGACAAGCTGTGTGCATGTGTCTGCATGTGTGCCTAYGGATAATCTCTGTGTGTAACCCTTCCCCTAACAGGAGCTGGCAGGCAGGAAACTGGACATGTTCTTTATCTGATGTGTTTGAATATCCTCAGACCCCTGCTGTCTCCTCTTATAGAAGTTCCTCTCTACCTAAGTGAATACCCAGGCAAAAAAAAAAATCACTTTCTGTAACATATGCTGGTGAATTGAACTAATTTTGCCCTGAGAAGTCTAATGTCCGGAAGGGACACACTGCTTTTTATCTATTCTGTCAAGTTGCAATAAAATGTTTTGTCAAGATTTGTTCAAATCTTTGGTTTGAGTCACCTTGAGAAGGTTTCTTTTGTTTGTTTGTTTTGCTTTGCTTTTTACATTGCCTGTAGCAAGAAATCTCATTTCTGGAGCCTTTAAATGTATTTAATAATTTCTCTGTTAGATGGGTTGATATAAATACACAATCAAGCTAGGGATTTCATAGAAAGGTCAGGGAGCTCCAGGAGCATGCTCTATTCATTGGAAGGAAAACATAAATCATTTTATAAACTAATCAAGATTTTTTTGAATATTAATTGAGGCTTAGGACCCAGTAGGCCATGGAGAAGAAGGCTKATATTTAGAAAGATTATTTCCAGCTTTAAATGTGTTTATGGCTATTTATAAACATTAGTTCTTGGATTGCTGCTGTCCTTTTGCTGATGTTATTGATTTATTCTTTTATTTTTTTTTTTGTGGTTTTGGGGTTTTTGGTTGTGTTTTTTTTCAAATGCTGTGCTTGGCAGCACTTCACAAATTGCCTTCTGAAGACAGTTTTACATTATGTCTTATTTGATCTTTCTTCTGTTGAAGGAGAAGATGCTTTTCYCCCAGCTGCACCTTCCTGCTGCTCCCTTTGTCCAACCCCTCCATGCCACAGCAGCAGAGTGAGCTGTGTGGACTTGTGATCTCCTTGACTTAATGCTGGGGGACTGTGGGATGGGGCAAGTGGGGCTCCTTTCTGGTGGGCAGCTGCTGTCAGATCAGATTAAAAGTGTTTTGTAACTGCAATMCCAGCATTAATTTTGCTGGCCACCCAAGAAAAGGTTTCATTTTATTTCACCCCCCTGTGAAGTATTTTGTTTTTGTCTTGCTGTATTCATCCTAGTGCTCTTTTCTGTGCTGACTCAGTTGAAATTCATCCATGCTGAACTTGGTGAGCAGAGCTGTCTGCAGTATTTCGGAGTAATTCTTAGTGTTGTCTTGTATAGTGCCACAAAAACTACCCTTTTTCTTCCGGAAATACTTCAGATTCACCCTATGRTCATGTTTGCCTCTCTCACAGAAGGTAAGCTTCCATTTTGGGCAGCACTGATGCATGAGGAATGACCTTTATTTCCCTTTGCTGCTGAGGGGAACCTATGATTCAGGTCTCCATGTGGCTTTGGCAGTATTATCTGAACCAGCCTGCTTACTGCTGTGAGGTTTTGTTAAGTGACAGGTGCTTCCAAAAAAGCTGGATGAGACTTTGAATTAGGGACCAGGTGTGCTGTTARCTACACAGGGTGAAATCCTGGTGTCACTTGCACTGACTTAATAGATGTACATCAGGAGTCAATAGAGAACTTGTCCTTTCACCCAACATCTGACTGACTTAATCAGGACCTTACGTAAAGTCTGATGTCTAACTGTTGAATGTGTGATTSATCCTTAATTTCAGTATGGAAGAAGGAAAATAGAGGGGGAAGAAAAGGAGGGGGAAAGCAGGAAACTCAACCTTCACCGTGTGTTTTATACCTGAGGTAGTTTCAGCCAGTGTTCACCTTGGTGACACAAAAASCTTCATCATTGCACCCCATGTTGTAAGGAGCCAGGTGATCTGTGAAATCAATTTGATCTGAAGAAACAAGAAAGGGGGTGCAGTCTCYTGGCATAAATAACTAATTAAAAGCTATCATCTTGCATCCGACAGCAGTGGCAGCTGCCTGATTGGATGTTAAAAATATCCTTTCCAGTCTTTGAAAAGTATATTCTTGCATGGTGGTGAGAACTTCATACAGGATGTTAAAAACCAAGGGCTGATGTCTGAGCTAATGTCTGAGCGTGTAATGGCTGCTTCCTCTGACTGCATAGGCACTGCATCCTCAGCTTCTGACTCATRCTGAGGTCCCAGCTTTTCAGCAAAAAGCCAGCTCATTTCTACACTCCTGCAGAATTCTATCCTGACTTTGCAGAAGCCGTGTTGACAGGATAGCTCTATGTTTTTATTGTTTGTTGTTTTCTGGTGCGATTTTCTTCAATCAGAAGGGGTAAAGCAGGTGCACAGGTCAGTGGTCTGGAARTGTAATTGAATGGCACAGCCCCTTGTAAAATTTGTTCCTCCAGCGCAGGGGACTTTTTGTCTGTGATTGCCTGTTAGTGTCAGCAGCCCAGATYTGCCTTTGAGAAAGAAGAAAGAAASCAMAAATAAAGCGTGGGTGAGGGGGAAGGACCAATTCAAAGCTGAGCCACAGGCACTTTAATGCTTGGGGTGGTGTTTTTTCCCTTTCTGCCTGGCAGTAAGTCGTGGGWATAATTTTTTTCTTCCCAATCCAGCAGATGGTGTTAGATGGCTATTTAATGACTCGCATGGGACAGAAAGATCCTGGGGATAGAGCTGGGAGGATGCAAAAGGAAAGAGTTTTGCAGGGATGTTCAGTGAATCTGAAAGCTGTGATAGGCTCCTGTTTTAAGCATCTGTGTGTATGCTTTCAGCTTACTACTACTAGGGGGTGGGGARCTTCGGAGCTGTAGTACCTTATTTAAATTGAGGCTTCTGGGACATCTATCATATTTTTCCTTCGATGGGTTTTGGTGTGCTCGGGTGCAATGGAGCAGAATTAATATAGCCAATGGCCCTCACTGAGCACTTTGGGGTTGGCAGGTGGATAAATTATTTTGGTATCTATTTTTTAATTGGATTATTTTCTTGCATGTAMCTGAAGTGGGAGAGTGAAGTGGTACAAACTATCTGCAGTGCACTCCTGTGACAAAAGCATTTCCTAAATCACGCTGTCCAGAGGAAATAAGTGAGGTAGAAAGACTAAGATGTGAGCTTAGCAGGTTGTCCATTGTCCAGTCAGGCTAAAACATGACATCAATTTCTGACTGCTTTCTGTTAGCTGGTGTGATGAATGCACTGGGTCTTGATCAAGCTCTTAGGGGAGAAGTGTCTGTCTATACTGCTGACATACATCTGTTACAGATGATATTACATGAGGAAATTCATATGTGAAATTTATGAGTACCTCTGGGTAGAAAAATATCAGCCTGAATAGATATAGATCCAAATAGGCTGTATTTGTTATCATTTAGGCAAGATCTTGGGGGTACTGTGAATATTTAACAGACTGGTGAGCACACAGCAGTTACGAATTGTAGAGAAAGGTAGTGAAACATCTGCTCCATGGCTGTGTAAGTCAGTGGTGTAACTCACCTCTTGAACACTGTAGCCAGTTCTATGACTGTCTTAAAAAGTTTGTACAAGACCAAGAAAAAATATGGAAGACAGAGTAACTGGTTTGACTCTTCGCCCTGGAAGAGAAGGATTGGGTATGATATGGGGGTATGCTATAAATGATCCGCTAAAGATGCACAGGGAATGCTTATTGCTATTTATTGAAATGTAATCGGAGGAAATGCCATAAAACTTTGTGTTTGGGGTTTTTAAAGCCTGCTGATTCCTACAGTGCATGATGAGATTGTGGTGCTTGTTGTCACTTGATTTTTCTCTCTTGTTTGTGGGATTTGGAAAATCAATGTATTCAAAATAGGTCAGGCAAATTTAGAAGACACATTGTTTGCTGTGAAGCTGAGTGCAGGTTCTGGCTGTATAAGATGAGAGGGGTCAGCCTGCAAGTTCCCYTTCTTGTCCTTTGCCAGGCATTTCCTAGCAGTTTCTGATGGGTCACTGCAGGTTTGTTCAGTGGTTTTTCTGAGTGGCTACTGGAAAAGGGATCACAAATTTGTGAAGGTCTTCCTTTCCTGTGAGATGGTGATGGATTTAAGAGGTGGGGCTCTTTAGGTCTGTTACTATAGGCATAGAGGTAGCTCCTGCACACTGTGACTCAGGAAGCTGCTTATAGAACTCAGCCTGCATCTGCTTCTGCCTTTTAAGCAGCTTTCAGCCTAAGCCCTAGGGCTGGGCCAAGTATGTTTGTAAGAGCCACCTTAGCATCAAACAGTTAACAGACTGACACAGAAAATCATCAGCGCAAAAGTCTTGACATGCCAGTCAAGGAAATAATTTATACAATCCTGGGAAWTTTGTTTTTATGAAGTGACAGCTTTTAATGGTGGGATAACATATTCTGCTTGGTAGACTTGTTCCTGTGCAGTCGCTAAAAATAGGAGGCACTGGGGTATACAAATGTCCTGGGTAGAGGCACAAGAAAAGAAAGAGAGGTAGAGTAGCATGACTTGTCTGTTAGCAAAACCCAGCAGTCCTGCAGTTTATTAAGTCTTTTTGTGCCCTTTTTTTTTCTTTTTTTTTTCTTTTTCTTTTTTTAAAGTTATTCCTCTGACAGGACACGGGGCTGGTTTCTGTCCTGTAGTGCATAAATCCACYCCCAGTAATTAGAATAATTTATACTATGGTATTTAATCTCAGACCATCCTAAAGCAATTTACAGACTACTATCTACAAAGAGAGCCTTATCAATATCTGATCTGGGARGCTGAGTCATCCMCAAGTGTGACCARCCCTTTCCTAGCTGGAAGTCCTGTMTCCATKCTGGCCTGCAGAGGGAACCCTCTGTCTGCCCCACACAAAGAACACCCTCCAAGAAGCCCTACTACCTATATGCTGGTGTTCCTGGCCAAACTGAAGAATCCTTTAGAGGAGCGAGGGCTGTGATCTTGYCTCATGCCCTGAGTTTTCAGTGGGTATTTGCTTTGCTCCATGTCTTTCCTTGTGTTGTATTGCTCAAGAAACAATAAAATGAAAAGCCATGTGAGGAAAGGCTTCTGGATAGTGCATCTCAAAGCCTTGCTGGTTAGGAGGAGAATGTTATGGCTGGTACTACCGCCTTGATATCTGATACATGTGCAATTCTGCATTGCAGATCTGATGTAGATRAYCTGGCTGAGTRTGTAATGTACTGKGTTTGGGCATTAAAACTCCTTARGCTTCCTTAGCTCTTGGTTACTTTWAAAAATTCTCATAGCTGCTATCATCCTTTCTGGTTTATGTCAATAGATGCTGTCCTTGGTGAAAATAGACTCATCCTCACATTTGCAGACAATAATTCTCTTAAGTTAGTAGGGTTTGGTTGTTTTTTTTCCCGTTCTCCTAATGTCAGTTTAGCTTACCAGCTTCTGAGGCAGCTGTATGYGTCCCCATTCTGCGTGGGCTTAAGGGGAGCAGAGGCTCTCAAAACGGCCCTTGGCAGCCAAGAGGGTGCAAGTTCATAAACAACTGTTGCTGTGGTAACACATCAGCACTGTCCCTGTGCTGACTTTTCACTGGTAGGTGCTAACATTTGAAATTATTAACCTGGACTGGGAGTAGTGTTGGTGGCAGAGAGCTGCAAAATGGGATTAACCACTTGAGGTGTGCTARGCAAAAACATTCAGTCCTTGCCCAGATGGCTCTGAAGATTGGTGAGGAGATAAAACAGCTTTTAGTGGATTTGGATSCAGACAGAAAATGTGGGTATACAAGTGCAATAGTGGATAAGTCCCCAGGCTTTCCTTTGTCTTTGTATTGACAATCTTAGCAAAGAGTCCAAGGGGTCATGTGAGAAATTGGCACACTTCAGATATGTTCAAAATCCTCCTTTCCTTGCCAGTGACCACTAACCAAATACTGCTGAGGCTCTACAGTGGCATTGTCCCCACTGAGGCCATTGTCAGATGTTGTCAAAATCTTTGGGATGGTTTTAGCACAAATTCAGTGAGAGTGAAAGATAACAAATTGAAGCTTTGCTTAAGAATATAAAGATCTTAATTTATTTTCCCAGTTATGCTTCTTGAAAATAGCTTGTTCCATTTTTAGAGGCCATTTACAAATAACATTTTTAATCTTACATGTATTAATATTCTCTCTGGAKTTGGAGAACAGCATGCATTATTCAAACGGCCTGTATGTTTGTTTGTGTTTTGGTCTTCATTATCAAATCAAATTGAGTGAGATTAATTTAACTGTATTTACATTCAGTTTTATTTTCTGGTATGTATGCACTACCTCTGTCCCTGAATAATCTTCCTGGGATGAAGAAAGGTTTGTTTTGTCTTTTTTTCTGGATGGGTTCTTGTTTGTTTGGTCTCTTTTTTCCTTTTTATGTGAAAAGATGTTTGTTACTTCTATTCATATAGCAGCTCTGGAGGTTGAGAGGTCCATTTTTTCTAAAGTATCTCCTATTTTCAGAGTTAATTAAATCATATATTCTTCTGTTTATACTAAGTACCTTTTTTTTTTTCTTTCCTGGCAGTAGCTTTGGATTTCATGGGTTATAAGCCTGGATTAAAAAATAGTATTTTAATAACCTGTCTTCTCACTGCTACTTTATCCTTTCTCACATAAATTGAATTTAGTTAATATAAAACATGATGATTTCATCTTGACTTTTTGATGGTATCTTAAGATATTTACTCTTGTACTGTRCACGCAGTGTCACATTAATGCACCYTAAATGACTGTATTTTGCCTGATKATTTGGTACAGGGTTTTCAGTAGTWCCAGACATGGCAATTGCTATATGATATTGGATCTTATTCTATTTTTATGWACTGTTGATCTTCTGTGAACTTTTGACACCAGCAGATTTTGCTTGAAGAATTTTACATCYCCCCTGTATCTCCTTATTGTACATATCCCAAACTTAACCTAATCGCTTATTTTCCATAGTAAAGCAGTGTTCTTATCTGTTTTAGATGATTCAGGAAAATGTTTTTCTGACAGTGGTGTGAAATAACTGTGTTGATTCAATAGCCTCAAAGTGATTTGTTKTCTGAGCAGTGACTGATCGTGGTACTTCTTTGCAAACATGGGTAGTGTAAGCCTGTGGAGCTCCTCTGTGACCATTATTGAAGAATACATACATTTTGGARGTACATTTGGGTTAGCATGTAGTGTTACAACATAGTTCTTAAATTGATTCACTCTATATTTGAACCAAATGCTGTTCTGGAATGATTGGAATAGATGGGGACTACCTTTTTTGCAAATCTGTGATGCAGCCTGCCTGTTCTGCAAAACCTCCTGAACCTTGACTGGGTCAGAAAACCTGTTGTGGTAATTTCCTTTGTGGCTGCTTYGAAGGTAGAGAAACAGCTGATGGATCTCCTCATGCTGTTGAGGAGTGAGTGGAAAGAACTAATATTTTTTTCACCTATGCTACAGGAAGCTTTAGTATTTCTCCCCACTTTCCAAATCTGAGACAAAGGCATTCAGCTTCATTCTAGAAATCAGTAAGGTAATGAAGATGATAAGGAAAGCTTCTCACTGCTGAAAACATGTCCCTGTGCAAGGCTCAGTCTTTGAGACTTCAGCTTTTCAGTATTCCTTCAGTTCTGCCTTCAGGCCTGGAATTATCTGTCAACATGTTAAGGGAATTTAAACCATGAAATGATTTTTGGGTGAATTGCAAAATGCCTGATGAATTCAGGAAGGAAGGCAGCACTCACTTTGTCCCTCTCTGATATCYTATCACAAGAAAGAAACTACTGTTGACAGCTACAATTAGTTCTAGTGTGARTGGAAAGTCCCATATTCCTCCCTCCTCTCTCTTTCCCCCAACCCTGGAAGAGAACAGGACAGCAGCACTCTAATTAGTGTGTTAGAATTTGTGCTATCTTCCTGTGATCCCTTGTGTGGATGTTCAAAACAATGTWAGTGACACCAGAAAAAGGTGTCTGTACTGAAGATGAAGTTTATGTGCACTGTAATAATATTAAAACCATGCTGGTATAGTCCTGCTTGGAAAATTCTCCTTTGGGGGAGTCTTATGACAGTCACACTTTGGAGTTTGATCTGAAAGGTCCCATCAGGCTTATGCTTTGCACGGTCAGCAGAATAGTCCAGTGTCTTCATGTGAGATCAGAAAAGCTCAGAACCTCATGTTATCTCTTCAGGCATTTATGCCAAAGTGCTGGATATGAAAGACCAAATTATGTTTCATGGTTTGCAAGCCTTTCCCAGTCACTTCTGCTTTCTTTTTGCCATGACCGCCTCACTGAGTGGCCTGAAAGGTCTGCTGCCATTCCCACTCTCCATTAACTTCTSCAGCTAAGGAATACTCAGCCTTYCCCATATCACAGACATCTTTTYRYMTGTTCATCCTYCCAGACCTGCAGGTTCTATCTGGTGGACATTGGGGGACAWTTTTCACCTTCATGGCTTCTCTGCTCTGTCCACAGAGCAGGCTTGGGCCATGGTTCTGTATAAAAGTAGCTGCTTTCATTGACTTCCAACAGTATATTCCTTATGCTCTGCTGGTGGGAGACCTTGGAGCAGATTGGTTGGGTTTTGTTTTGAAACTGCCACTGAGCTTAAGTATAAAATGTACTGGAATGCTTTGCTGAAAGCATTTTCCTGATGGGATTGCAGAAATTTTAATCCTTTTTGTTGCTGTTCCTTGTCTTGCYGCTCTGTGTGACTTGTTTTCATAATTTGATTACTGCATGATGCTGGAGAAGCAAAGAAACAGAATGTTGTTCCTGTGAGAGTCACAACAGTTTAGAGGTCATCAGCAAAAAAGTCACAGTCTGCATAGTCAAAACAACAAACTTTTCTGAAGGATGATAGCAGAGATTGGTTTTGTGTAGAAAAGGCATAGCTTCAAAAGCAATTTTAAATAAATGAGTCATGGTCTCGTTCTTACACAGTGATGTGATATCCACACATATAGAACAGAAATTAAAAGAATATCTGACTGTTCTCCCCCCCAAAAACCTCATAGGAGAAAAGAACAACTCTTCCCATCTACGCTTTCACAAAAAAATGCCTAAACGTTGTACCTAAGCTGCTGCTTGAAAATCTGGGAGGTAAACTAAGGCAAACTGCCTCTTTCTGAAAAGGCGGGAATACTTAGTGATTGCTTCAAAAACTTGGAAAAAAAAAGGACAGGGGGGATGGGAAAAGCCTTTTATGTCTTTGCCATCAGATTGCTGCTGTGCTCTATGTGAAGCTAAGTTAGTCTGTCCTGCCAGTGCAGAAGTTCCAGTATTAAAGAACTCGCACTTGGATGCAAGTTTTCTCTTCAGATGATACACTTGGAAGAAAACCTGGCAGGTAAGTGATTTGTAAGTCATTCAGTGCCYATGTGACTTCTCTCCTTCCCATCTGGGGAACAGAGTCAAGAGAGTTTCTAGAGAGGGAAGCCCCAAAAATCTGTGTTCTCCATTCAGTCCTTGAATGACTCTGAAGGGCAGCACCTCAAGCTGATATAAATACATAACAGAAATGAGAGTTGTAATGGGAGGTTCTAAGGTTCAAGTGTGTTCATGATCTGAGCACACCAGTCAAGGATCAACATGAYAAATCAGCATGGCAAACGTTAGCCTTGTCTCTGCTTGCAGCAGTGCTGCTGCCCTGGCTGACTTTTCCTTTTTTTTTTTTGTCTCACTGGGAGGTTTGTCTTATCAGTTGCTTTCACATTCCTGTAGATAATCTTGGACAAATGGATGGCTGGGCCATTCATTTCATTGACCCAACAGCATCAGACTCTTACCAGCCATTTTAAGCTGCCTCAGGAAATAAGTTAATGAAAATAGAAGAGTCAAAACCAAAGAATATCAGATGAACTTTATTGGCAGTATTAAGTGAGCTCTATGATACCCACAGAGTTGACAAATACTCAGATTTCCATGTTTCAGCAGAGGTAGCCTAACATCCACCATATTTATCCCAGAGGTTTTGTAGAGAAGGGTTAACTGACAGGTGTTGGGGGCTTAAGTATTGCTTAGCTATAAAGTTTCAAGCTCTCTTCAACCCTGTCTTTGCAGGAAGTGAGGAATAGGTATTTCCAAGATGAACTGCCTTACCTGGGGTTGTTTTGTCAAGGCTGGAGGGTAGAGGTTGGGCGGCTCTTGCATCTGTGCACTGGGCTGTGCCAGCTCCCACTTCAGAGCGTGAGTTTAAATTATAGAGCACCTGACAATGATGATGAACATTGTAGGTTAGTGTCTGGGAGAGGATATTGTTTTATTTATAGGTATTGCTTAGTGGAAAATGGTAGCAGGGTGATTTGTTAACCACGCCTGTCTGGAAACCRTATGGAAGTTGAATCAAACCGAGTGTTTGCTGTCTCTACCCTTCTGCCCCAACTGTTTTCTTTCTCCTCCTATAAATCCCAGGACTAGCACATTCAAAATGCAAATATTCTTTGATAGGAGTTTCKGTGACTTTGTTGCATTATCTGTGCAGCTCCTGCTTTCAGGGGACCTTCACACAGACAAAATTGATCAGCAGCCGGAGGAGGAAAATAGCCGTTGCCGCGGCAACCGGTGATGACTCATGCCGGGTAGCAGGCAGCAAAAGCTGTGAGGCTGCAGTAATTTTCCAGATGCTTAATCCAGCTCTCGGCTCTTTTTTTCTCTTGCTGACAGGCAGAAATCCTCCTCTGCCTTT
This sequence comes from Malurus melanocephalus, assembly GCF_030028575.1. NCBI lineage: Eukaryota > Metazoa > Chordata > Aves > Passeriformes > Maluridae > Malurus > Malurus melanocephalus. The sequence goes on from NW_026623268.1 coordinate 2,204,892, forward strand.
CTGTGCTCAGAGACCCACGCAGCCTGCAGCCGTACGTGATCAGAGTAGTCCTTTGTGGTGCTCACCCAGAATGGCGTCACAAGAGACGTGTCTGGCCAATGTAGATGAGYTACTCCATCGACTGAACTGTAGCCCCCAAAGGTGGTAAAAATAGAACTGTAAACTGCCCGTCTGCAAAAATACCCCAGTGTGTCATTGGCTGCACTCAATTCCTATCTCCCAGCTAACATCACGTTTACTGTAACTACAGCTATGAAATATTAAATCRGTTCATCTTGTTTCTTTTCAGTAATGAGGCTGTCCCTGTGCTGCATTCAGAATGTGCTAAAAAGAGAAAAGTGAACTGTGCTCAGTACATGCATTTCCATGAATTAGCTTCTCATTTCTATGACCTACTAATTTTTGTGCGCAAATTTCAGTCTGCATGTAACGAAATAGAGCAGGTTAAGAGACTTAAGCAGAAAAAGGGCAGTAAAAGGAGCAACACCTTCCATGTCACTTAGGGGATGCCTGCCTTGTGGTTTTCCTGTAATGACCAAATTGTAATGCAGGCCTTGCCCCATCGAGGGCATTTTTATGAATGTCTGAATAGTTATTTACCTGCTCTGGTGGTGATTTGGAGTTCTTTGTGATTGCCATAGGATGCTGAAAAGTCCAAGTATAACTAGATTAAAAGTAGCTTCAGTTTGTTTATGTGGAAAGTACAGATTCCTCCCTAGAGCCAGAGGAGCAATTAGCCCAGAGTGGTGGTGGAATTCAGTCTGCCTGTTCAAGTGAGTTCATCTAACTSTGGAGAAAACAAAGCTTCTCTGCAGCATGTGGAAAAGGATAAGCTTGTGGGGAAAATAGGAAAAGTAGCAATAGAGCTCTGTTTTTGTTTCAGGCTGGGGAGAAAAAGTACTGATGCTGCCARCTGCTGTCTCATGCAATCCCTGGAAGGCAGATGGCTTTCTGTGGGTGACTCAAGTGAGGCTATCAATTCATTTTCCCACAATGCAGTCTCTTGCTTGTGAGTCCTTGTTAAAGATTTGTCAGGGTGTGCAGCTGAGCAGAGATGCTGCATTGCTGACAGGCTCTGCAATGTCTTGCTGGCTGAAGTTAAAGCTGTGTAAAGCCACCAAGGGTGTGGGGCATGAGGAAGCTGTATGTGATGTTTGTTTTCTGCTTCTTGTGGTTGTCATATGGCAAGAATATGTATTGTCTYSAGTCTTTGTCTCCTGTCAGTAGGTRGMATATGTAAGCATTTYATGAGTGTGCTGTGGCTGCTCTTCAGGGGAAACCAGTTTGAAAGATCACCAGTGGARGCTCATCTTGTTCTTGTGAGGTCCTGAGTTCTTTCTTGGTGTGCATCTGTTCCTAACTGTGGCCAGKTTTTGGATATCCAAAGGGACATCTGTTCTCTGATCAATGCCTAATACTGCAACCTTGTTCGGGTCAGAGTATCTGGTTTAGGACACTAACTTGCACTTTACATCCTTGCTTGAAATTACATATGCCATGCAATGATGAATTTACTGGAAAGATGTTATTTCCAGGAGCAGACAGTTTTGGAAATAAAACAAACTGAAAGCTAGTTATGAGATTTTTGATGGATTCATCTCACCCCTCAAGATGGGGAGCATTTGCTACCTGGGCAGTATGACATATAATAAAARTCCTGCTAGTCAGATCTGCAATTTCAGCAGCAATTACTGCAGGCCTGCATAGCTGTGCTAGTTTTATTATAATGTGTATTATTAATGTATTTTAAGTTAGCACCCAAAGTTTTGCAGTTCTAGCAAACTTCTTTATGTGAAATCATCAAATATTATCATTTGTATTAAGCTCATATACATGTTGTGGGTTCTTTGTCTTTTTTGAAAAGTGTGTTTAGTGCTGTAATATGCACTATCAGTAAGGATATATTGACTTGCTAATCCATTTTGTGATCGGTTGGACTTCAGTGTGTTGCCTGAAATCTCATGAATGGCATCTGCTACRCTGACTGTAGATAACAGCATTTGTAATTAGTTGTTTGCTGGTTTCTTGGTTAGTTTGTTAGAAGAGGTACATTCTGTACAGAAGCTGGCTGAGGCCACTGTACCCAGTGAAGGTCCCCAAGGACTCCTAGGCCTGTGAAATTATTTGATAAGGGATAGAAGCCTTACTTCTYTACAAGGTCATGAAGTATTTCCAGATACTTTTTTGGTCTTGGAAGACAAAATTACTAATAAAGGTGATTGGATGAAGCTTTTAATAATCAAAGCAGTCATGGGATGGCTGGAGTTGATGCACAAATCATACACTATTAGCCTTGCTGCTTCTCAAAATATGTAAAATTGCATTTTTCAAATCTTTCCATTTCTTGATACTTTCTTTCTGAACACCTTTTTGTACTGGGGGTACACTCTTTCAAATCTACCTGCTGGATATCCTGTACTATGGGAGTCTTACGGTGTAGGAAATAGTTCCCATCTTCCATTCGGAGTCATTCAGTGCAGTACCAGAATTAAACAGAGAAAAACACTGCTGAAGCTGACGAGAACATCTTATCTCTCTTCTCTATGCCGTGCTGTGGATGAGGTAAGGCATCTAGCCTTGTGTGCAAGCAAAGGATCCAACCTGCCCGTCAAAATCTGCCCCTGTCACGGACTCCCAATTGTGCAATGGCTTGATTTTCTGGTTTGCAGAAACAAATATGAACAGATTTGGAAACCAAAACAASCTTTGCAGGTGATTGAAGTCTCTTTGTGGAGTAAGAAACATGTGAAGAACGTGTGYTCAGTGGAAGCACACAGAATGGTACAGTTCCATGTATGTGTTTGTGGTTTCTGAGCCAGCTGGCAGCCTGGAGGTGCTGGAGCAGGAGCACCATCCATCATTGCTGTCAGCTGAGCTGRTATCCCACTGAGCCACTCAGCTCTGCAACTATAAAGGGGTGGCATCGCCTCTCTGTGGGAAATCAGTGGCAAAATCGGTCCTTACTTCACAAAGCTCCAGGCTCAATTATCTCTGTGGAAATGCTGTACAAATGGGTTTTATTTTTGCTTATCTTAAGAGACATGTGGCTTTATGTTAGTTTATAGGAAAGAAGTATTCAAGCATTAGGAGCAACATGAACTAAATCCCAGGTTCCAAACAACTGAGCTTATATTTTCATTAGGATTTTGAAACTACCTAATAATGTGCTCTGTAAAACCCTCTTATCCAAGGTATTGTGTACAGAAAATAAGAATTTTATGTCTTTGGGGTATGAGGCTCTGGGGAAGCTTAAAAGCCAGATTTATCGTACGTCATGCTGCTCTATATCAGCAAGGGAGAGAAAAGCTTGGTTCTTATCTTGGTCAGCACTTGGCACCTCTGTATGGAAATAGCCAATCAGAAGCCATTTACTCAGTTTTGGCATTTGGATGACTGTCCTTTGAAAACAATATTGTAGGCTGTTGAAGAGACAGTACAGTCATCCTACTAATGAGATTTATAAATTTGTTCGCCTTCATTTTCCTGCATAATGTTTGCTGGCTGTAAGATGTATTACTTTGATAGGTTTGCWGGGGAAGCAGTAGAAATGCTACTTTCTGAAACCTTAAAAGCCACAACTACTGTGAGTTTTTGGGAGAGGTGCTAGATCTCGTCAAATAAGTGTTACACAGTGTCTGGCATGGTCAGGTCCTAGAGGATGTGGCTGCTGCATCACCTCTGAAGATGCACCTCTAAGACTCCTCACAGTGCTATGAAGTTATGCTCTATTTACACAATTTCTTCTAGTACCAGRATGATAAGTGAGAAGGTGGGTCCAGCATTACTGGATAAAGGCAGAGAAAATTGAAGCCATTGCATTGCTGTGGTCCTTGTTCATGGGATTGATTTTTCTCTTTTGAGCTGCTTTAAAGACAACTACCTGAATTTCCTTTGTCTAGGGATGCAGCTGTCTGTTAGTATAAGAGACACAGAAGAAGCTGTTTGTAGTCAAGGTCCTGTGATACTAAAGCTTATGAAGTAATTAAGAAAGAAGGCTCTAATGCTTTAAATCATTTGCTAATTGTTATTGCACTCAAATTTAGTCTCTATTTTTAGGGGGAAGTGAAGCCAAGCCTGTCTGTTCCTTATATAGGATAGAAATCTCCTTTCTTTGCTTCATGAAACAATTGCAATGAAGTCTAGCAGGGCTCTGACTTATAATCTTTCTTTCTATACTATATTCATAGTCAATTCTATTTATCTCTCCACAGTGTGTCCCAAACATCTATGCCACTCCTGGGCACTGATTCAGAAGTGAGTGCCATCTCCTATCTTTTTGTTGTTCCCTAAGGTGTGGTGAGATTTCTCTGCAAATCTGTCTTTGAAGTCTGGGCCAAGTCTGTTTTGCCAAGATAAGAACTATCAGTGGTGAACGAAGTTGTCTTTAACAGTGAGCAAAGTTATCTTTAGCTTTCTTCCTGTGCCAGCTCCTCATACATTTTGACCCATGAGCACTGCAGAGTTTCCTCTGCTCAGCAGCTGTGTGTCACCTCTGAAGTTTAACTAGCACCAGTGTGGCTGCATGATTTGCTGTTGGGTACAGGCTTCAAGTCCRGGAAGAGACTGAGGGTCTACAGACTCTTTCCCACCCTCCCTTGTATTTTCTTTTTTTCCCCATATTTTCATTATTATGGCACTTGTGTCAGTGGCTTTTTTGACTTCACTTAAAACCTTTCCTGTCCMTCTCCAGTGCAGCACCAAGTATTTGAATGACCTGTCAGTGCAAAGATCTTAAGTGAAGAGCACTGTGTTTTAATAGCAGCCCTTTCTTCTAACCTTTTTAACAGGTCACCTGTGCATATAATCTCCTCTCTTGTACATTGTGTAACAACTCCATGTCACTCACCTGTCTGAAGATTTTGCTGCCAAAGAGTATTTGGCACCTTTTGCTAGCAATACATTYTCCACAATACCTGCTTTCCCAGACTGACAACCACTGCCTTGGGACTCTTGGGAACATCAGTAGAGACAAAGAATTTTCTTCCCCCACAGAATCCAATTTTCTGACTTTTTTTTCCCTTTCCTTTCTTTTTTTTTTTTCCTCTGTGATGTGCCATTTGAAGACAGTGGATCTAAACCCCTTTATTTTAGGCGAGGGCAAAAGAAAGTAGAAATAAGAAATTTCCATCTTGCAGCTCTCACCTAATGAAAGGGGGATGAATATTTTAGTAGAAATTAATTATGTTGTAGAAATTCACCAGCCTGTCCTCATACAAAATACTTAAGTGCTTCCATTTTACTTGGAAGTCAACTGAGGGCTAGAGAGCCTTTTGTTGCCCTGAAGGGAGGGTATTTARCCAGCCCCTGAAGTCTCTGTTTTCAGTTTAGAGGAGCCCAGCCTGAGGCTGCACTCCTATTTACCTTGGGTTTTTTCCAAGTTCTGGAGCCTTTGGCAAACTGGGCAAGGCAGTGCCTGAACACACAGGAGCTTGCCTTGCTGAGTAACTGGGGATGAGACTTTCCTGTGCACGTAATAGTTTTGCTAATACTGAAGGTCACGGTCCTTCAGCTCAGTGGGAGTGTGAGTTCCTTACACAGGCACTGCTACAATGAAGCACGAGCTTGCTTTATCCTTTACATTTTYTAATACAGTTCTTTAGCATTACTAAATGCTCTTGAGATTGCTRTCTATGGCACTTGTAACTCTTGGTTTGGGTTTGGTTTTTTAATTATGACTTTRGAGTGGCAGTTCTTTTTAATACGAATTTATACCTTTATCTGATGTGTTGCCTTTTAGGTATAATAAAAACAATAGGGTTTGTCAAACTCTTATTTGRAGAAGCAGTATTGCATAGCTTCCAGAGCTTTCTGCTCTTGAATGGAAGCTTTGTATGTATCTAATACAGCTGGCCCGGATTTACCAACGCTGTTATCACAAAGGAAATGTGATGGTTTCCTCCTCGAGCACAGAGCGCAACTCATGGGGATTTTAATTTAATTCTGCATGCTGAGATGTGGCAAAATGTTGGCTATTTTTTAGATAAGCTTTTTATTCCTACGCATGTTGCAGCTATGGCAAGTCATTTGCAGAGTGTACTACCCAATATTTCTTCACTTGCTGAATAAAATTGTGTGACCATAYACAGAATATGGACATGCATGAGCTCAACGAGCCCTCTGCAGRGTAGGTGAGGAAAAGTGCACGTCAGTACCTTAAGGAATTGCACTTGGATGCAGAATGCTCCATTCCTGTACTCAGCAGTGAAGCAAGCCCATACAGTTACCTCCTTGAGAGGATTGCACCCAAGGCTGCTACCAGGGCTTTGATGGGGCAAGAAAAGCAGATTTCCCCCAGGGGTTCTTTGAGGCTGCAGCTTTTCATGCGCTGTCCAGAGAGGGTCACAAACCTAGACTTTTTGTGCTTTCCGTGCTGCTGTGGCAATGTGTGGTTCCTGGGAGGGATTCTGGGTGATGTGACCAGGAGGCTGTCAGGGTGCTTCTGCTCAAAATGGGGGGGGCACCCTCAGCCTCCTCTTACAGCTGCCTCTTGCTTGTGAAATGATAGTGATCTACACAAAGTAAAAGGCTTGGAGGCTTCCTAAAGCACAGCAAAGGATTTTAACCATTCAGTGTGTTGGTTCTGCCCCAAGTTTCACCTTCTGTATCCTAAAAGAGTAAGCAAGGCCTTGATACGGTTTTTAGTCCCCCTCTGAAAGGTGCTTTTAATTATGAGCTACCAGAGCTTGTAAATTGGGTGGATGTCATCAAGGACAAACAGTTTCTGGACCCAGGCCACCTAATCACATTCTCACTGTGAACAGAGGGAATAATCAACTCCTGGTTTTTTGATTGTTAAAAATTAATTAGTCTCTCAAATAAAAACCAACTGAATTCACTCTGGGAGCAAAGCTTTCAAGGTTTTTCAAGTTTTTCAAGTCCTTGAAAAACAATTCTCAGGCTTCAGTTAGAAATGCAAATGGTAGCTAATTCCTGGAGGCCAGAAAAAAAAAATGTTGGGAAACAGATGCAACTAGAAATGTCAGTGRAAAATGTATTCTTTATTTACTATATTATTAATTTGATTACAGGTGCAAGGTTTGGGTTACTCTCTTTACTCCACTGAGTACACATGCATGGAATGTATTCCAGGCACTATGAACACGGTGTACAATCATATCACAAAATTAACATTTGAGTATTTTGTGTTTCTTACRACAGCAGTTTCTACTTTATAATACGCACCAGCAGGAAGCAGTTCAGTGAGTGTTTKGACTTTTGTCACCATAATGCCTGACATTCAACCCTTTGTTAGTTTTATTTCTATTCCTCGCTGTCCTGCTGGAGCAATGCAGRTCTGTACCTTGCTTCAGTCCTGGAACACAAGTGCTGTACAAAGGAGGGGGGAGAATCAAAAAGGTTTCCTTCATTCTGCCTGCCACTGCAGAGGCTGGAGCTTCTCAATAGGGGAACAACTTGAATTAATTAGCACTGGTTCCCAAGGAAGCAGATRCAGCTTCACTGCACAGCAGAATACAGCCCAGCAGTGGGGATCATTGCTTTTGGCAGCAGGGTGCAAGCCAGAGGCCTGGCTCTGAGAGACCTCAAAATACTGAGATGCTTGCTTGTTCTCCCTGTAGGTGTTTGGTATGGCTTTGCTTCCCAGCCCTCTGTTTTCAGCCCTGTTGGGATATCAGTTGGGACTGAGTTCTTTCCCAGGGGAAGGAGGAGATACTGTTGCTCTGCTTAGAAACTTCTGCCTGGCTTTTTATTTATATCTATTTGTGTATAAAGTCAAATACCCTAAATAAGCATAGATAAATAAAATCAAGCATATATTAATATGTTTTTTACTCAAGTACTACCCTAAAAAGGGGATAAATTTCTGAACTGGAATCTTACTGGGTTTTATTTGCTCTAAAGTTAAAYGAGATCTTTACTCTTACTATGAATGTCACAATTCATTTTTAGAAAATATTCTCTTCTGAAACACATTGTGCTATGGAGTGTCTGAGAATGGAGGTACCTCAGTGAAGTATCAGACATCTATGAATGATTCTTTTTTGAAGGTTACTTAAATCTCTTGAAATATTGATACGCCCCCACCTGGCTTGGATGATGAAAACATTGCGTGTAGATAGTTGTGGTTTTATTTAGTGTTGATATTTTCTTGTGAGACCACTTTTAACTGTAGCTTCTTTAACAATAATGGAGCTATATTGGGATGCCAGAACATGATAGAGAAGTGGGATGGGACAAGAAGATGCCTTTTAAAGTTAAGGAAATGCATAAAAACCTCATCTACAAATGTCAGTAGATCTGTGCAATTTGACAGATATTTATTATATGCAATTGATGACATCCCTTATTATATCAGTAAGCAACAGTACCCCGCTGATAAGACTTCTGGTCTTAGTGGTAGTGAGGCTAGTAATTAATAATAAATCATCAGGTATGAAGAAGATCACAAGATCATGTCTGTAGAAGAGAAATCTACTGTTAGAAAGACCAAAGCTATTTCTGGTTGTTCATTAAACATACGGGCTTAAAATAATATTAAATGCTCAGTGTGATTGCTAGAAGAGCACAGTCAGAGTGGGACCAGCCAACTTAGGTATTACAAAGGCTCCTGCATTGATTTTTGTGACACAAATATAGCAAAGACAGGCAGCCATTAGAAAATAGCAGGAATGACTAGGAAAAGCCATTTTTAACACTGACTATTTCTGGAAGCTATCTTTCTGTACCTTGGAAGAAGTAAAGATGTGTACAAGTTTGCCACCTATTATCCTGCTACTGCCATCTGGCCACCTCCTCCAAGTAACCATCTGAAATAATGGAATAGTTCCTGGGACATGATAGCTGTCAGGGAGATCTTGGCTGTAGAACAGATGTGTCACTGCCACTGTTATTGGGTAATTAGATGTTATCKTTTTCCCTCTGTGACTCTGCAGGAAAATTCAGAAACTGTGGAATAGAGAGAGAGAATGAATCCTCTCTTGGTTACCTGGGATGGAAGCTACCAACCCCTTCAGYGTACAAAGCTTTTTTAAAAAGTGTTATGTTTGATAGACATGCCTTTAAAAATGCAGTCCTTCCACTAAAAGACCCCTGTAGCAACCTGATGCTTCTGTACCAAGTATGTTCTTTCTGTGAGTAAAAACCTGGGAGCTTTTTTTTTTTTTTGTAATTACCTCCTCTGCAAACTCAGGCTCTGGCTCTGTGTGATGATGAGCCCCATGACAGAAAGGGACAAGATTATGTGCTCAGTCCACACAACAAAAAGAGCTGAACTAGTACAAACTCTGCCAGTTAAAGTTTGGTTGGAAAATGTCAAAGGGACAGTTTCATCTCATAGGTTTTATGTCATGTTATTTCATCTCTTCTGTAGCTGGGATAAAGGAAGGAAACTGTTTGACATATTCTGTACTGCTTAAACCTCCAGCTGAGCAGCTGTGCCTAAAACTGGTCTGCTGTGGGTTTGAAAAGCCCTTCCTCTCCAAAGATATTTTGTAAGTATACAGTTACATGTATTCTCCTTTTAGTGTTGGTGCAATGTAAACAACAGAGAGTCCTGAGGTTCAGCTTCCCTCTACTTTAAGTAATCATCAAATTTGAGTGTGTCCCAGCTGAGATCTACCACATCTCTGAGGGAGAGATGGGAAATGGAGAGAAGGAAAGAATGATCAAGAGCATGGACAAACATTAATCTTTTAAATCAGCTTTGTTATCAGAGAAATAATGGAACACAGCTTTGATTGCAGAGGSATCTGTAGTCAAGGAATTCAAGATTGGGAGTTGATAAACAGATCTGCTGATGTGGAGCAGATTTATGTGTGCCTATTCAGAGATGGGTTGCSTCTGTATGGTCAACAGAAACAGACAACAAAAAGCTCAAGACAGTCAAACCAGCCTTGATGTTTGTAAGTAACTTTTTTGAGGCAGAAGAAATAAGAAAAGGCTACTTTGTCTTGCTCTGACACCTCACAGTTTCAACACTGATCGTTGAACATAAGTATGAATTTTGTGTTTGAGTACTTATCCCTATGTGATGCTCACTGTGAAAACCCCAACCATACAAAACTGGAATTCTGAAAACTTGTCTACTGCCTTTGGGATATATGGGGTCTGTATGCACAGCAGACAGGTTTGGGGTCATCTTTGAGGAATGAAATGAAGAGGGGRGGACACTGTAGGCAGGCAGGATGCTGCTGGTGTTCCCTTTGGAAACCTGTGCCTGATTCCAGAATGGTAAGAAGATRATGTCAGACTGGGCTTTCCTCTCTACTCCTTATAAATGGGTATAAGATTATCCAAATGTGTTACTATAGTTGTATCCTTTTTAACACCAAATTGTCTATTTTACTTTTCAACTTTTCCCTTTTGTTTACAGAACTTCGGTATTTATGTTGTGGCACTGCTATAGAAGAAAAGTGTGATTTTTGTGAATTCTTGATCTTACCTCCTGGTGTTACAAATGGGTAACACTGTGCTTGGTGAGATCAAGCCACAAACGGTATTGCTGCAGGCTTAAGTAAACAGAGATGGGGTCAGCCATGTGGCTGTGCAAGTGGGATAGAAAAATAAAGTAAATTGAGGCAGAGAAATAAATATGATTKTTGCTGCAAGAAGATATTTGTGTCTGCAATAAAGTATAAAGAAATTAAATCTTTATGGCCCTATATTGTAAATTCTCAATGCATCTGACCACATGTATTAATCTCAGTACCCTGCTGAGAAGATGGGCTAGGTGTCTTAAAATAACTTTTCCCCTGCCTGTCCCCRTATGCAAATCAAATGTGCCAAAAGCTACACATATGTTTGAAGAACCACAATCAGGAAACTGAGGCAGTCAGCTTTCTTTTTTTGATTCTATGAATTTTATAACAAAATGAACAGTTATGTCCCATCATTTGGTCAGTGAAGCCCTAATATGCTTGTATAAGTAATCACATTAAGCTGGAAATCCTTTGCTTACCAAGTAAAACCCATTTTCCAGAAGTAATAGCTGTTTATAGACTGGTCATTACAAGAAAGCAAATTCTGGTGTTCTGAACACAGGACAGCTATGGTTCTCTGATTTTATTTGTAATTTCTTTCTCCATCCTCCTTCAATGTAATTTGTTTTAGTACTTTCTAGTGTAGAGTCGTTAATTTTTTTTCCTGGGAAACTAAATTTCCAGTACTTGTTTAAGAAATCAGAGAAGCTCTCTGTCAGTATTAGTGTRTGCACTTAAATCTGATTACAAGTGTTTGTTGGGAAGTATTAGTGTTGGTATGATAGACATAGTTTTTTCTCCTGTACTATAGTAGAGATCTTTCTAGAAAATCTGGCAGGCATAAGAAGGACTTTAAGTGGTTTAGTACCTCACAACAACTTTCCTGAGTAAAAATAGTTTTATTTTAGAAGTGAGCAAACTGGATAGAAGAATATAGGGGGTTGGGTAAAGAAGCTGAGCAGAGGWGTGCCATTCAGTTGTAGATTTTAACTCTCTATTTCCTGGCTTACTGTTCTTTGTGATGAGATGTGCAGTCCAGATTCCTTTTGTTTGTGACAGCAGCTGAGTGAGGTTCATTTTTAAACAGATGATGGCCTCAATTCTCCAGGATAGTCTCTCTCCACTGTTCATACCCTGGCATTCAAGAATTTCCTGGTCTGGTTCATATCTTTGTGCAGGCAATSTCCAGGCTGATATTCCTACTGGCACTGCTGCTTGCTTGGCACCAAGGCCGAGAGCAACCTGAGGCTGGGAGAAGGGGAGCAGTGGGTACCCCAGGAACAGCTCTCAGCTGGAAAAAGTTCTGCTCCACTTGCAGCTTCTTCCCTCTCTCCAGCTGATGCTGGWGCTGGAGTTGAGTTGCAGATCCTTGTTTGATCTCAATATGTCACAGCCAGAATGTGTCTATAATAAAACAGTTTTCAAGCTGGTCCCTGTGTAAATCAGTATGAACTTGGCTACTTGCATGGCCATAGGTTCTTCCTTTATAAAGTAAGAGAAGAGCATAGTGATCCTTCTGCCTATCTGTGCCTTGCCGTTTGCACCTCTGGAAAGGCAATGCTGGAGTATGAGTATTCTTGATCTTTCAAATTATTTGTACACCCMGGGATGAGGTTTTCATCCTCATTTTCATCAATGGAAGCTTCATAGACRTAAAGCATGGTTTCTTGTTATGCTTGAAGAGCAGTAAGCACAATGGGATGGCCCTGTGGGTGTGAACAGGGACATTCCCCAGGTTCAAACATCAGCAGAGGTCTGGATGCAAGACGTGGAGCAAGGGGAAGGTTTGTTTTCCCTGGTGTGGAGCACATCTCTCAGTGAAGACCCATTAGGGAGGAGTGACAGTGTAACCTTTGGAGCAGCTGTCAAGATCAAATGCCTGCTTTGTTTGCTCCTTCAGTCACYATAATGAACTAATGGGTGTGCCTGGGCAGTGAGATAACATGGCCTTACAGCCGGATTGGGTTTGAAATGACCACAAGTGTCACTTGATATTTTGGCTTATCTGATCTCCTGAAAGGATAGCCCTGCTTTCCTGTGGGTAGCAGGAGCTGGATGTTACACAACACTCTAATTGCACTAAGCAATAAAAATGCTGCTGGYATGTGAATCTTAATGGATGTGATTTCCTGCTTTCTACAAAATTTGTCACACCTAGAAAAATGGTAATGAATAATGCTGTCATGCTTATTAAGGTRTGCTTTCACACAGAGTAGATTGGCAGGCTGTTAAAAGCCCACCAGAATGGTCTCTTAGGGGATTTTTCATCCAGTGTTTCTGACTGGGCATTAGTAAGCCTAATTAGAGTGAATAGATGGCAGTAGKGCTTTAATTGTCATGAGCAATAGCTCCATCCCTCTGTGAAAGTGAGGGCTCTGTCACAGGGATTGTTGACCTGGCAACCTGCACCTTGAAGCTGCTGCTTTCAGTCTCCTTTCTGTGGGTTGGCACAATTGCTTGGGTGGCATTCCTGCTCAGTGTCCCCTGAATGCTCAGTCCTGGGCATGTTTTAGAGCCATTGCAAATTTGCTAAGGAGTTCTTGTGGCATTGCTGCCTAGTCTGAGGTGTGCACAAAGCATCAGTGGGGCTTCATGTACTCTTTGTACAAGGAAACAAATCTGTTCCCGAGCAGCATCATGCTTGGATCCGTTCCTGGAAAGTCGCATGGAGTAGTGTGCACTTAGTTTCCTCGAACATCAAGGAGTTTGTGACACGTAAAAGAAAGTTCATAACATATTRAAGTACCTCTCTGTCTCATCACCCTGTATTGGTAATAGTTCTTATGATGAGTATATTGTCCAGCTACCCAGGAGCACCTATGGCTTCATGATCTGACAGCCTGGTAGCTGATTGTCCCCTCTGGGGGGGACCTCCAGTAGTTGCTGAATTATGTTTGCTGTTCTACTTGCAGTTTTTTTCCTTTTGAGATGTTTGTGAAGGCAGTGGGTGCCTTCATGTTTCTGACTGGCAGTTTTACATGTTTTACTTTTCCTAACTGAAGGTAATCTTTGCATATAAATGTGGATTTCATTAGACTCTGCTTTGTGGGAGAAAAGCTGATCAAAGTGTATTAGAGTGCTGCATTACTTTATTTTTCCTTGGAATGCTGAATGATGGAATACTGTCTTTTGCAGGCTACAGCTACTTTTTTTGTTTACTTTTGCTATGTTGATTATGTCTTTAACTAACTGGGTTGTGCAGTGAGTGAGCTGGGTACTTCTCATCYCTAGTTCAAGAAMGTGATTCCGTTCTCTAGAGAATTCAACCAGTTTAATGAAATCCCATTCCTSCCTGCCTTCCAGGCTGGTGTGAGAGAGGAGTGAAGGTTCAAGATACTGAAAGGTGCCTGAGTAGTATGACAATACATTTTATTTTTACACTCTTGATAGATCTGTGTATCTGCTGTGTACCTTATTTTATGGAYGGGAACCTGAAGCACATCCAAAGGAATTCTGAGAGGTTGTTTATGGTTTTGTATGTGTGTTTCGTTCTGTTCTTTACATCCTTTTCTCCATTAAACTACCAAAATTGAACACTTTGGTCTTGAAGAAATACTGCTGAAAACCCTTCTGTAATTTTARGTATTGGAATGCATTGCAGAAAAATCTTCCGGAGGCAGACTTTGAAAGGTCATGTACGGAGTTTGGGTATTGAACCTGATTATAACAGAATGCAGAAGTGAACTTTTGCCACCTGATTTTGTTCTTGCATTCTCATTTTCCAACCCAGCTGATGTGGTAGGTGCAGAAGGAAAAGGAAGTGGTAAGAAAACAATGTTTCAGTGGTGTTTCTGTGGTGGCCAGSACATCCTGCCCACTGCTTGGCATGGTGCCAGTTTTCTGAGGAGGATGTACATCCTTCCTTGTGGCAGGATCTCATTAAAAGGAGCCAGGAGCACAGAGCTGAGCTGCAGAATGAACAAATCAGCCCAGAGTGGACCGTGTTACACCACAGWTATTGCAGCAATGCAGCTGTTGCTGCAGAGTCCCCAGGGAAGCTGCTGGCATTGAGGAGCCTCCTGAGCACCAGCAAACCCACAGGATGCTGACAACAGGGTCACACATCATAGCTTTTCTAAAATGTAGCACACAGCCGAGGATGTGTTTATGTGGCTCCCCTCTGACAAAACGATTGCATGGTTATAGCAGRGAGGCAGATTACCTGACAGTTTTCTGGCAGCAAAAGTGAGTCATCACTTCCTTGGCTTGTGTTAGTGATGATTTTATGGCTGACCATRGGCAGCAGTGTCATCTGGAAATGCTGTGGATCTTGATGACAGACGATATGATAGCAAGCTAGAAATAGCAGTAGTTGCTGTAAACACGTCTCCTCCTCTTCCTCCTCTGTGTGCACTGAAGGCTGTATTTAACAAATAGATTATTTACCAGATAGCCCTGCTTACATCCCAGGTTGTGATCCAAGATAGATGGTGGTGGTGGTCTTGTTTTACAGCTGATTTTTCAGTACAGTTGTTGCACAGTGTATTTGGTACCTCAGCCCCTTGTATTGCTCACAACCTACTCTCAGTGGCTCTACAACCTGCTTTGTGCAGGCAGCTCCACGCCCTGACCTTTGGGCTGTCATGACTGCTTTTGCAGAGCCTCTGGGGCATTATTTCCTTTCCCCTTGTWGTTTGTTATTATCATGGCCTTGCACTCACATGCTAAAGTGACAGTCACAGCTGTGAGCATCATCCCCTAGGCTGCAGCTCTTGCTTTTTCATGAGGGGACCCAGTGGTGTGTGTGCAGAACTGGCACACAGCACCTGCCTCTGCTCAGCAGGTGCTCTGATCTTTTCCTGTGGGAAAAATGATCTGCTGCACTGAAGGTGTCCCTAGCAAGGATGCTCATTTGGGAATATCATCACTTCTTGTCCTGGATAGTCACTGGAGAGGGTTTTCCTGTCGTTCCTAGTTCTATTTATTTTTCCCCCTTCTTTTTTTTTTTCCCCCTAAAATGAACTTTCACTACTACAGCTGATGTATGGCATCAGCTATGGATGCTGCTAACAAATCTTTGTGAGTACACAGGTTGCACTGCTCATTGTGAGGGTGCTCTAGTCCTGAGTAAGCTAGTCCTTTAACATGACAACAGATTAAATGTGTCTGTTAATGATTGTGGATGCTGGAAATTACCTTTTTGTCTTCCAAACATGGCTGTATAATAAATAAAATCACTTYAGCTTTGAGTAGTGGTTGAGACTGATTGATTGTATCCAGATCCAAGGAACTACTGCAGCCTGACAAATGTTGAGAAGGACCTGGGCTATGTATTAGATTAATATTATATGGCAGCTTGTTCCGATAGGCTTTGATAAAGGTTAAAGTGATCTGGACCCTGCTTCCAAGCTGTGTGCTTGAGAGCAGGACAGAAAGCAGCTGCAGAACTGTCATTTKGCTGATGCAGTTCCATATCAACACAAACCAAGACATAACAATCTTGAGAGGTCTTTTTTGTGTCARGCAGAGAGGGCTTCCTTCTCTGCTTGTGTCACGAGCCTTAAGAAAAGATTGAGTTGGTTATGCTGAAAATGCTTGCACTTCCCTATTTCTAAGTGGCTGGGGACAATTGTTAACCTGGCTTTGTAGCTTGCTTGCAAATCCTTTATTCCCATTCTTCTAATTATGCTTTAGCTCTTCTGCTTGCAAGGTAAAAGAGCTAATGGCAGATGTGAGGAGCCTGCACACTAAAGACAGAGCTGCAGGGGTTTATTCCTGCCTATGTTGCCATCTTCCAGTTTCCATGTGCCCTGGGTGAAGGCCATGCTGTGCTGCTGCAGACACCAGCCCAYATGCACCTCTGCCTGCAGCTCGGGCACTTGACCTGCAGTGCAGCCTGATTTGCCACAGAGAAAACAGGGCTCTGTCTTAGCTCAGGTTTCTCTCTGCTTTGTTTTTCTCTGACTTCCCAGTAGCAAACGCTTTCCAACTTGTATCTCATCTTATGGTTGGAAACCGTGAGGATGTATGAATGTTTTTAAAGTGGTTCATGATCTATTGTTTTACATGTAAAGCTTGTTTTTATTTCCTTTTTGACTTGATGCTTACTTTCAGAGGCCCAAAGGAAGGGGTTAATTGGCAAATGTGATATGATAAATCCAGCATACATTTGTAGCAAGAGGTCTTGTTGTACATGGGGCTGAGGGATGAAGAAGACTTGAAGGAGGATACTTCACAAATAGCATTACTGATGAAAATGCAGATTTAAGTRTTATAAGCTGTAAGGTGGATCCCCTGAAAATGCATCAAGTGTGGTAAATTTGCACTGCCACTGTGAACTTGCTGTGCTTGGAATTTGCTTTCAGGTTGAAGATCCTAACAGCCTCAAAACTGCTAAGAGAGTTGTTTAGAAGGTCTTGCTGAAGCAGCTGCATGAAATTCCCTGCACTCCTGTCATTCAGGGCTTCTTTAACTTACAGCACACTAATTGCCGTAAACCCCACTGCAATTTAGGAATTGTCTGTATTCCACAAGACCTATTGATTCATTTAACTGAATGGTATCTTTCCTTCCTAAACAAAGCAGTGGATGTGCTTGTCTTGTACCATACTTTGTAAAGTCATGATGGGAAAATTATCTTCTTTATGCTGTTGTGCCAGTTTAATGACTAACTTCAGGTGTATCACAGGAAGGTGGTCGCTCATTTTACCCATTTTCCTTTTGTAGCACCTGGACTTTTAAATTAAGTCATATCATGGTAAAGAAAACTCTCCTTCCTCTTTTTCCACTTTCATAAGGAATAATTTCTTACCTGGAAAGTGCCKAGAATAGCAATGATGCAGCTAATGTTTTTCTGGTCTATTCACTATCTGCATCACAGTTGCATGTTTTGGTGGGTTGGTTTGTAGTTTTGTTTTACTTTTATATTTTGGGGTGGGGTTTTTTTGTTTTTTTGTTTTTTTTTTTTTTTTTTTTTTTTTTTTTTTTTTTTTTTTTTTTTTTTTTTTTTTTTTTTTTTTTTTAATCAAGTGTAAAACCACTTTTTTTTTTTTTCAAAGGCTCTTTGTTTCAGCTTTGTTATGTACATTATGGGCAGTAAAACCTACTGTCCAGGCAGCAGAATCACAGGCCTTGGAGGCAGGATCAGTTTAGGAAGAAGTTTTAGCTCTTATTCATAAGGCAATGAAATGACCATACACRTGCTTTTTAATAAGTCTTAGTGTCATAAAGCAATTGATATTCCTGATGGAAATTACTGAATGCAGAGGCCATTTTGGAACAACTCTCACGTTTTCCATAAACTGGGGAATGGTGCCGAATTATGTGAACAGAATGAGCCTGAAATCTGAATGATTGCTCAGTTATACTGAATCTGTGAACCAGCCAAGTTCAGAATTGACATCAGATAGTGGCTGCTTTATTATGGATGTGGAAGTCTTTTGAATGCCAGAAAAAGCTGTAGAGCCAATTTAATATAAAGTTGCAAAACAAACATATGCACAAAAAAACCCCAAACAAGCACACATTTTCAAATCTTGACCTTGCTACATATCAGACAAGGGAGCTATTCTGAAAGACTGTATAGAGCAACAGAAGGCACTGGWTTGCAGGGGATGACCCATGCAGTGTTAAGGCTGGTGGTGGGGAAGAAAGGGTAGCTATAAAATTCCAACTTCTCATGCACAGAGGGGTCTGATACCTCTCCTATGTGCTGTGGTGTTAATGCAGAATGGATGGTACTGTGAGTTCACACTAAGTGGGGCATGAAGCTTTGGAGCTTTTCTGAAGGTCTCTGGTRTACAGGCTGCTCTTCTGTGTATCAGCTGAGCATATACTAAATATCTTAAGACCAAATATGACAGAATATAGGAATATTTGTCAAATGCACACCCAACCTAGTACCTGCTTCTGACAATGAGCAACAGTGAATTGCAGGGGAAGTACAGGACCACAGGTCTATCATGGGTTGAACTTTCCTCTGGGTACTGTCTCAGACCTGGCAATAGACTTTATGTATTCTTATAATCCTMATTTCTTTGAATTTGTCTAATTTCACCTCAAACCCACACAAGCTTGTATTGTCCGCAGCAATCTGATACTGCCGATCTGGCCCTGCTTATTCTGTTATAGTTGCTCATCTCCACTGACATATTTATTGAGTTAGTCATTTGAGCTTCACTGTAGCTGYTGCTGGATCCAGGTGCTGCCTTTATGGGCTGAAAGGAAGACTGGATTGTGTTGAAACTTCACCTATCTCAGGAAAATCAGCTGCATCTTCCTGATGGTAGASGTGGGGCATCCTGGCAGACCCTGTAACTACACCATGACAAGCCAAGCTGAGTCCTGGTCAAGCCTGTGCTGCACATCGTTGTTTATTTCCAAATTCTGCTTCTCCATGATAATGTCAACTGCCATTGTGTGATCTTTCTGCTCTTTGGTTTACAGTAATACTTGGAAATCCATCTGAGACACCTCCTCTACYTGGCAGGTCAGCAGTCTCATCCAACATCCCTTTCTCTGCCCATCAGAAAGGCATATACAGTCACAGAGAGCTTAATATCTTGCTGCAGACCCAGAGCATGAGTTGCAGCATCAGGCTGATCTTGTATCACAGCCACTTGTCACCGTTTCKGAATAGGAAAATCAAAGCTGACTGGATATCACTACAGGATACAGCACACACTTGTGTGCTGCTGCCTCTAGAAGCAGGAATGACTTGTCTGGTTTAACCTGAAGGAGGAATGCTTACAGTTTAGTTAATTATCTGACTTTCAGCAGTGTCTGGAACTGCAGTGAGGGACTAATGTGCTCCTATGTTGGTTGTTGTATATGAGCAAGCACAGCAAACTTTATGAGTTAAGTGATGTGTAAGTTTGACTTTGGCATCATTTCAAAGCTCTGCTGGCGCAGGGCTTTTTGCTGGTGCTAATGATTCTCTACTGTTGTCCTGCTAGTATAGAATTTTCTTTTCAGTTTGGGTTTTTTAGGCTACTTAAATAAAGTTTTTCAGTGGTCAGAGTTGGAACCAGAATTCCCAYRCAGCTGGATCTTTTYCTCCAGCAGAGTTTRTGTYTAGATCATTAGGTAAATTKAACTTCAGGCTAACTTTATGCTGGYAGAACWTTGTTATCCAACTTGGTCTCTGTCCAGAGTAGCAGGGGTAATGCACTGTTCCAACAAATGGCTTAAAGTGTATTATCCTCCTATGTCTGCCTTCTATTTCTGTCTTTCCCAGGTGGAAGTAACCTTGTAAGGGACTCTGATTAACACAGACGTCTCTGTTGTTCCAGCCCTCCCAGCAGCCTGCTATGATTTCAACAGATGGAGTGGGTTTGATGCTCCAGTGTTAGAAGCTGCAGAGGACATGTSTATGCTTGGTGGAAGCAGCAGACTGAGTCACTCAAATATTTGTGGTGTTCTTCCTGTAGAAAAGATTAATGTTGAGATGAAAAGTGAAGAAAAAATTGCCACCCTGCAGAAGAAATCGTGGTTTCCAGTTTGGAACTATTAATAGCTAAACTGTGAAGGCTGATTTGTGAAGAACAATAGAAGGAGGAATTCTGCAGCGCTCAGTCAAATGATGATGACTGTTAGGCCATGATGAAGGCAAGCTGCTGTGTAAAGTGGAGCACAGGGACACACACAAATTCAAGGGAATAAAAATGAGTGTGCAAAGTGCTGGCTGAACATTGTGGAAATGTTCTGGGCAGTGAGACCTTTCTCCTGCTTCYTAAGGAGAGTGGGAGAGAGCCCCAGCACTCTGGATGAATTGGTTTTGTGGTGGCTAAAACTGGGCTGCACTGTGTTAGAATTGGATGGCTGTAGAGGGATGTAGCAAGGAAGGAAATGTGGGSTCTTCTGATCTCAGGGCTGGCTGTGCAAAGGCAAGTCCTCACTTCTCTGCTTTGGAGYCAGGTGTGAGAAGAGCAGCAGCTAGACACTGAAATTACTTGTCCTAAGGCAGCTCTCTCTCTTTGTTTCTTTTTATGAAATTGGGCTCCTTTGGTTCTTTTGTGAATCTCCTTTTTCTTTCCTTAYAGTCTGAGCTGCTTCTGGCTTCTATAACCTGCACATTCCCCCTCACTGCTGGAGAATTCTGAGGGGATTCATGTAAACCTGGAGCCAGCTGCTCGGGCTTTCTTCACATGACAGATTTGCTTGGCATTTTGGAAACTAAAGCATGACACAAACTTCGGAAACAAATTCTGGGGTTCCAGAGTCAGGTTACCCCATGCCTGCACCTCTCAAATTGCAAAGATCAAACTCTTTTAGCTTATTCACGGCTAGGAAATATCTCAGACCCCAGGTTCTTCAGAATCAACTCTGTTCCTTCCCACAAGGTAATCAGAGCAGTCATATAAATTCACTGAATKAAATAGGTTTTGCAATAGCTAACTTACCACCCAGGTGGAAATCAGCAACKATATCAAGTCAAAAGGTTACAAAGTTTGGAAGTAGTGGGAAAGTGAAATGAGGCACAACCATGTAACAATGAAGTATCTATGATTTTTTGGTGATTTTTGGTAATTTTTTCCTTCTTGGGAAGCCTCCTAGAGCAGTACATGATAGATCAAAAAATAACAAAATCCCAGAGCATAACAACATAAAATTTTGGAGAATTAGGTGTGATTCTCCTCAACACAGAGCAATCTTAATCCCATTCAATCACTTCTTTCAAGTTTGTTTTTTTCTCCATTCCCCTACTGCAGCCCATCACCTAGTTCATGTAATGTTACCATCTTGATGGTTTGGCTTCTTACTTCTGATTTAACGAATCGGAGGAGCAAGCCAGACACATTTCCATTTATCCTTTTGGTCCCTTATTGATTCCTGCAAAGAAAGTACACCATTCACATTCTGCTTCCATGCAGAGATCTGCAGTTAGGTACTTGGTATTCCCTTCTCATTTTAGAACATGTTTTCTTGGGGAACAGCAAAGGCAGTGAGTATCACTGAGTTCTGATTGTACAAGTGGAGAAGCAGAGGAGTATCCTGTGTGTATCCTGGGTGCAAATACAGGAATTGCTGCACCAACCCATTGGAAAGAGTGGAACAGCTGTCTCACTACAGGGGCCAATGCATGTTCTGTAGAAGTAGGAATAAAAATAATTTCTCTATTTAATGACTCAAGTTGGGTTACAGAATAACTTTTGTTTTCCATACCATCYGTGGAGAGCAGTTTTTTTGTCTGAAGTAAGAGAACTGAGAAAAAAAACAGGATTTTATGGCTGCGATTTTTATTTAACTTTTTGTTAGTTTTTACAAAGTTACTGAATTGTGTACCATAGTTACATCCCATACCAATAGATTTTCTGGTTTTCTTTTTTTATCTTCCTGGAATCTTTAATGGATGAGGTTTTCTCAAGTTTCTCCAATTTCATCTGGACTTGAAGCCAGACAAAAAGCCACAGTTTTAGCTTGTGTAGGACTTTGAATGTCCTCTTAGTGAATAGGTTTTTTTTTCGTAAATTGTTCTGTACAATGTGTTTCTAGGTTGCTTATTCTCTTTCCTGGAGGATGCTAGCATTTCATAAGGGAATTGTACAGGTAACATGTCCTGGGACKGTCCACCCCCTTGCTTTTGATAATGCCACAAAACTTTGCAACAGCCCTTTGCCAGCTGAGGAGAGGGGCTGGGGGACAAAGTGTAGCATTACAAGTGGAAGTAAATATTCATTTGCAGGAGGTTTCCCAGCCAAATTGGGGCACTTGGAAYATGGTTCTACACAGGGTTCTTATACTCTTCAAGTGTTCAGGTACAACACAATTKGACTATTCACTATCTTTCACACTGCCAATTACTAATCATAGTAAAACTACAAAGCAGTTGTATTTCTGCAGCTTTTTGTTMCTGCTTTGCCTATTTATCCAGATGTCCCTGGAGTCAGTTTTGCTGCAGTTACCTATCTATGGTGCCTGACAACAGTGGGAGAGTTTCAAATATGTGTTAGAGGGGCCAGAGGCTGGTGTTATCTTGGTTGTTCATGGGGTATCTCTTGTCCTTCATGGACAGCTCTAAGATTCCAAGAATCAAAGCCCTTATTTCCAGGRCCAGGYTRTACTTTACTTGTTTCYGTGAGCATGAATAKTTCCAAAGCCTACAGTGAAATTCCMCTATTTCCTTACATTGCTGTATATAATATAAACTAACAYATATTAACTGTTATAGTAAAAAGGCTGTTTGGTATTATAGTTAGGGAAGAGGATTTTCATAAAAGTATAACAGTTTTGAGTTTTTTGAGAAGCTTTCCTGGTGGACTCTGCCTGGACCACCATTTAATTTTTTCTGTCAATCAATGTGGCAGATTTTTGTGGCTCTAATCCATGATGATAGTATTGAAAGTTCATCATTTTTTTACCAGCTCTGACCAAAGTGTGTATTTGTGTTTTTTATAATTTTCTTGTTTCCTAGCACCTAACATGGTCTTTCCTCTTGTTACCTGAAATTATCTACATCTTTATCTATGTTTGATGGGTACCTTTAGGACAATGCTGGCTCTATATTTTGTCCTACTGCTATTAATAACTGTGTTATTTTATTAGATTATTAGCAGGAATCACTTCTTTTATTCAACAATGTATTGAACAGATCTTGGCAATATCAGATTTTGGAATATTCCATTACATTTCTTACTTGCCTGTAACAATCTTATCTTCTGTGGTCTGACCCAATGCATACAGAGTACAGTTGTTATGTGCTCTTGCTAAACTCCAGCTGTCACTGAAGACCACTGSTGTTGTGGTTCTCATCCAAAACTGTGCATTCAGTGGTGTACAGTCTGTTGAGCCTTGATTATTTTTGTTACTAATCCATAATATGCTGTAATCCTCCAGAGATTTGCCTCTTTGTTACCTGCTTTTAAAGGTCTTACAGGAACTTAGCATTTCTTTCTAGGAGTTGCCTGCTGCTTTGCACTTTGTTAGAAATCAAAAAACTTTGGTAGAGTTGGTGCATGAGTTTCCTGTTCTAAAATTTGCCTCTTTCAGATTTGGTGATCCTTTTTTATTTTTTCCATAGTGGATGAATGTGTGCCTTTTCTCAATACTACACTTGGGTAGGTCATCTATCTTTGGCAGGTTTACTACGAGGCTTCTTCCCCAGTGGCTTCTCTTTCTTRTTCTGTCTTTTTTCAAAGTGCAAGGAAACTCTGGAGGATTTCCCTGTCACTTGCCTAAAGCACTTCTCCAGTAATGGTTTCCTCTCCAGACACTGTCCTATTTTTRTGTTTAATGATGAAGTTTCCATTCAGTGCTACAAAATAATTATACACAAGCTCTAYATATTTTAGTCTATGTTACAGTTTTGCTGCTATCTCTTCTGAGCCTTCTCTTGAACTTTCATTGGGGGAGAGAAAAAATGGTTCCTCTATATCGTTTTGTTTCAGATATTTGTGTCATCTGTCACTTATTTGGAGGATTGTCACCCATTTGAAAAGCAATCACTCATTTTAATCCCAAAGCTACATCATATAACCTTCATTAGTATTTGCAGTCAGAAATATAAACTCATGATTACAAGGATGGAGTCTTCCATGCTCAAAGATGAAATTCCTGACATAAAATATTTCCTGAAAGAAGAAACTTTAGGAACWTTATTTCAAATATAAATCACATATTATTTTCTTTTCCTAAATATACATTTGCTTGAGAAGTTGTGTGTTGTCGAGTCTTTGTAAATCTGAAAGTAGTTTTGTGCCAAACAAAAAAGTAGGATCGTTAAAATATTCTTCAGCTGAGATATAGAGCTGTATCCTGTGCGCTGCGTGCCTTCAAACATGGATTACAAGGTGATCACACTTTTTTGGAGCATGATTGCTGTTGGTTATCATCTTACCAAAGTCAATTCCA
The DNA here is from genome assembly GCF_030028575.1 of Malurus melanocephalus. Lineage (NCBI taxonomy): Eukaryota > Metazoa > Chordata > Aves > Passeriformes > Maluridae > Malurus > Malurus melanocephalus. The sequence continues at coordinate 2,229,116 of NW_026623268.1, forward strand.
GTAGTAGTATCTGTGGTTTGGCCATAAATTAAGCTATAAATATACATCTTGTGCTTATCTTGTGCATGTATCTGCTGACTGGAGTCCTGTATACAGTTATGGAGAAAATGATGGGTTGGTTGGTTTGTTTAATTTCATTTCAATTCTTGTTTGTTTGTTTGTTTGTTTGTATCTAAGAACCTCTGTGCTCCCTCTCACTTCCAAGGCAAAGCAAAATATCAGATAAATATTTACTGGATTATTTTGAGCACTGCTGATAGAAATTTCTGGCAGTTCATTGAGACAGATATTTTTCATGAGATGTCAAAGACAAGGACATTTACTCAGGGTTCAAGTCTGGCTGCTTTTCCAGACCCTTAAAGCTGACTTCATAGCTTCTAACTTTGCAYGTCTTTGTATTTTTTTATAGCCTCCTTAGCAACCAGTTAAAACTGAAAGCCTGAGCAAATTTAAAATCTGATCAAAGGGTCAGAAGTCAAGAATAGTTGTAACTTTTTCTGAATTGTTGCACTACAAGCTTAGTTTGTTCTATGTGCCTTCCCACCCCTCTTTATGTCACAGCCTGTCAGAAAGATTTAGTTGCTGGAAGGAATGTGCTTGATTTTCAGTTCGACTAATGGTGATCAAACCAGAATGCAAGTGGTTTATTTTTGTTTGTTGTTCTGTGTCTCCTTTTGGTTAATTAGAGGCTATTGCAGCAGCGCTTTGCTCCCACACTGACTTTCCAGTGGCTACAGAGTA